>NC_137970.1:60531772-61044272 GCF_963924665.1 Micromys minutus | reverse complement strand
AGTCACTTATTTTGGGATGCTAACCTCAGAGGCTTGGACGTACCCAGAAACAACTCACAAACTATGTGAAGTTCAAAAAAAAAAAACCAAACAAAAAAAAATATGCTTTATTATTACACACCAAGAAAATGTTGAGTAATTCCAGGTTTCATCCTGTTTTACAGGTACTTTTTGCTCGTTGTAACTATTAAGACTTTAATGAAGATTATCAAACCTTAAATAATAGCTTAAAAATTTGTAAATTTTCTTTGTTTTTTTAATAAAATTCTTCAATAAAAAAGAGTATTATTCAAAAAAAGAATAACAGAAGTTAGGATAAAAAACTTTCTGCACATAAGTGGCTAGATTTTCAGTGTACTCTTCTAATGTAAGTACAGTCTTCATGAAATTTGTTTTAAAGGGTTAACTAATTCATGCTTATTGTATTCTGTCTATGACCTTATATTTTCTCCTAACAAAGGACTTAAAATAAGAAAAAAATTAATGATATTGTAAATCATTTTGTGGTTTCTGCCTTTGTCAGTGAATTACTGCACTATTATTTTCAATGTGATTCCATGAGTATGTTTTTGCTTGTTTCTTTTATTTTTTTTCCAGAATTGACTATGCTGCTAGAGATCACTTGCTGAGCAATGAGATAATCTCAAATGCTAGCTAACAAATATATATCACTGCTATATCATTTGTTTTTCTTTGGAAGAGGTGCTAACTAAAAATAAATTATGAATTCTCCGAAATTATGAACCTTCATTTCAAGTTATACATAAATACTATATATCATTTATGTCATTTATTTTTCTTTGCACAATAGGTTTGCACTTACCATTTCTTACAGAATATTTATAGCTCACTCAAAAAAATGAAAACTAATAACAATCATGTTTTAAGTGATAACTTATACTTATTTTACTTGCTTAATTTGAACATCATTTTCTTAGTATAGAAATTGTCAAATTAAATACAAGAACTTCAGCATCATGATTTCAAATGAAAATTTGATTGATTACTTCTTTACAGTGGATATAAAGGACTAGACTGAAATCATTAAACAAGCATCATTGATACTATATTTAAATGTCTGATCTCAGTCTCCTTCTATAACAGACTAGGTTAAATTCATAGAACATGATTCTTATACTTAGGTAACATGTGAAAATTGAAAGAAATCTGGCATAATCTTTCATTAAATAAATCTTTAGTAATATTAATTTTAATTTTTTCATTTATAAGAAATCTTTAATAACTTTGGATTTTCTTTTATGATAAAATAATACAAGTTTAGTATATGTAATTAGAAAATATACTTATTAAGGCAAGAAATTGTCTTTATTTTTTTCTGAATCTCAACATCTGAAAAAATGTTAATTATCTGAACTTATGAGAATTTAAGTCAGATCCTAAGTAAATCATTTATAAGACACTTTCTAGATACTTGAGTATAAATTATAAATTAAAAATTTCTTAAGGAATTTGAACATAATAGTCTCTTAATTAATGTTATGTATATTCAGAGAAAAAGTCCATTTTAAGTCTGAGATTATAAGTGTCAGTAGGGTATAGAACATTCATACTATAAAATAATCTATTTCAGACTTAGAAAGAGCAACACTTGCCAATCTGCAGTAAGAAGAGTATAGGAACAAGAGTTTCCTTATAACTATGGGTGCTATTCATAAAATTCATTCAGATAAACAATCCCAAGGTCCTAGGAAAATTACAATAAGTATCAGAGTTCAGAGTACTAACTTAGCTATTGGATTACTAATGATTTAAGGTCCAGGTGTACCAAACTCTGAGAGGGTGCTATACATTTTTTTTCCCATGAAGGACTGAGGCTTTCATTTCTCTGGCCTTTGTTTTTCTTGGGCTTCATATGGCCTGTGACTTGTTTCTGGGGTGTCCAGAGCTTTCTGGGTTTAGTATCCAATTATCACTGCCTACACAGTGTGTCTGTTCTTTTGTGACTGGGTTATCTCACTCAGGATGATATTCTCTAGATGCATCCATTTTCTTAATAATTTCTTTAAGTAATTGTTTCTGATAGCTGAGTAGTACTCTACTGTGTAAATATACCTCAATTTTTGTATCCATTCATCTACTGAAGGACATCTGGTTTCTCTGTTTTGAAAGAAGCACTTAGTTTCAAAATCAGACTGTGGTACTTCACTAATCATGTGGAAAACTTGATACTGTCAGAGGAAACACTTAAATTTTAGACAAGGGAAATTTTCACTTAGGGAGAATTCTGATATCTAATTGTTTTAAAATTATCAGAACCAAAGTATTTTTATTAGAATATGAAATATAATACTTAACTAATTATGTGCATGTATACACAGGTGTGTACTCCATCCTCCAAATACATGCCTCCTACTGGAGAATTTGCATTTTGAACTTTACTTTTAATGTCATTCACATTTCCAACATACTCATTAATGCTCCATATGCTATTTCTATATATCAATCGATGTCAAAAATAATAAGAATACCTAAAGATTTTGACATAGTTATTATTATTTTCATGATAATTATCCCATGCTTTCATCTTAGTTATATCTTAAAATTCCATCATTTAGCAAACTTTAGAGTATAAAAAGTTGTAAAACATGTTTGTAATTATAATGAAATTATAATGACAATGCATGCATTTATACATCAAATTAATTTGAGATCATTAACCTTTACTACAAATTTAAGGGGCTTTGACAAATAGATTAAAAATTACATAAGCAGGTCTGCATAGTAACTATCTTAGCAATCTCTCTTAATATTCTGATAACTTACTCATTAAGTCTAAAATAAACTTACTTCATTAATAGTTTAAGTTACTCTATTTAATATATCAAAAATATGGAAAACTCTTCATAAAGATCACACTGAAGGATCTATAGAAAAGACTGAATGAGCTGAAAAGGTTTGCGACCCCATGGGAAGAACAAAATTATCAACTAACCAAACCCACCACAGCTCTCAGGGACAAAAACACCAACCAATGAGTTTGCATGGAGTGACCCATGGCCCCAGGTGCATATGCAACAGAGGACAGCATTTTCTGACATCAGTGAGAGGAGAGGCCTTTGGTCCAGTGAAGGGTCATTTTCCCAGTGTAGGGGAACTCCAAGGTGCTGAAGTAAGAGAGGGTCTTTGGGAGAGGGAGGACCTTCATGGATACAATAGGAGGGGGGGGATGGGATTTTGGGAAAGGGATATAATCTGAAATATAAGTCCAGAGAATATCCAATAAAAAAGTGGGGGAAAACTGTTCTTTTATTTCTTGAAAGTTTAGAAGGAATGTTTTTTCTTTTCTTTCTTTCTTTTTTTAAATATATAATATTCAGAATCTAAGGAGTAATTCAGTTACATATGGTAAGCAGCTCAATTTCCTTAAGAATGAAGACTAAATTAACATTTATTAATTGGCTGTTTTGGTTTTAAATAAAGTAGTGTCTCTGAATATTATTCACTTATTTATGAAGACCTATATGTCTCTCATATTCACACAATCTTTATAGTTACTGATGCTACATTTATTTTCTTTTATTGTTTGTGATCAGAATTTTTCCTAAGACTAAATGAGGCACAGTCCTTTGGTACAAAGCTAGGCGTGCAGCACTTACAAAGATACTAAAGAATTCAGCTGTATTCATAGTTAGATGATATTATGGAATAGTGTGTTAAATTATGCTATTAAACAATTAAACTATTAAATTTATTAGTGTATCTATTCTCATATATCTTCATTATTCGTTAATAGAAAAAAATAACTGAAAAAATTTAATGCCTAGTCTCTGACTGAAATGTAGGTAGGTCCTCATTTGCCTACTCTAGCTAATGGCCAATATTAAATGTCCTTTGTCTCATGTAGGAGCTTTAATATATATCTATAAGATGGAGGATGGGTAAAGATCTTTTCCCAATCTGTAGGTTGCTGTTTTCTCCTATTGAGAGTGTCCTTTGACTTATAGAATCTTTTCAATTTGATGAGATCACATTTGTTAATAGTTGATTAGAGCCTGAACCATTGGTGTTTGTTCTGTAAATTTTCTTCTGTGTCCATGTGTTCCAGGCTCTTTCCAACTTTCTCTTATATATTGAATGTATCTGGTTTTATGTGAAGCTCCTTGATCTAATTGGACTTGAGCTTTGTACAATGAGATAAGAGTAGATCAATTAGCATTCTTCTACATGCTGATTGCCAGATGAACCAGCACCATTTGTTGAAGATGCTGTCTTTTTTCTACTGAATGGTTTTGGCTTTTTTGTCAAAGATCAGGTGACCATAGGTGGGTGGGTTTATTTCTGAGTCTTCAATTCTATCCCGTTGATCTACCTGCCTGTCTGTGTACCACAACCATACAGTTTTTATGACTAATGTTCTGTAGTGGAGCTGAGGCCAGGGATGGTGATTCCCCTAGAAGTTCTTTTAATATTGAGATTTGTTTTTGTTATGGCTTTATTGTTTGTTTCTTTTTTTTTGGCTTTTTGTTTTTTTATTCCATATGAATTTAAGAATTTTTTTTTTATCTCTCTGAAGAATTGAGTTAGGATATTGATGGGGATTACACTGAATCTGTACAATGCTTTTTGGTAAGATGGCTATTTTGTAGAGATCATATACAGTGAATAGGCACACACCACCCCCCACCCCCAGTTAAGGGATGGGAACACCCTCTCATCTCAAATTTTTAACCCTGTCTGCATTATTCCTGTCTAAAGTAAATGCAGAAAGGAAGAGTGGAACAGAGACTGAAGGAGAGGTCATTCAGAGACTGTGCCATCTAAGAATTCATCCAATCTGTAGACTCCAAACCCAGACACTATTGCTTATGCCAACAAGTGCTTGCTGTTAGGAGCCTGATACAGCTGTCACTTTTGAGGCTCTGCCAGAGCATAACAAATACAGATGCTGATGCTCAGATGCTTTCACTAAACCATCAGACTAAGTGCAAGTGCAGGGACCCTAATGAAGGAATTAGGGGAAGGACTGAAGGAGCTGATGGGTTTGCCACCCCATAGGAAGAACAACAGTATTATATAACCTGACTTCCTAGAGCTCTCAGGGACTAAACCATCAACCAAAAAGTAAACATTAAGGAATATATGGGTCCAGTTACATATGGCAGGAGTGGGTGGGTTAGTAGGTGGAACAAACTTGTAGAAGCAGAAGGAGGGGGTGGGATGAGGGATTTGCATGGGTGAAACTTGGAAGGGGGATGATATTTGAATTGTAAATTCATAAATTAACTTATAAATAAAAAGATATTTCTAGTTTATTTTATAGCAGTTTTCAACCCTTCCATTTATTATGTAGATAATCTCAATTATTTTAAATTGTAGATAGAAAAGAATTAGAATATTGCCAATTCTATTTATTGATTGCTTTATATGTGCCAGTACTGTTGTTAGTATAATGCCTAACTTTATTTTTCTCACAATATACTCTGATGATAAGCATTATTATTTCTCCAAATGCACAGATTTGGCAACTATAGCCAAATAATTTGCAAAGAGATAAGCTATCATTAAATGGAAGATCATGTACTTCAATTACCTGTTTTCAACACGTATGTATATATTTTAATATATGTAATACAATGCTATGTCACAGAATGTTTTGCTAGTAAATGTTGGAGATTGATGCATTTTTGGTCTCTCTGCTGTTATATATAACATCTCATATTAATTTAGCTGAGATTTCTTAATTTATATTTTTTTTTCATTTTTCACATATAATTCCCATAATACTGCTTATGTATGAATAAAATAAGTTGACTGGAATTTTCATTGATGCTCAGTATATTGGTAGTGTTTTAAAGACCATCATAAATCTAGAGTGAAATAGAGTTACAAAACACTGCACAAGCTCATGCTGCTGAAGCATTTAAAAAATATAACTTCCTTACAAGGTCTCATAGCTCAGTTCAATATTCTTCAAAAATCTATATATGCTGCCTGCATCATTATATACTTCTGTGTTTAAATTCTTTAGGTTTCCAGCATTCAAAGCATTCAAAAATATTATTTTATGATTTAATCTACATGGGGTTTAAATGCTTTAAATTTTATTTACAGCTGTAAATTTTTATAAATTTAATATCTACAAAACCTTCACACAGCACTTTTCTGAGTCTCTTGAGGCATGAACATATTAACATTTAATGCCCTAACAACTAAATTCACCTATATAGAAAGTATGAATTATATTAAGCAAAAGTATAAAGGCTATTAAGGTGAGATGGCTTATGGAAGTCATAGTAATGGAAAAGTAAAAGTTTAATGCATAGACTGCACTTCGATTACCAAACTTTATTAATGAAACTATTGAATGATTTCAATATTTATTTTTAGGTTTCCAAGAAGTAACATGCATTCATGATTAGGCTGTTTTTCATAATATCTTCTATTATTACTTCAGGTGCAAAGATGCATTTAGAAATTCAATATAACTCAATTAAGTAAAAATAACTTTAAGAATATCACAATATAAGTCTTCTTGTCTTTAAATATTTAATCCCTGAGAATAAATACAACCCATGTTATGAAGGTTTTTTTATAAGTTGTCTGGGTGAGAGTGACTGCTAGAACTTCACTTTATAAATAGTTGACTAGGACAGATTCGTTTATTATAGATAATCAAAATGCCAAGAATGTTACATTTACTTTTATAATAATCTATTTAATAGAATACAAACAAGATTCCTCTTTTTTTTTCTCCTGAAATAAGTACTTTTTAATGTCTGAAAGTTTGCTAGTTAGCAATTTGTGTAGCCCTGCACCCCTGAGGTTAATAGGATACTAAGCTGATTCATCTTTTCTTAAAATAATTAAATTCTACTATTATGGATCATTTAATTTAGAAAATAGGAACACAGAAAGTGATCAAGTGTCTCAGTAAGTTACTAGAAAATTATTGGATTTGTTTCATAATTTGTATGTAGAAGAACAAAACGAGTTAAGTGTATTACTTAAAAATTCACCTAATTCATATACAAGTTGGAGAGTTTATAGATTAAATCCAGTGAAAACTGATTAATTTGAGCAATTGTTTTACTTCTTAATTTTTGAGAAACTGGATGCTTTTATATTTTGTTAACAAACTCCTGTTTTAGGGATATAATTTTGCAGTAATTAGCTGTAAAAATAAGCATAATGCTGAGAGTGGAACAAAATAGACAAACACTATTGATTTGCAAAGGGTACTTTCACTAATTTTCAAAATTCACAATATTTTATGAAGCCAAATAATGTGGATTTCAATAAAACAAAAGGATTTGTTTATTATGGAACAAATTCTTAAATATACATCTTTCAAACCATTAACAAATTAAATTTATACAGCTTTGAAATAAAATGAGGAAGCTATCCCCAGAAAAATCAATTCTAAAATCTTCCTTATTGCAATTACTCTCATTTCTGTGGCTTTATCTTTTTAAATCACTGCCATAATTATAATTAAATTTCATAGTTGTGGAACAATTTTAATTTCATAGTTCTAAAAATAATTTCTCTTCCAGTTTGTCATCTTCTTCCTTATAGGGATCCTTAAGATGATTCTACTGTCTTTAGTAGATAAGGAAGTAAGGTAAGTGATAGAGAATGAATTGCAGAAGGCACAAGCTCATTCTTGATAGGAACAGGAAGTACATGTTTTTTGACTTTGTTACAAATCTTCATTATAACAGTGGAAAATGCTTATGTAGGATTCTGATTCCTCACAAATAAAGTAAGTGTTTACCCAAGGGGATCTTGGTGGTACCTTAAAATTCTCAAACCATACAATTTTATGATTTGCCCACTCTTAACCCAATATTGTTTTTACTATAACTCATAATTTTATAGATAATTTTGGGTACATATTTCCAAAATTTTATGTGCTCTTCTAAAACATATTACACAGATTCTTTATATATTCTAACAATTTACAAAATTGGTATTATTTTGCATTTGTGTAATATCATTATCAAGATATTGACATAAAGTGTGAATTTTATTGAGATTTGGCTAATTTTATTATTACTCAATTAAGTGTCTATGTGTAATCATTAGCATCATTTGTTATACAAATATTATTTATTTATATTTATTTAACTGAATAGGTGTGTAATAATAATTGTTGAGGTGGGTTATGTTACCCTTTGTTTTCAAATAACTGCATAGTATTTCTATGCCTGCTCTAGCCTATTTTAGCTCCCAGAGAAAAGACACTTATACCTGGTATTTTTATTAACAAGCAGCAAGATTAAGCTGGACAGATATTCATCTATACTAACCCTTTATGTTATCTACTTCTCATCCACAGGCTCCATCTCCTTACAGTATGAACCTTGCCCTGGCTTGCTTTTTTTTGCTCCATGTGTGTCCACATGATAAATACCTTGGTGATTTGCCCTCCTCCTGGACCTTCTGCCTAATTAACCCCTTTACTCTTTCTCTCTCATTGGGATCTAAAGACCTGCCTTCTCTGCCCAATCATTGGACTGATAATCTTTTTATTAACAATCAGATATAATTTGGAAGCATACTTTACACAACACCGATACATAAGATGATTCAATAATCATGACAGTGCTAGCATCTGGATTGTACCCAGATCTCTGGGAACAGAAATCAGCATCTGAATGCACAGATGAAACCCCAACATGAGTGTTTTGTCTGCGTGTCTACAATAAGGACCTATCTCCTAATAGTGCCATTTCCTATGGGCCAAGCATATTCATAGCGACATATAAATGTAACAGCTAAATATAAAGTTGATCACAATGCTGTCTTATCACTTTAGTGCATATAGGCTTTGTAGTGAAACCTTTTATTTTATCTTAGATATTCATGATTTCTCCATCTTTTTTTCTTTTTTTTTCTTTTATTACTTTGTGTTCATTTATTTGTTTTGAGAGTGAGTCCACCATTGTAGCCTAGATTGACCTCCATGTTTGGGTCACACTACTACCTTATTTATAACAAAACCTATCATTATAGATGTGAGCAACATAGTGGGTTGTTGTTTTATGCTTTGTATTATTTTGTTTTCTTTTGTATTTGTCAGTCTTTCTAGAACTTTATGTGCTGCTCTTTAAAAGAAGTATGTATGCCGTATAATTGATAATATCTAATTTTCTATATTCAATTTTTTTTCTATTTTTCTCTTCATTGATTCATTCCTTTAGTTTATTGTAGATATATTTTATTATTTTTGAAGATAAAAACTATATTTATTATAGAAGATTATAGAAGATAAAACTAGTATTTATAAACATTGTTCATTTGTAATTTAATAATTATTGGTTATAAGGTTTTCTTTTATCATATCCTCAGCCTAAATATTTGAAACTTTTCCTTTAATTATTTAATATATTTAATTTATTTTTATTTCCTTAAGCCATATTTTTACACCATTGACAAGGATCACTATCAATCATTTATCTTTAATTGATTAGTCATGTTTAATGTTTAATTTATATAATAGTTATATCTTGTCTTTTTCTTCTTTTCTTATAGATTTAGCTTTATTCTATAATGTCTAGCTGGCATACATAGTATGGTTTCAATGAACTAGTTTTTTTGAGACATATTACAGTCTACATAAATCATGTCTGAGTTAATGGATGGCCCACATGCTTTAAAATATTATTATCTTTTTTATAGATACAATATTTTTTATATCAATTAGACATTGCTACTTAATGCTGTGATTCAGCAGTTTTTGTTTTGTTATCTTATAGCCATGTATAAAAGTTGCTTACAAATTTTGATTGTGTGTGTGTGTTTTCTTTTTGTTTTAATCCCAACTAATTAATGTAATATTTTCCTTTCAGATTATCGATTTTTTTCTTTCTATTTTCTTAAGTACTTTTGTGTGCTGTTTATATACCTAAGGTCTAGATGTGGATCATGGATTTCCGGATTTTTTATAGTGATTTTTCTTTGCTCTAAAGTCTCCATTGTTATCAGTTGATTGTATTTTTCATTCTAGTTTTGATTATTTGCTTTCTGAATGTGAGTGGTGATTTTTAATTTCATTGTAGTATTTTTGTTGTTCTGGTAGATAACTGTAGGTCATATATGAAGGACAAAAAATTTATTTGTATATATCTTTGTATATGTATATAAGTATGTCCATGACATGAATATCTAATGGCTGCAGAGGTCGATGAATTACAAATTCTGTTAAATCATATTCTAGGTATTGAAAACCAAACCAGGGTTCTTTTCTGTGGTGGTTTATATATGCTTGCTCCATGGGAAGTAGCATTATTAAAAGACATGGCCTGGTTCAAGGAAGTGTGTCACTGTGTAGGTGGGCTTTGTGGGCTCCTAGTACTCAAGCTCCACTCATTGTGGAAGAGTTATTCTCCTGCCTGCCTTGGGATCAAGATGTAGAACTCTTTTCTTTCTTTAGCACTTTGTCTGCTTGGACACTGTCATGCTTACTGCTGTGATAATAATGGACTGAATCTTTGAAACTGTTAGCCAGCCCCACTTAAATATTGACATTAATAAGATTTGCCTTGGTAATGGTGTCTTCTCACAATAATGAAAACCTAAAGATACCGGCACATAGGAGCAAGCACTCTGATCTGTGCAGCCCTATATTTGTGATTTAAATTTAGTAGGTATACTCCTTCCTTGTCTTAGCCTTTCTTTGTTTCCTGTACTTTTAAATGACTTTGTTTTGTTATTGTCCTGCGGTGTTTATCTGTTAACTCAGGCATCCAATGTCTTAATTATTATTGCCAGGTGTATATCTGATCTCTACCTATCTCTTAGATGATGACAGCATTTTTCAAATACACACACACACACACACACACACACACACACACACACACACACACACCATGGCCAAGTCAAATATATTTCCTGGTTTGGTTGTGTAGTATACATGCATCCTTTACATGAATATTCCTGACACTCTGTCTCTGTGTGAAAAAGGCAAATCTAATATCCACAAGCTTCTAATAAGATTCAGAGTTTACTTCAATTAGGCATACATTTATTTTGTACTGTCTGTCATATCAGCTTTGTTTCTCTGGGCAGATCAAAATAATTTATATTGGTGACAGCAAGTAGGCTCCTCAGTCCATGCAGTGATTGGGACTTTTAGTCTAAGCTCCTATCACGGCAGAAAATGAAATTCCTGAACTATAGGAATTCAATTGTCCATTCATGAATTTCCCCCTGTTTGGTCTTCATGCTTGAGTCAACATCTGAGTTAAGTAGAGAAATGTTGACACTGGGAACAAAGTGCTTTTTCCTCACTGGGCCTATATTTTGGCTAGGGTTTCTTTGCTAATTCAGCAAACCTGCCTGTCTCAGTAACTCTAAGCAGGGAATCAAATTGCAGGCTCTAGCAGAAAAAAAAAAAAAAACCTGATTGCTCTGAATACTTATATTTGTCTATGGTTCTGTATATATTGAAATTGAAATATTCCCCAAAGGCTACACCCTTCTTTAAGAGACTGTCATTCTCTTGGTAAATAGTAAATGCTCTAGGAGATAGATATAATGAGTGTAACTAAATAATGAAATTCTTACCATTAATGGAGACAATAAGATTCTGGCATCTTTCCCCTGTCTTTTCTGACCATAAGTGTAAAGAATCCTTTGCCATATGTTCTTGTTACTATGATATTTTTATTTCATGAGTTGATAAATAAGTGAAAGCAATTGGACACAGGCTGGAAGCCTGATATCAGGAGACAAATCAAGATGTCCTCCTTTTATGTTATTTCAGCAATGTACCATGGGCAGGGGTTGCAGTGAGGTTGGTGTCCATGAGTGTATGTCTTACTAACATAGAAGGAAAACAATACAGAGAACTGGAAATATTGTAATTATATCTTTTCATGTGTTTCAAAAGACTTTATGGTTCAATTTGCAGAAATCAGCTCAAAATATTTAAAATTTTGTATTCTGAACATAACTCAAAATTCTGCTTCTAGTTCAGAAGACAATAATGCTGATGGAATCTGACTAAAAATCATTAATTCAGTAAGTTGGTAAATAAGATGACACTGCTTTGTTCATCTGTTAAGACTTTACAAATGGTTATAAGTATGTACATTTTATACAGAACCGGTTTATATAAAAATGTAAGTTGCACAAAGACTTCAGGCTGTGGAATCAATATTGTTTTGTGCTTTTAGCCAGTACAAGAGTGATAATAAGAAGCAAAATTCAAAGAAGAAATGCCTACAATTTGGGATAAATACACACTAATGGTCAGTCATTCTATTTTTGACATTTACAACATACCATAAAAGGAACAACCTGCAGAGATGTAAAGTTAAGTTCATGGTATTAAAACTAACATTATAAAGAACAGAAAATATACATTGTAATCAAGAAAGGTTAGTGCATATTTACAAGAGCATTTTTTCCAGTTTAAGAAAATATATCACAAAATGCATCATTATACATGATAGAAAAACTTTGAGAAATAAAAGAAAATATGTTCTTGTAGTAGACTTTATCAAAATTAAAAAATTGGTGCATTAAAAAATACTTTTAAGAAAATAAAGGCCAAATTGTGAATTAACAGAAATTTATATATATATATATATATATATATATATATATATATAAAAAACACAGTTATATTTTCCAGTTTATAGAGAAAACTACTAAAACTGAACAAACAAACAAAAATCAAATAGTTCAACTAAAAAGAAGCAAAGTGCTTATGCATATCTCAAATGAAGTTATTCAAATGATAGTATTAGTATGTTTTTCTCTAAATGTAACAAGTACCTCAGAAAGTCACTTCAGAAGAGGAAAGATTTGTTTTTGATAAAAATTTCAGAAGATTCAGTTTTTCACTGGTTAGTTCTACTGCTTTGAAGTTTATAGGAAGTAGAGCATTGTGCCAGAAAAAAAATGGCAAAGGAAGGTTTTTCATTTCATGTTTGCTTGAAAGCAAAGTAAATAAGCAAGAGGTTATGTTAAAATAGAGTTCCAAAGATCTGTGCATGCTCCTTTGTCTAGTGTCTCAAAAAGTAACACTTCCCAAATCTCTATTAACTAAGGAACAAGGCATCAATATATCACATGTAGGACACAGCCCATATTCATCCAACTGTAAGTAAAATCTATATGAAAAGATTAGTAGTATCATTAGTCTCTAAGAGCAATCAATGAGATTCCTTTTCATATCTATTAGATTGACTGTTAACAAAAATAAAAACAGAAAACATCTTATATATTTAGAAAAAAACAATTATACATTGATTATGAAAATAGTAAATGGGCAAGTTCCATACAAAAATATCTCAGAATTATTTAAAGGGCCAATATTGAATTATCACATGGTCTCACTATTCTACATCGAAGTTTATGCATTTAAAACGGCCAGAAGCAAGATCTCAATGTGATACTTAAGAGACAACCTTTGTAACACTGTTTACAATATCTAAAAATATAAAATAATAAAAGTATAAATGATATGTTCTTAAAGTAATTCCTAATTATCTATACTGGAAAGTATTTTTTCAGTCATAAAAAGTAAGGTTAAAATAAATGTTGTGTGATACAAAATGAATGGAGTTTGAAAATACTGTTAAATACAGTAACCCATATTTTTAAAGAGATATATATTGTATGACTTGACTTTTAAATCTAGGACTGGTAAATTCATAGAGTTGGAAAGTGTGCTAGAGAATAATAAAACCTAGGACTAGAGAGAAAGTTATATATTCTTTTTTTCATACAGTGATAAAACTGATGTGAAATCGAAAATATTAAATAGTTACAGTGTAGGGAGTGTTCTGATGCTAACATCCTGTTACCCAATTAGTTTTTTATCTGTCTATAAAAAGGTGTGGAACAATTGTTGGGTGGAAGGGACATGCGGGGACTTCTGGTTTTCTTTCCAGAGGCAGACAGGTAGATGGAAAGAGGGAAGATATAGTTTGCCATGCTTTGGAGAGAGAAGAATCAGGCAAGCGTGTGAGATTTCAAAATGGAGTAGTCAACACAAGCTGCACCTACAGGCGTGTAGTCAGGGTAATTTAACAATTGAAGAATAAGGTAGACAGGGGCTACAGAGCTAGAGTATAGATAAGGCCACATTTTCTAGACAGGAGATAATAGCGGTCAGCGATTGTGCATAGAAGGCAAGTAGAAATTGAGCAATTGTCTCTGCCTTTTTCCCAAGGACTCCAGGAAAGCTGGGAAGGGGCTAGCAGTGCAGTCAATTCCTAGAGATAAATGTGGGTAGAGTGAAAAAGTACACACTCCATTACAGAAGATATATATCATGAAAATACTATATAATTGAAAAATCAAATTTCTAATTTTGTTTCTTAAATGTTGTATAGTAATGTGTATTTTATAATAAAATGTGGAAAGATACTCTGATACAAAATGCCAGTTTATAGACAGACAGCATAGATAAGATTCTATTTCAATAAACCATAGGAAAGACAAAAATTCACAGGAAGTCGTTATAGCCATACTTCTAATTTATTAAATGTAAAAGATGTAGATTACAATCAGCCAAGAAAGAAGCACAATGAACAGAGTCTGGGAAATATAACAAACCTCCTGTTTCCAATAATTATTCTCTCTCTATGGAAAGAGAACAGTATTACTTTCCCAGAAGGAGAATATGAAAATACACCTGGAAAATTGCCAGAATGCGTAGAGATTCTCCATTATAGTAACGTTTGATCATCTTTGGTTTCACCTGCATCCAAATCCTCATAATATTGTAGATGATATCAGGTTAGAAACAAAACACAACAAAAACAAAACAGTAACAACAAAACAGATAACAATTTCCAAATAATGTTTTAAATATCTGGCTTCTAACAATGTGTTAAAGCAAATGAAGGACATTTTTATTAAGTAGTGGATTTGCAGTGCTTTGCAGTTACCTTCTATAAGAATAAAGACTAATCTGTGTATTTAGGTCAAAGTTAAGAATGATGCAAATCTTCATAATAGCCTAATGTTCCTGCTTTGTTTTGCCCTCTACTGCTTCTGTGATTTATTGTGTTTCTCTCTGTTTTATACCAACTAACCTCTTATTCTGTGAGCATGCTGAGCATGTGCTTTCATCAGAGCCATTGCATCTGGTGCTTGGTGCCTACAGTCTACAATAAATCTAACCCAGGAGAGCTGTGTCCCTTTATTTTCTCCTTTTCTCTGATCAAGTGTTTTCTGATCAATGAAATTTTTTCTAACCAATCACATAAAGTGCCAAATTGGTGCTCTCAAATTTATTATCCAAGGTATTAAAGTTTATTACATTCAAAATGTGTTTATTGTTTGAGCAATAGCAATTTCTTTCATGTTTTTGTTTGCTTATTGAAAACTATTAAGTTTTCAAGGCATACTAACAAACCTTGAAAAAAATCAAGTACTGACTAAAAATATATTCATATAGTTTTATGTAAAAATTATGTTAAAATCTGAAAAAAAGTACTGACAAAAATGTATAATTTTAAGCAAAAAATGTTTAAAATCTGTACATTTATCTTTTTTTAGTAAAATAAAGTTGTTTTAAAAAAGTAACATTTTTTTGTAAGCTAAAGTTTGGATAACATCTTTTTCTTGTAAAATTTATAACAACATTTTTTGTGTTAAATATTGAGATGAATACTCGTATTTTTAAAGAAAAATAATATTAAGAATATGTGACAATTTTAATGAAAAGTGTTATTCATAGGCTGAGGTATTTAAAACCTTGGTGCCGTGTTGGTAATATTATTTTGAGACATTTAAAAATATATCCTTGCCTGAGAATGTATATTATTGGGGACAGCTGATGAGATTTCATAAAGGAATACAATATTGACATTCTTCCCATGCTTCTTTCTTCTCTTTCAACTCCTTATCTTTATTTGGTGTGTGTACTTGTGCATGAGTACATGTGCATTTGTAAGTATAACCTATTTGAGTTTATTTAGTATTGGATTTGTGTGTATCGACAAAGCAATCAAGACCTATACCATGACAATACCAATCATGTTGCCAAAAAGAATGGGGAGGATTTCACAAGGTTCAATTCCTAGTTTAAGAGCTGCAGGTAATTGATGGCTGCTGAGTAAAAGAGAATCAGTCCTCTTCAGAATTAAATCACCTTAGAAATTCCTTATTCTCGTGTACCTGCCCTTCAAAGATTTTTTTTATTCTTATTGCTAGAAGAATGAATGATACAAATAGTGTGATCCATTCAGCATTCTAATTCATTTACAAAAAAAGTAGATATCCACATAAGTTCAGCAGGACTACCGCACACTCTGACAAGCTCAGCAGAACTAACAGATGAAGAAACAAGAAATAATCAAAGAATCAGATATTAGAAATGCTAATAAAGACTAGGTAACTATACAAAAATTCTACAGATAATGACTGAAAAATGAAGATGGCCCCATTATTGTTGCTTTTGTCTTCATATTCCCTGTGTTGTGCTACTATCTCCCCTTAATCTTTTTACCCTGTATTTACCATGTCTTTTCCTCAATTATCTAGTTATACACACTTCAATAAAGCCCACAAATCTAAAGATTCAACACTAATGTAGACATTTTAGAAATAGCATGTGGTATTTGTATTCCTGGGTCCAGGTAGCTTTACTCAATATTTTTTAAACTATTTTATGCATTTACATGCAAACTTTAAATATAAAAGCTTGGTTTTTGCTATTTAAGATTCCATTATGTATATGTACAATACTTTCAGTATACATTAATCAGTTGATTATTATCTTGGCTGTTTCCATCTTATAAATTAACAGCAGGAAAAGTTATAGCTAAGTTGTAAAGTATTATTGTTTAGATTTTTATAGAAATGTCCACACTCTGTTCAGAAGTGAATAATAGTTCATTCTCTACATATTTCCCATCTTTATCTCATTTGGTTTTCTAACTTAGTCATTTTGCTTATGTGAATATCAGATTTAGAATGGTTTAAATCATCATTTTCCTATGGCAAAGTATATTGACTATTTTTAAAGATCATTCTTATTCATTGAATTTCTTCTTTTGAAAAAATTATGTTCAGTTCCAACACCCAATTTTAAAACTTGGTTGTTTATTAGTACTTATATTCTGAGTATTGTATATTCTTGCCACCAATACTCTGGCATATGCATAACTGAAAAATATTCCTCCCATTCTGGAGGTCACTTCTTTAGTCAATTATTTTTACTTTCATAATGCTCTATTTTTGATTGTTGGCTGTATATACTAGGTTATACGGTGTTATTCAGAAAGTTTCTACGTTAAGCTATATGTAACCCAATGTCTCAGTTTTACTGTTTTTCAGTATACAACCTATAACCCTTATTCTCAGGGGTTGCTGGTCATAGACTCACAGAATAAAGTGGTCAGAGATGGTGTACAGGGTTCCTGCAATGGCTATGGTTGATGGAATTTATGAGACTGCTGCAATGAGAAAACTGCTTTGTCAGTCCAGAAATGAAGTACATATGGGCTATTAGAAGTACAGGTTGGAAGGGCTAATTGGTCATACATAATGCAATACCCAATAATCATGTCGATGGTAAGCCAGAGTGCAACTAGTATGCTGAGTTAATCAGCTCTGCACAAGGTCATTCATTAGATAAGGCTAGGTACCTGTGTTTATGAACATGTTAATGTCAGGTAGAAAAAGAGAAAGAAGCATTTGAGAAAGGGAGTCTTTCATTTTTCGCCAAGCTCAGAAGCCATCTGCTCATTCAGGACTGTGACCTTTATAGCAGGGCTCCTCAACAATTGATTATAGTATGGCATATTTTAAGCAGAATTCAGATATTTAATATACTATTTAATATACTTTTATTAATTAAGATTTGTAATATGCTTATAAAGATATTGAGAGAGCTGAAATAGGCTGACTTTGACAGGCTTCACATCAGCAGTTCAGAATTCTAGGTCTGGATCTCTGTTTCCAAGAACTGGGCAATTCCAGGCAAGTCAGTATTTAGACTCCTCATGAATTAAAATTAGGAGTATAAAGAAGTTACAGTGGTAAAAGTACACTTTAAAATGATATCAACAAAGACCTATCACAATGTAACTCACACTTATACTTTAGACTCTTACCACAATCCTCTCTTCCTCAAAAGAATTGTCCCAGGGGCATAGTTTGAAATTGTTATACAAAGACCATGTACAGGCAGAAATCACATATCAGAACAAAGAGAAAGAAAGTGATAGTGAAAATCACTGAGTACCCTCTCCTGGTCTCCATCTGCACACTCAGATATGCATAACAACCACAAAGATGTACACACACTGAGACACACATGCTACTTGTACAATTTTTGCTGCCTGTTTATTTAGGACTCTGAACTCTTCCAACACCATGTCACACTTCTCACAATACTAATGATAAACTAAACTTCTGAAACTCTAAATAAAACCGAATGAAATGTTTTCCTTCATAAGAGTTGTTGTGGTCATGGTGTATTTTTACTGAAATAGAATATTGATTAAGACAATAATTGCCTCCATTAAGGTTTTATTGCAGACATCAAAACCATGACAACATTTATAAAAGAAAACATTTAATTTGTACTGGCTTACTGTTCAGAGATGTAGTCCTGCGTTATCATAGAAAGAAGCATGATGTAATCCCAACAAATATGGTGCTGTTGAGGTAGCTGAGATTTTTACATCTAGATCCACATGTGACCGGAAGATATAATGAAACTTTCCGCCTAGCTTGAGCTTCTGAAATGTCAAAGCCCACCTCATAGTCACATGCTTTCTTCAAGCAGACACCATATACTTTAACAGGGCCACACCACCTAAGCATCACATGTTCTATAGACATATGGGCATCATTTTTGTTCAAACATTATATTCTGTTCTCTGTTCCCCATAGGCTTATAGCTATATAATAATACAAAATGCATTTAGGTCAACTTCAAATGTCCCCATAGTCTAGCACAGTCTGAACAGATTTTAAATCTGTATAGTTCAAAATCTCTGATCCTCGCATCACTTTATTAACTGTAAGACAATGTAAAATAAAAATAAAAATGAAATATCACATACTTCTGAAAGGATTTACATTCCAATACCAAAAGGGAGAAAAGGGAGCATAGTGATGGAATACTTGATTGAAATAAGATTAAAAAAAAAAAAACAAAACAAAACAAAAAAAAAAAAAAGCAGGACAAACTCTAAAGTCTGCATCTCTATGTCTGATGTCAAACTTATCTGCAGATCTCCAAATCCTTCTAGCTTTATTGACTATAACCTACTTCTCTCTTAGGTCATTTATACTTTCTGCTAGCAGCTCTTTACAGCAGGAATCTCTAAAGTCCAGGATCTCCAATATCTTGGAGTCTTCAAGTCCATTCAAGCCTCACCTCCATAGCTTTCTGGCCTCCATGCAGAGACACACCTGCCACACACTGGCCTTAGAAGTTTTCTTAACTCATTGTGGAGAGATCTAAAACCTCTTTCTTCCATCCTTGGCTATAAATTCAGAACTATTTGGGTTAAGCTGCCGAGTTCTGCTGCTTACTACATCTAGTACATGGCTCCCCTGTTCAAATAAATATTCACATTTTTGATGGTTTCCTTTGCTGCTAATATTTGGCTATCCTAGAATTTGCTCTGTAGACTAGGCTGGCCCTAAACTATGAAATCTAGCAGCTTCTGCTTTTTGAGATCTGGGATCAAAGGTGTACAACACAAAGCTCTAAACTTTCTATTAATTCCTTTTTCCCAAATTGGACATTTAGCAGTGTTTGGTAGTGCCCTGGAGTCACTATTCTTTTTATTCCATCTAGTATTAAGCTTTTCATTAATCATTTTATCTCATTCAACATGGTATTTAATTCTCTTAGACTTTTTCGTACCCCTTTTCTCTTCAAACTTTATGTTTTATATTTTTCCTTCTTTATCTTGATTTATTTGTTATAGATGTGCCTAACACTGGCCACTATAAACCACGTGGCACAGTCAATAATGGGCTATTTTGAATTATCTTATGGCAAAGTTGTTAATCAAAAATTCTTCAATTTATCCTCAGATAGATTTTTTTGACAAGGGCAGAAAAAAAAAACCGTTTTTTTTTTTTTTCTTTTTTTTTTTTTTTTAACAAAATATCACAAGAGTTGTCTGCAGGACACATATTTAGATTCTTCTTCCCTGAAACCTCTTGAGGCAGCTTTGGACATTTCAAATCACCTGCAGCACCACTTGCCTTCAAGCTCTTTCTTGAATGGCCTATTAATACCCATTAAAACTGTACAATTAATTTTCTAGTTCAAAGTTCAAATGTTCTATATTCCTTCAAACAAAAGCAATACCCATCCTATGACAGCAAGATTCCAGTCCCTGCTACCAACTTCTGTCATAAGTTTTGTTTTTGTTCTTGCTGGTGCTGTTGTTTGTTTGCTTCTCTATTTCTTTGTTCTTTTGGGTTTTTTTTGGGGGGGGGTTGTTTTTGTTGTTTGCTGGCAATAAGTGCTATGACCATGGTAATTCTTATAAGGGAAATCATTTAATTAAGCTGGCTTACAGCTCAGTTTACTTCACTGTGCTTATGGCAGGAAGCATAGTAGCTTATATGCATGTATGGTACTTAAGAGGTAGTTGAGAGTTCTACATCTGGATGCAAATGCAGCAGGAAGAGACAATGAGTCATTTGGCCTGGTTTATGTTTCTGAAACCTTAATATCTACTCCTAAATGGCACACTTTTTCTTAAAAAGCCACATCTTTTCCAACAGGGCCCCATCTTATTAGTGCCATTCTCTATGGGTTCTATAGGAGCCATTTTTTATTCAATACACTACACTCACTTAAAGTATAGATTGAACGATGAAGTCAAGTAGGCCTTCATCAGGTTTGAAGTTAACAGGAAAGAAACAACACTATATAAAAGCTGTGAGCAATTGCTGCAATTCATTGATCTGACCATTAGTATTGACAATTGAATTTATTCTTGAATCCACTTGAATGCTACGTTTTAAGAAGTTTGTGTTTTAACAGTTTTTAAACAACCCTGTACTAAATATCTGTTTTTTCTTTGGATAATCTCAAACTTGTTAGGCAACCATGCTTAATAATAGTTTCTGATATTCCGATTTTCCTCTACTGTAGACAGAATTCATACAAGGTCTGATCTCTAGAGGAAAGACCTGGTTATATGTAATGAGTACTTTTCTTTTGGTTGTTTGACAGTCAAGATGAGTTGATTTTTTTTCTTTCCTGCATCGGTAATTGTTATAACAATATCTTATATATGAGGAGACACCCATAATTTGTTTTAGGAAGATTCTGTGTGGTTTCTTTTTATGAAAAACAATGCTTGGTACATGTTTCTTAGAAATTTGTATTAAAAATGATTAAAAGTGTCTCATGCCTATGTTGTCCTAGAGTTCCTGATCTCTGCCTCTATATCCAAGCACTAGGACTTTGAAACCTCTGACCACATACCTGGCAAAAATTAGCATATATTTTCTTGAAAAAAATGTTTTTTTCAATTGATCACAAAATGTGTAAATTACATTCAGTGAAAGTAGTGTAAGTGCAAGTATTTAAATTTTCACACATCTATTTGTTGCTACCAAATATTTTATTACCTCATCTAATTATTTTCAGTGTTCTTGCTGGACAATTTGAGACATTTGTCTATTTAGGGTTAGAAAATATATTATAGAAACAAACTTTCAAATAGGCCTCAGAAAGTGCACATTTTCATTCACTATCAGTGATGACCTTGAAAGTCATATGCTATTGAAGGTATTACTAAAACATGTCAGAGAGCACCTGCAAAGCATGCATTTTCTAACCCAGAGAAGATGTATTTTGTGAATGAGAAACACATTTTTGAACTACACCAATAGGATTTCAAGGTTAGTTTACTATTTCAGCATAGGTAATAACTTCCCTTAACAAAATAAGTAAAATAATATTATTTGCATATTATGTGCTTCATTCAGTAGTTTTCCAAGAATTTTAAAATGGATGTAAAGGAAGAGTTCATGTTTCCAAAGGAAATAAAAGTTTATATAGTAAATTTGAAAAATATTATGAGACTATATGGAAAAAAAAAACTTGTTAAATGCTTCAAGCTAATCTTAACAGTGCTATGAAATTCTAGGTATATTATCAGGAATGAACACACATTCACTGGTCTACAAATCCATGAAGATTCACAGAATTGATATTACTACTTAAAATTGATATTTAATGTGAATGTCAATACACAGTATAATATTCAAAGTAATATTTTATGATATCGGAGTCAATGAATAAAAACCCAAAGAAATAATTTGAACAATTATCACAACAATATTTGTGTAATGAAATAAGAAATACATATTTTTTTTATCTGTAGCTATGGAAAATTGTGACTTCTCTGGTGTCTACTTCAAAAAGTATAAAACTAAAATTTTCATGACTTAACTACAAAAACTATAAATAAACTGAATAATTATAAAATACACTGTTTCTTTCCACTTGACCTGGCAATACAGACTTAGCATTTTTCAAATGTATTGGTAATGTTGTTTTTTGAGCTACACAATATTCTCATAGCTATACAATTTTTACCTTCTTAAAATACATACTTATTTTTCAATTTTGTCTTCAACCTAATGAAGCACATTTAGAGCAAGGTGTATAGATAGAAGAAGCATGCATCATGACAAGTTGGGTTTTCGTTCAAGAATACAATCCAAGAAGAAATTAGAGTAAGGCACAGTGGCAGGTAACTAAATGGTATCAATAAGAGAAAGAAAGCCAAATACCCTATAAAATAAAAAAGCCAGTGTCTATTTTGTAGACTTCCAGACTTAGGCTTTTCTCATTGTGATGGTTTTAATTTGCATGACCCTTATATATTTATTTGTTTGAAAGGACTGGCACTATTTTGGAGTTGTGACCTAGTTAGAACAGGTGTGATAATTTTGGAGAAAGTATGATAATGTGGCATTGGGCTTTAATGTCTCCTGTGCTATAAAGCTCGGCCTAGTATTCTAAAAAGTCTGTTTCTCCTGCATGTGGACTAAGTGGTAAAACCTGTAGCTCCTAAAGCAACAGGTCTGCCTATAGGCTGCCATATTTTGCACTATGATGGTAATGATCCAAATCTTGGAAGTTATAAGCAATCCCCAGAAAGTAAGGAGTTCTCTCAAATAAGTACTACCAAGTCTTAGAAATACTAGGACTTTTGTTAAAATGTTACAACATAGACTGCATGAAATCAATGCAGAATTTAAACATCTTTGTTAGTTTTCTTTGGGGGGTCATGTTTTCTTTCATACTTGCTTTGTTATCAAAGAAATTTTCATACCTAACATCATTTACAATAATACATTTTCTGAAGAAGGTACCTAAATTTAACAAAATTAAGTTTGCAGGTGTACATAGTGGCATGGTCATAAAGTTAAGAAGAAAATAATTTTGAGATTAAAGTTCAAGCACATATCACAACTACAATGTATGTGTAATTCTAGTCCTAATAATAGAGAATAAAGAAAATGTTATCAGAATGTTTCAGCACTACATCGAAGACAGTGTTTCCTTTTAATTTGTAATTTTTTGAAGTTGATGTAGCGAGGTTTCTAGTAGTATAAAAATGTTATAGCAAAGATCTAGGCCAAAAGCCAGCTTTTAAATATTACATTCAGAGTAGTGTTACCTGTCTTGGGATTTCACCCTTAGAGCAGATTACTCAGGCAAGATATTGGAAATATCATCTTCAGAGTAAGGTTGTACTGCAGTGACATTCTCCTCATACCCAGAGACTTGGTGATATTTCATTTCTAACTTGAGACTGTATTGCTAGTGCATAGAGACCAGATTAGTGCCATTATGGTGGCAATATTTGCTAAAAAATTGTGCCAAGTTCTAAAAGGCTTTAGATGTATTAGGAGCATGTATTTTCTAGTTTGATCCTCATAAAACTTGATAGCTTACATCATAGAATACATGATTTGTATTCCTGTATTTCTGACAGAGCAAACAAATTACATTAAGGTTAAATTACATTTCATGGCTAATAATTAGATAAGTTAAGACACTGGTAGAAAACATCTGGCTCTATAATCTGCATTTAATTGTATCACGTTACTTGTTTTAATATAATATGGTATATATTTACTATTACATCTTGGGAAATGAAATGGAACACACAAACAGTTATCTTAAGAATAGCTATATGACACTAAAAATGTGTGTGTGTGTGTGTGTGTGTGTGTGTGTGTGTGTGTGTTTGTCTGTTTGTGGTTTGAATATTCTTGGCCCATGAAGTGGCACTATTTGGGTGTTAATTTGTTGTCAATGTGGGCATAGGACTTAAGACCCTACTCCTAGCTGCCTAGAGGTCAGTATTCTACAAGCCTCCATATTAGGATGTTGAACTCTCAGCTATGCCTGCACCATGCCTGCCTAGAGGCTAACATGCTCTTGCCCTGATGATAATGACTGAACCTTGGATCCAGCAAGCTAACCTCAATTAATTGTTGTGCTTATTAGTGTTGCCTTGGTCATGATATCTCTTCTCAGCAGTAAAACCGTAATATACATATATATATTATATATATATAATGTCTGCAATATACCAGAAAATTTTCTAAGCATTTATTCAAGAGATACCATGGTGGGAGTGCAGAAAATAGAGGTATCAGTATTAAGTATTTTTTTTTTAGAAAATAGATTAATTGTAAGATAGATAGAAAGCACTAAGATACATAAATTAAAGAATGATAGTGTTAAAAAATACTTTAATCCATATACACCCAGTAGCTATCTGGGGAAGGAACTCTGAGAACTCACAGAGCACTGATAGCATGGTGCACTCTGAGATTGGGTCCTTTTTGATAAGAAAAAAAAATAAAATAAAAAAATAAATAAAATGCTGGTAACCTCCATTAGGAATAAGGACCTGCAAGCAGACTTCTGAACTCCCAGAAAAGCTTCACAAGCATTCTCCCACCTGAGCACACGGTGAGTCTACCACACACAGCCACCATCTATATGGTGAGGAAACTCTGGGAACTCATGGAGCACAGATAGCAAGGTGCATTCTGGGACCGGGTCATTTCCAGCCCTGAGAGAGGGCAGGCTGTCCACCAAGAGGACACAGGAACTGCACACAGATGGCTGAGCTCCCAGAACAGACACACAAGTGCTATCCCACCTGAGCACATAGATACCTTATTGAGTTACTGTAATCAGAACTTACTGCCTGAACACAAAAAAAGCCAAATACCCAGGAGCAATCCCTTTACTAAGCCCAGGGTCCCTCAGACACACAGGACAGTCAAGCTCCAGTCAGATGCAACAAGATCACCTATAATCACAGATAAAAAAGATGCTGAGAGGAAAGCTAAAGAACCTAAACAATGGAAACCAAGACAATCCGGCAGCATCAGAACCCAGCTCTTCCAAGACAGGTAGTAGTGGATTTTCCCACACACCAGAAAAAAATATTTAGTCTTAAAATTATACTTCATGATGACAGTGGACATCTTTGAGAATGGCATGAAAAACTCCCTTAAACAATGACAGTAGAATCAAGAGAACATACATAAACAAGTAGAAGCCCATAAAGAAGAAACACAAAAGTCACTCAAAGTATTATAGGAAAGCACAAAAAAAAGTAAATAAATTGTAAACAGAAATGAAACAATAAAGAAATCACAAAAGGAGAAAAAAAAAAAACCTAAGAAAGAAACCAGGAGTAATAGATCACCAACAGACTACAAGAGACAGAAGAGAGGATCTCTGGGGCAGAAGGAAATATAGTAAATGTTGACAAAACAGGCAGAGAAGATGAAAAATCAAAAACAAAAACAAAAATGAAAACAAAAATCAAAAACACAAAAACAGAGCTCCTACCCCAAAATATCCAGGATATCCAGGACAAAATGAGAAGATGAAGCCTAAGGATAATAGGTGTAGAAGAGGGTCAAGAATCCCAACTAAAAGGCTCAGTAAATATCTTCAACAAAATCATAGAAGAAAACTTTCCTACCCTTAAGGATTAGATGATCTTTTGTGACTCTGTTACCTCACTCAGGATGATATTCTCTAGCTCTGTCTATTTGCCTAGGAGAACCATTTGCCTCAACAAGTTTGATAAACCCTTAGACAGACTAACTAGAGGGAACAGAAAGAGTATCCAAATTAACAAAATCAGAAGTGAAATGGGAGACATAACAACAGAAACTGAGGAAATTCAAGAAATCACCAAATTCTACTACAAAAACCTATACTCAACAAAACTGGAAAATCTAGAGGAAATGGACAAATTTCTAGACAGACACCAGGTGCCAAAGTTAAATCAGGATCAGATAAACCAACTAATCACTTCCATGATTCCTAAAGAAATAGAAGCAGTCATCAAAAGCCTCACAACCAAAAAAAGCCCAGAACCAGATGGGTTTAGTGCTGAGCTAAACAGAGAATTCGCAACTAAAAATCTCAAATGGGTGAGAAGTACTTTAAAATGCTCAATATCCTTAGTCATCAGGGAATTACAAATCAAATCAACCCTGAGATTGGACCTCATAGCAGTCAGAATTGTTAATTTCAAAAACTCAGGTTACAATACTTGCTCTCAAGAATATGGAAAAAGGCAAATAGCTATTCTTCCATTTTTGGTGGGATTGCAGGCTGGTAAAACCACTATAAAAGTCAGTCCAGCGTTTGCTAAATAAAGTTGTCATATTTCTACCTGAGTACCCATCTTTACCTTCCCTGAGCATATACCCAGAAGTTTTTGTAACATATAGCAAGGGCACATGCTGCACTATGTTCATCACAGCCAGATTCTGGAAACCAGATGACCTTCAACAGAGGAATTTATACAAAAAATTGGTACATTAACACAGTGGAGTACTACTCATCTATTGAAATGAATGGAACAGAAAAATATCATTCTGATAGAGGGAACTCAATCACAAAATAACACACATGGTATCCACTCTCTAATAAGTAGATATTAACTCAAAAGCTCTTTAAAACCAAGATACAATTCACAAAGTACATTAAGGGCAAGAAGAAGGAAAACCAAAGTGTAGATGCTTCAGTACTTCTTAGAAGGGGGTGAAAAATACTCATGAGAGGAAATACAGGGAAAAAATGTGAAACAGAGACTGAAGGAAAGGCCATCCAGCCACTGCCCCCCAACCCTGGGATCATTCCCATATACAGTCAACAAACCCAGACAATATTGCATATTCCAAGAAGCACATGCTGACAGGAGCCTGGTATAGCTGTCTCTTGTGAGGCTCTGAGAGATTCACATAAATACAGACTAGGATGCTCACAGTCAACCATTTGACTAAAAATGGGGTCCCCAATGGAAGAGTTAGAGAAAGGACTATAGAATCTTAAGGGGTTTGCAAGCCTATGAGAAGAACAATACTATCAACCAACCAGACCATCCAGAGCTCACAGGGACTAGACAACCAACCAAATGGAGGGATATATTGCTCCAGCACCATATGCAGTAGAGGACAGCATTGTCTGGCATCAATGAGAGAGAAGCCCTTTGTACTGAAAAGGCTTGATTCCACAGTTTAAGGGAATTGTAGAAATGTGTGGTGAGAATGGGTGGGTGGGAGGGAGAGCAAAGTCATAGAAGCATGGGAGAGGGATGAAATATGAGGTTTCAGGTGGCTAAACTGTAAAAGGGGACAGCTTTTGAAATGTAAATGCATAAAATATCCAATAAAATAGAGAAATGACTAGTCTTCCTAGACATACTCTACCATATATTAAGTGTCCTAATTATTTGGAGCAAGTAGTTGATGTACAAAGGTAAACCAAGAATTCTCTACTGATGAATATTGAATGACTGAGAAGCGCCTAAAGAAATGTTCATCATCTCTACTCTTCAGGGAAATGCATATCAAAACAACTTTAAGATTCCATATAACACCAGTCAGAATGGCTAAGATCAAAAACTCAGGTGGCAACAGATACTGGTGAGAATGTGACAAATGTGGAACACTCCTCCTTTGCTGGTGTAATTGCCAGTTGGTACAACCAATCTGGAAATCAGTCTAGTGGTCCCTCAGCAATTTGGAAATAGTATTACCTGAAGACCCAGCTATACCACTCCTGGGCATAGACCCAAAAAATGCTCCAACATATCACAAAAACACCTGTTCCATTATGCTGATTGAAACTTTATTTATAATACCCAGAAGCTGGAATGTACCCAGATGTCCTTAAACATAGGAATAGATACAGAAAATTTGGGATAGTAACACAATGGAGTATTACTCAGTTATTAAAAATAATGAATTCATGCAATTCTTATGCAAGTGGATGAAAGTTGAAGCTATCATCCTGAGAGAGGTAACCTAGTCACAAAAGAACACTCATGGTTTGTACTTACTTAAAAGTTAATGATACTAGCCAAAAAGGTTTGTATACCCAAGAAACAATTCACCAAAATTATGAAGCTCAGAGAGAAGGAAGGCCAGATGGTGTATGCCTCAGACTTTCTTAGAAGTGAGAATAAAACACTTATGAGAGCAAATAATCAGACAAATAGTAGAGCAGGGATTGGAAAAAAAGATCATCCAGAGACTGCCTCACATGGGGATCTACCCCATATGCAACCACTAACCCAACACTACTGCTGATGCCAATTAGTGCTTACTGGCAGGAATGTGATATGGATGCTTTCTCAGAGGCTCTGCTGGAGCCATATTGATACAGAGGAGGATGCTTGCAGCTATCTATCAAACTGAACTCAAGAACCCCAATGAAGGAGCTAGAGATAGGACTGAAGGAGCTGAAAGTTCTGCAACCCCATGGGAAGAACAAAATGATCAACTAAACAAGCCCAATATAGCTCCCTGCAAAAAAAAAACAAACACCAACCAATGATTTGGCATGGAGAGACCCATGGCCCCAGATGCATATGTAGCAGAGGATAGCATTTTCTGGTATCAATGGGAGGGGAGCCCTTTGGTTCAGTGAAGACTTGTTTTCCCAGTGTAGAAGAATTCCAAAGTACTGAGGTGGGAGAAGGTGGTTGGGAGAAGAAACAACTTCTTGGAGGCAATGGGAGGTGGAGGGTGATTGAATTGGGGGAAGAGAATAACATCTGATATGTATATGCAGAGAATTTCCAATGCAAAGGCATCAAAATAGTTATTTCCAAGCTTCTAGTTCAAATTCCATTCCTTTCATAAAGTTTGTGGTATTTTGAAACTTCTTCCAAAGTTAAAACCAAAATAATCCTTAATTTTTTTGTTGTTTTTAGTTTAAGCTCACATAAAGTTTTTGGTATGCTTTTGGAAATTTATTCATCATATATATGTATCCTTTTTAATATTATTAAACACATTTTATTATGTGTGTAACATCTGTTTGCCTGGTGATGGCAGAGGATAGAAAATGATACTTATTCCCCTGAACCTAGAATTTCAAGTTGTTATGATCTGCTATGTGGGTGCTAAAGATCTTTGATCCTTTGAGAGAGGAGCCAGTGTTGGACTTTCAAAGCAATGGGATGTTTTAAGTGAGGCTTAATATGCCATAATAGTAGAATCATGGAAGACAATGGTGCTTAGAGTGAGTTGAACTATGAATGCCTGTCTCAAGAGGTTTCAGAAGAGACTAATTTTTGTATGTTGCCTAGAAATTACTTTTCTGATAAATTGGTGAAGAATTTGGTTGTTTTTTTGCCCTTGTATGAAGAGCCTGCCTGAGGCTAAGGTAAACAGCTTTAGATCAAGTATATTGGCTAAGGAAATCTCAAAACAACATAGTTTAGATCCTACCCTGTGGTTCACTGTTATGAAAAAGATTTTGTAAAAATAGCAAGCTTAGAAAAAAAAAAGTCTGATTAAAATGGAACTAGGACCTATAATAGAATTAGATTCTTTTTTTTAAGGATATGAAATGGAATTAAGGGAGTGGTAATCTAGTGGCAAGATCCCATTCTTCTACCCTTATAGTTTATGCATTTGCAATTGAACAAGGAACAGTTATATTGTATCCAGTGTTATTATGATTTGATTTTCCTTGTTTTTATGTGCATATAAGTAAACATGATTGTATGTCAAATTGACGAGGATTAATTTTGATGGTTACTCTCAGTTGTCATCTTGAGTATATCTGGATGCACTGTAATCCAAAATGGAGGGCACACATATGATTCAGATACTGAGACACAGAGGTCATGCTTAATAAACGTTGTGTGGAGAAGAACTAAGGGGAGTTTAAGGTCTAGATGAGGTGGTAAATTATTTTATTCTCAGGAGACAATGGCAAACACATCTCTGTGTTTAAGTGAAGGCTAATATAAAGCAAGTTCCAGGTAAAGAAATCTTAGTGGTAGGAACGTATAATCAGGAAACAGAGGCATGAAGATCTCTAGAACATATGTAATACAAAAAGTAGTGATGTTCTAGGACCAGTAAGAAGGAGAACTTGGCAGCTTTGGCCATGGGGCTCTAGCTTTAAAGTTAAGAATAGAAGGGGTTATGGGGATGATTGATGCTAGTTATGTAGAACTAAGAAATTAATGTTGGTCTAGAAGAGACCAGCATCATTGAGGTGACATTTTTGGAAGCATTTTTTGAGAGTCCAATGAAGCTGTTCTCCAACTGTTCTCCAGAGAAAAAACATTGAACTTTGGACTTTTAAACATTGTTTAGACTGTGATTGAACATGGTGACTTTTGAAATAAGTCTAAATTCATTCTTCATTAAGTTATGGCTATAAACCTATGGGGACCAGGGAGTGGAATGTGATGGTTTCAATAGATTTCACTCTTGTAGATTCAAGTGTTTGAATGTTTGGCAGTAGAAAGTAGTGCTACTAGGAGGAATGGCATTGTTAAACAAAGTGTGTCACTGTCGAGCAGCTTTGAGGTCATATATATGATCAACTCTGTTTAATGTAAAGCATATTTGGGTCTACTCCTGGGTGCATTCAAATAAAGTTGTAGAATTCTCGTCCTCTAACCCAATGTTTGCCTGTTAGAAATAGTGCTTCCTCCCTTGACTATAATAGAATGAAGCTCTGAGACTGTGGGGTTGTTCTAATGAAATATTTGCCTTTATAAGTGTTGTCTTGGTCATGATTTTTCTTAACAGCAATCAAACCCTAGTTAAGACAGGTAGCAACATGCATATATACATACACTTATATATACACACATATGAAAACATAGATTATAATACTTCTCCTTATGTAGGTTTTGGTTTTAATGATTGTTGTTTGTTGATGAGTAAAATGGCTAACTATAGAAACCAAGTTTAATTATTTTATTTTCATTTTCTGATTTCTGATGTCCATTTGCTATTATCTACAAAATCATGACAAGTAGTAGAAAATGTCAAATGTTGAAAATGATGTAAGACACTCCATCTTTTCTTGGTTGAGGGAAAAAAAAACTATTTTCTTTTACTCCTAAATGATTTATAGCTGTAATAAAAAAAGGGTAAGAAAAAATTATATGACTGAAACCAGTTTGTAAAGTGTAGAGAGAAACAAAATCCTTGAAACATGATACAGAAAGGTGATTCTTGGGGAGTGTCAATCTTTTAACATAGTACTGAGTGCTATATTACATATATCTGAGCCATACAGTAATTTTCTCTGTCATAATTAGTGCTAGTATACTGTTTTTCTCCATAAAATCTTTATTTATTAATCTTTTATTAGCTATATTATAGTACACTTATATCTATCTTTAAATGGATAATTTATTTTATTTTTTAACTAAGGTGGGACATAACATTCATAAAAAGAACAAAGGGGAAACAATTTATTTTTTAACTTGATTAAATTTTATTTTTTATAGTCATTTCTATGAGATAATCAAAAACAGGGGACTCTAAATCTGTACTGAATCTAGAAAGGGTGCAAGAACACTAGTGAATGACAAAGTCAAGTAAAAAGAGGACAATGAAAGGGCTATGAAAAGACTTCTGCAAACTATGTTAAATATTATGTATATTTGAAAATAAATATCACTTACATGGCCATTTGTTGTTGGTTTTTGTTACAAAAATAGTTTAAACAAGAAAACATAGCCAAATCCTAAACAATTTGCTGTAAAAATAATGAATGATTTCATGAGACCTTCCCTTACTCATCCTAAAAATTTGGCTGGACTATTGCCAAAGTACTTGAGTGGCTATTAGCAATTGTTTACCTCAGATGGAGAAAGATTCAATTTTCTTCTGGGATATGGCTTTTGCAGAGTAATAATGCCCCGATATATGGCCATATAGCCATTCATACCCATATTGCTTTTAAGGGGATTCATTTACTATTGTCAAAGTATTTTTGTTTTTAAACAAAGAGGCCATATGATGTTAAGATAGAAAAATAACGGTGATGACATAATGAAGGCATATGTAGAAATGGAATGGGGAAAATTTTGATCAAAACAGATTATAACCATGTATAAAATTCTTACATATTCCAATTTTTAATTCTTATTTCCCATATTATATTCTGACCATAGTTTCTCATCTGTCCTCTTCTCCTAATCCATCTATACCACTTTTCTTCTTCCCTATTTCTATTCTTACTGTGTTTCCCTTCAGAAAAAAAACAGATCTCTGAAAGACACTTACCAATCATGGTATATCGCATTTCAATAAGTCTAGTCTCATCCCCTTATACTAAAGCTAGTTGATGGAACCCAGTAGGAAGAAAAGGATTTCCAAAGCACACACAGTAGTCAGAGGTGGCCCCCGATACAAGTGTTGAGAACCACCCAATTATGCCAAGCTCTACATCTATAGTATATATTCAGGGGAGTAAGGTTAGCCCCATACACTTCTATGATTGCTGCTTCAGACTTTGTGAACATCTATTTGCCCTGATTTGTTAATTCTTCAGCCTGTTTTGTAGTGACTGCTCTGGCTCCTAAAATACTTCCTTCTCTTATTTTTTCGACAAGACTCCATGAGCTCTGCCTAATGTTTGGCTGTGGATCTCTGCATCTGTTTCTATCAGTTGCTGGATGAAGTCTCTCTGATTATGATTATGCTCAGTTCCAGAAGCAGTGGCTGCATAGCTCAGAGAACATATGTCTTCAGAACCTTCATAAAAATTTTAAAAAGCAGTAGAAAGAGAAATAAAATGTGGGTTGTAATGTGCATTTGAAATTATTTTGCAAAGATAATTAAGTTAAAAATAAGGAAATCCAAATGTTTCAGAAATGTAAGCCAACTCATTAACTATATAATTAGCCACAATTCCTCTCTGCCATCCTTAGCTTCACTTGACCTTAAAGGCACACTGATTGAATAAGACACCATTAGAGTAGAAATGATGATCATCTATTCATAGATGGAATATCATAAAAGTAAAATGTTACTACACAGCAGAGAGCACAACCAATCAAGTGAAGAGTAGGGCCACAGGACAGGAAAATTGTTTTGCATATATACATCTCAAAGAGAACTCCTGTGTAGAATATACAAAGAACTCAAATTTCTAAATATAAATGAATCAACCTAATTTAAAAAACAGGCTAGAGGGAGCACACAATAGATTTGTGCAGAGAATTTCAAAAAGAAAAATACAAATGGTTAAGAAATATATTTTGTGAACAAGTGTACAGAGAAAAGCAATCTAAGGCTACTTTAAAATTTTAATATTATCCCAGTCAAAATGGCTGATAAAAACAAAACAAAAACCAAACCAAAATAAAACAAATAACTTATGAAAATGTAGAGTTGTGGAGCCTATTAGCAAGTGATAAATCTACAACACAGAACCCTCACCTAAAGCTCAGGGTTTATTGTGGATCAGGTGGGTAGAAAGGTTGTAAGAGTCAGAGAAACAATTAATTTTCTGTGATATTATGTCTTATAAAAATGTCATAGAATATATATGCATACATTCTAACTATGCTACCTATAACATGAACAAGGATAAAAACATTAGACCTGATTTATGGGAAAGCTCACAGAAAAATCCAAATGTGGACAAGAACTACAGGCAGCTAATGAATTCTGAGAACATAATTAGTATTGCCTAGAGAAGAGAACATAAAATATTTTCTCATACTAAATAGTCATCACTAAAAACCTATGCACACAAGTAGTATTATAAGGACTGATCAGGTTGAATTTACATATTTAGCAATAAGCACATGCACACATACATATATTTTGTAACAAGTAAAAAATAGAGCATGGATTTAACAGGAAAGAAAGGGAAATGTATATGAAGGTATTGGAGGAAGAAAATTGAAGAAGCAAATGATGCATTTACAATATAATCTCAAAATAGAGAAAACAAATCACAACAAATGGTGAAACATTATATAGAAGAATCACTTCTATTCACTCTTGTAGGGAGTATGAACTGATTTAGATACTATGTAACTCAGTGTGGATGTTCCTTAAAATCTAGAGATAAATCTACCATTTAATCCTGTTATACCATATAGACATACACCAAAAGGGTTATATAACCTATTGAAAAGATACTTATTCTTTTATTTTTATTACTGCCATATTCATAATATTTAGGAAACAGAAAAATTCCTAGGTATCTGTTCATTGATGAATAATAATGAATATATATATATATATTAAAAGATGTTAAAAGAAAAAATATAAAATATTTGAAGGCAAGGGATGGATATGAAAGTAACCTTTCTTAGTGAGATAACGCAGACCCAGAAGTGTAGGCTTATAATTTTCAAAACATACTTTAAGATGAGTAATGTTCTGTGCCTGAAAGATCCCTGAAGAGGAGAGACCCTCAGTCAAGTCTTAGGATAACAGGACCCCCCAAGAACTCATGAGAGACCATCCTTACTGCAATTACATGAGATTTTTAATGGACTTGTGTCAAGACTCATATCCCATGCAGGAGTAGAGGAGTCTGACCCTGAATGGCTGGGAGAAGGGGGTTTTAAAGAAACAAACCACAAATGGGGAAAGATTGGAGACATCACTGGAGAATACCAAAAATACCAGTGAAGAATCGTAAGGGAAATACCTGGTTTAAGGTGAAAATTACCAGTGAAGAATCGCAAGGGTAACATCTGTTTTCTCAAGATTGTTTATGATGTGTTATTTAACTTTTATGTTTTTATGGTCAGTCAGTTTCTGAAACAGAGTCACCCTTACCTTAAGGCCATAAATTCTTTATGGTCAGTCAGTTCCTGAAACACAGTCACTGAACCTGTTATCCTACATTTTTTCTCTACTATACCTGTTAGGGGACTTCTACTTTACCTGTTAGGGGGTCAGGATTTATCCTGCTTTTTATTCTCCCACTTCTTCTAGTTCCTAGTTCTAATCATAGAACTATATCTCAGTATCTTCATATTATTGATTTTCTTGACTTTTTAAAGTGCTATATTGCTGGTGCAACATCAAAATCTGTAGAGAGCTCACTCTTTCTCTAACAAAAGCTACTAACTTATTAAGGATGTATGGTTCAAATGTAAGAAGCAAAAGCAAAATTAAAAGAGGCCCCACTAATGAGGAGATTAAAGTGGTTAGCCATGTGGATCTGTTAAACCATTCCTCAAACAAGCCTTGTTGTTCTTCTCTGTCTCTTTTCCTATTTCCAGCTTCTGACTATTATAAGTCTGCTTTGAACATAGTAGAGCATGTGTTCTTGTTATGTGTTGTAGTATCATTTGGTTATGTGCCAAAGAGTGGTATAGCTCAGTCCTCAGTTAGTACTGTGTCTACTTTTCTGAAGAACCACCAGACTGATTTCCAGAGTCAACAGTGGAGGAATGTTCCTCTTTCTCTACATTTTTGCCAGAATCTGCTGACATCTCAGTTTTTGATCTTAGCCATTCTGACTGGTGTGAAATGGAATCTCAGGTTTGTTTTGATATTTATTTCTCTGATGACTAAGGATATTGACCATTTCTTTAGGTGGTTCTCAGCCATTTGACATTTCACATTTAGTATGTTGATGAAATTAAGAAAAGAATGGCTTGTGACTCACAGTTTGAGTGTATCAATATTGCAATTATTAAATATATGTGATAAAGGCATATTTGGCTCTAGCAACAATAATATGTAGCAGCCTCCATAATTTGAAATAGAGATTATATCTTGTACTCAGTTCACTTGTTCCTTCTTTCACGTTTTTGTTTATTTTTTTTTAACTTTAGATCATAGACTTGTTCAAGATACATAGAGAATGGGTCTTCACTTTTCAATTAAATATCTCTGATTAATGTTCTTTCTTCTATTCTCAGAGATATATCACCAGAGGTTAATTCAAATAAAGTTAAGTGGATATTTAAGATTATACAGCACAGATAATATCTTCTGATGTACCTAATTAAACTCAAATTAATAAGTTATTTCAGATTATACAATATTTTTCTGTTTTATCCTTTTTACTGAATATTTAATAATTTTATCATTTTTGTAGTTCAATAAAATTTCAAAGTGCAACCATACCATATTTTGATTATCTCTTCATCGATTGATATACATGTAGGCTGATTTCCTACACTTTTAATTATGATAAATTATAATAACTTCATATATGCAAGCATCTTTGTCATAGGATGTAGTATTTTGGGGAATATTACTGGGAGTGCTCTAGCTGTGTCCTACGGTAGTGATAAGTACTGAAATGTGAGATTGTAAGTATAGAACTCCAACAATAATATTTTTATGGATTATTTATTTAATTATTTGTCAAATATTGAACAGTGTTCCTAGAAGGTTACAATGGTGGTTACAAATTCACATTGCATCTCTTAAAACACTTTATAATAAATTTGTGATAATACTTGTGTGTATAAATTAATATATTTTCTGCAAGTTATTTAAAAAGTTTCATGCATATAATTATATGCAGTCTATAAACTTAAAATACATTAATAGTCAATTACTACTTCACTGTTTAGTATATTTATAATATAATAATCTAACATTCTTTTAATTAATTAAATTATATACTTACATGTATATGAGCATACATGTTACATAGAACATGTGGAGATGAAAGCAGAACTTTGCATTGTAGAACCTTACCTTCCACTCCTTCTAAATAAGTCACCAGACATCCACAGCAAATGAGACATTTTAATTTTCCTTGTTTACTTTTATTTTAAACTATAGTCATAATATTTCTAGAAAATTCTTACAATGAATCAATATATTACATTACCTTGGTTTTGGCTGCATACTTTTCTTTTGATTTGTTTCTTGTTTTTAAAAACTTTTATTGCATTAGATTAAATCTCATTTATTTTTGTTTACCCTGTCCCTAGAAGTAATTACATACAGAGAATCTTGGTACACATAGGCTATCGCACAAAGTAGTATGAGTATGCTTGTTCAACAAAAAAATTGCTTAACTTATTTTTCAGGATGTGTTCTCATCATTCACTGATATATAACTAAATGACAAAAAATAATGAAATAGTTAGCAAGAGTACATTGGTTTTGGCAGTGATTGATTTTTCTTTATGTACTCCTAAAAATACAGATAAGAGAAGACAACAATAGACAAATACAACTAAATAACTATACATTCTATGAAATGGAACTAAAATCATTGGGAAAAATACTTAAAATACAACATTTTCTATTTTTCTAACATCATATCTGGTAAATGGTTACTATCTATGCTCACAATTGTTCATTAATTTGATGAAATAACATATATGATAAAATGCCTAATATCACAGTGGGAAGTGCAGGGTGGAGCAAGTTTATTCACAGTCTGTTTGGCACAAAGCAAAACAGATAGTTTAATAGATATTGACCAAGACAGCAAAACTTTCTAGGTTGTGCCCTGAGTATCCTACTTCTAGTTAGGCCCCACCTATTACAAGATTTCAAGATCTTTCAATTACATCATCAGCTAAAAATTAAGTCATATAAGCTTTGGGTGTTTATTTGTGATATCTAAGATAGCATACCTTCTCTGGGTCCCGAAGCCTTATGTACATCTTACACTACCAAATTAATTAAGTTTATCTCTAATATTTCTAAGCAAGTTAGTAGTATTATTCAAACTTCCATGAACAAAAGTATCCTTTTAGATTTTTATAAATATTAACACCATCAGATTACATGTTTAAAGATACATTGGTACAGGGATGATTTTCAATTTTTTTTAAGAAGACAGGGAAATAAATAGCAATAAAACTTGGGAAAATAAAGACTGAAGACTAGAAGAACAGAAATTTAGTCAAACAACTATGTCAAATAATTAGATTATACTTTGAATTCTAGGGAAATGAAAACTCTGCAAGTATGCTCTGAAAATATACATGACTTGCATTGGGTCTACTCACCCTTTCTGCAGCTTTTTTTCTCACTTTTTCCCCATTGGATATTCTTTGCATTTACATTCCAGATGTTATCCCTTTCCCCTAGTCACATCCCCGTCCCCTTCCCATTGCCACTATGAAGATGCTCCTTCTCTCAAGCACCCTCTCCTACCTCAGTGCTTTGGCATTCTGACACACTGGGAAAATAAGACTTTTGTGGACGAAAGGCCTCTTCTCCCATTGATGCCAGAGAATGCTATCCTCTGCTGCATATGCACTTGGAGCCATGTGTCTCTCCATGTGAACTCATCAGAGTTAGTGTTTTAGTCCCTGGGAGCAGTGATGGATTTGGTTAATTGATAAATGTGTTCTTCTCACAAGGTTGCAGACACTTTCAGCTCCTTCACTCCTTTCTTTAGCTCCTTCATTGGAGTTCTCCTGTTCAGTCTGATGGTTAACTGCAAGCATCCTCCTCTGTATAGGTATGGTAATATCAGGGACTTTGAGAAGGCATCTATATCAAGTTCTTGCCAGCAAGCACTACTTGGCATCAGCAATAGTGTTTGCATTTAGTGCCTGGATATGGGGTGAATTCCCTGGTGAGACATTCTCTGAATGCTCTTTCTCCAATCCTTGCTCCTCTATTATTAGATTATTCCCCCCCTTGGTTGTTTTGTTCTCCCTTCTACAAAAGACTGAGGAATCTACCTTATGGCATTCTTTCACTTTGAGCTTCCTAAGTTACTTGAATTGTCTGTTGGGTATTTGAGCTTGCTGGGTTAGTATCTGCTTATAAGTGAGTACATACCATGAGTGTTCCTTAGTGATGGGGCTACAACCCTCAGGATGATAGCTTCAAGTTCCATCCATTAGCATAGGAATTTCATGGACGAACTGTTTTAATAGCTGAGTCGTACACCATTGTATTTATGTACCAAGATCTCTGTATCTATTCCTCTGTTGAAGGACATCTGGGTTCCTTCCAGCTTTTGGCTATTCTACTTAAGACTACTATGAACATGGTGGAACATGTATTCTTGTGAGATGTTGAAGCTTCTTTTTAGGTTTATGACAAGGAGTGGTCTTCATCTAGGATTATGTCCAATTTTCTGAGGAACCACCAGACAGATTTCCAGAGTGGTTGTACCAGTTTATAATCCCACCAACAGTGGTGGAGTTCTCCTCCTTCTCAACATCCTCTCCAGTATCTGCTGTCCGCTGAGTTGTTTTAGCTTAGCCATTGTGACTAGTATGAGGTGAAATCTTATGGTGATTTTGATTTGCATTTTTCTGATGACCAGAGATATTGAGCATTTTTTAATATATTCCTCAACTGAGAATTCTATCTTTAGCTATGAGTCCATTTTAATAGAATTATTTGAATCTCAAGAGTTTAAGTTTTTTTCTTACAATTTTGTTTAAAAAATCAGAGATATATGTACAGATTATTAAATATATTTTAGCATAAAAATATATGAATATGTTTTTGTCAGTACTTGATTTTTAAAAATTTAATAGTATGCATTGAAATATTATTATTTACAATGATCATAAAGTATTTATAAAACAAAATATAACATGGAAATAGTCAAAGTTTTCTTGGTGTATAAAGATTAAACCTAATGATTTTTAACTACCAAAAATTGCCACAAAGCTATCTTTTTAGCTCTTGAGTTATTAATGATTTAAAATCTATGTATACCACACACTGAGAGGCTGAAATACATATTTTTTCCTATGAAGGAGTGAAGCTTCCACTATTGGCCTTTTTTTTTTTTTTTTTTTTTTTTTTTTTTTTGTTTCATGGGTATTCAGAGCTTTCTGGGGCTAGTATCCAATTATCAGTGACTGCATATTATGTCTGTTCTTTTGTGACTAGGTTACCTCACCCAGGATGATATTCTCTAGATGTATCCATTTTACTAGGAATTTAATAAAGTCATTGTTTCTAGTAGCTGAATAGTAAGTACTACATTGTGTAAATATACCACAATTTCTGCATTTATTCATCTGCTGAAGGACATCTGGGTTTTTTTCTAGCTTCTGGTCATTATAAATAAGGCTGCTATGAACATGTTGGAGCATGCGTCCTTATTGTATATTGGAGAATCTTTGGGGTATATGTGCACGAGTGGAATAACTGGGTCTTCAGTGGAATTGCTAGACTGATTTCCAGAGTGGTTATACCAGCTTAAAACCCCACCAAGAGTAAAGGAGTGTTCCTCTTTCCCTGAATCCTCACCAGCATCTGCTAGCATCTGAGTTTTTTATCTTAGCCATTCTGACTGGTATGAGGTGGAATCTCAGCATTGTTTTGATTTGCATTCCCCTGATGACTAGGGATCTGCAGCATTTCCTTAGGTGCTTCTTAGCCATTTGATATTCCTCAATTGAGAATTCTTTGTTTATCTCTACCCCATTTTTAAATAGCATTATTTGATTCTCTGGAGTCTGACTTCTTGGGTTTATTTTATATATTGGATACTAGCCCTCTATCAGATGTAGAATTGGTAAAGATCCCTTTCCCAATCTGTTGATTGCTGGTTTGTCCATTTGACACTTTCCTTTGCCTTACAGAAACATTGCAATTCTATGAGGTCCCATTTGTTGTTTTTTGACCTTAAAGCATAATCTACTGGTGTTCTAATTCATGAAAATTTCCCCTGCACCTATATGGTCTAAGCTCTTTTGCAATTTCTGTTTGGTTAATTTCAGTGTACCTGGTTTTATGTGAAGACCTTTGATGTACTTGAATTTGAACTTTGTAAAAAGAGATAAGAAAGGGTGGATTTGCATTCTTCTGCATGCAGACTGCCAGTTGAAACAGCCCCATTTGTTAAAGATGCTGTCCTTTTTCCATTGCATGTGTTTAACTCTTTTGTAAAATATCAAGTGACCATAGGTGTGTGTGTGTGTTCTTTTCTGAGTCTTTGATTCTATTCCATTGATCTACCTGCCTGTCTCTGTACCAATAACATGTAATTTTTATCATAATTGATCTGTAATACAGTTTGAGTTCAGAGATGGTGATTCCCCCAGAAGGATTTTATTGTTGAGAATAATTTTGGCTATTCTGTGTTTTTTTACTATTTCAAATGAATTTGCAAATAGCTCTTGCTAAGTATATGAAGAATTGAGTTGGAATTTTGATGGGTTGGCATTGAATCTCTGGATTGCCTTAGGCAAAATGTCCATTTTTATTATGATTATCCTAATCCATGAGCATGGGAGATATTTCTTCTTTCATTTTCTTCTTCAATTTTCTTCTTCAGAGACTTGAAGTTCTTGTCATACAAATCTTTCACTTGCTTGGTTAAAGAAACCCCAAAGTATTTTATATTTCTATGACTATTGTAAAATGTGTTGATTGTCTAATTTCTTTCTCAGTCTCTTTGTCCTTTGAGTACAACAATGCTACTGATTTGTTTAAGTTAATTTTATATCCAGTTATTTTGCTGAAGTTTTTTATCAACTGTAAGAATTCTTTGGTGAAAGTTTGGGGTCACTTAACTATACTATGATATCATCTGCAAATAGTGATATTTTGAATTCTTCCTTTTCCATTTGTATTCAGTTGACCTCTTTTTGATGTCTGAATTATCTGGCTACTAATTACAGTACTATACTAAATAGATAGAGGGAGAGTGGGCAGCCTTGCCTACTTTCTGATTTTGCAGTGTTGCTTCAAGTTTCTCACCATTTAGTTTAATGTTGTTTACTGGTTGGCTTATATTGCTTTTACTATATTTAAGGACGAGCTCTGAATTCCTTATCTTTCCAAGACTTTAACATGAAGCAGTATTGAATTCTGTTGAATGCTTTCACTGCATCTAAAGAGATGACTGTATGAGTGTATGTGTGTATGTGTTTTTTTCTTTTGAGTTTGCTTATATAATGAATTACATTAATGGATTTTTATATCTTGATACATCTGTGCATCTGTAGGATGAAGCCTACTTGATCATGGAGAATGATAATTTTGATGTGTTCTTTGATTCTGTTTGAAAGAATTTTAGTGAGTATTTTTATATCACTGTTCACGAGGGAAATTTATCAAAAGTTATCTTTATTTGTAGGGTCTTGTGTAGTTAAGGAATGAGCATAATTGTGGCATTGAAGAATGAGTTGAGAAGTATTCCCTCTCTGTCTTTTAAATTCATTTGGTTCATAACTTCTGTGAGTTTCACTGTATTTCTCTACAGTTTCTGATTCCATGATAAGTCCATTGATAATAGTGTGATGTTGAAGTCTTCCACTATTACTGTGTGTGGTGTAATAAATGCTTTGAGCTTTAGAAGAGTTTCTTTTATGAATATGGGTGCCCTTGTATTTGGAGCATAGATGTTCAGGATTGAGAGTTCATCTAGACAGATTTTTTTTCTTTGATGAATAAAAAGTGTCCTTCCTTGACTTTTTTTTTGATGATTTTTGGTTGAAAATCTATTTTCTTGGCTATTAGGATAGCTACTCCAGTTTGTTTCTTGCGAACATTTTCTTGGAGTGTTTTTTTTTTTTTTTTTTCCTTCTGAACTCTTACTCTGAGGTAGTACCTTACTTTGTTATTGATATAAGTTTTCAGTATGCAGCAAAATGCTGGATCTGTTTATATATCCAGTCTGATAGTCTATTTTGGGTGGGGGGAACTGAGTCTCTCCATGTTAAGAGATATTAAAGAACAATGATTGTAATTTCCTGCTATTTTTGTTGTTAAGAGTTAGAATTATGCTTGTTTTCTTTTCTTCTTGGGGTTTGTAGCAAGAATATTAATTTCTTGTTTTTCCTAGGGTAAATTTTTCTTCTTTGTGATGGAATTTCCATCTATTATCTTTTGTAGTGTCAGATTTGTGGACAGATATTGTGTAAATTAGGTTTTGTTCTAAAATATCCTGGTTTCTCTATTTATGGTAATTGAGAGTTTTGCTGGATATAGTAACCTGGGCTGTCATTTGTGTTCTCTTGTGTTCTGCATGATGTCAGTCCAGGATCTTCTAGTCTTCATAGTGTCTGTTGAAATATCTGGTATTATTCTGACTCGTTTGCCTTTATATGTTACCAGCCCTTTATCCCTTACTGGTTTTAATATTCTTTTTTTTTTTTTTTTTTTTTTTTTGAACATTTGCTGTTTTGACTATTATGTTTCAGGAAGAATTTGTTTTCTAGACCAATCTAATTGAGATTCTGCAGCCTCCTTGTTTGTTGTGGTCATCCCTATTTTTAGGTTAGTTTCTATAAATTTGTTGAACGCATCTAATGGCCCTTTTATTTCATAGTATTTGCTTTCTTCTAAACATATTATCTGTAGGTTTGGTCTTCTCGTTATTTCCTCAATTTCCTGGATGTTTTGGTTTAGAAGATTTTTGATTTTTAATTTTTTTTTGCTTGTTGTCAATATTTTCTATGGTGTTTTCAGCACCTGAGATTCTTTCTTTTTTCACTTGTATTCTCTTGGTGATGCTTGTGTATGTGACTCCTGATGTCTTTGTTAGGTTTTCCAACTTCAGGCTTGTCTCTTTTTGTGATTTGTTCATTGTTTCATTTTTGTCTTAATTTCCTTCACATGTTTTTGCTTTCTTGTAGCTCTTAAAATTATTTTTCATTTTGTGTATGTGTTTCCTCCTTAAGGGCTTCAATTTGTTTGTGTGTGTTCTCCTGGATTTCTTGTACTTCTTTAAGTGTGCTATTTATGTGTTTTTTGATAATCTCCATCATCATCATGAAGTATGATTTTAAGTCTAAGTCTTCTTTTTCTAGTGAGTTGGGATATCCACTATTTGCTGTTGTAGAACTGGGTTCTAATGTTTCCATGTCGCCTTAATTTCTGCTTCTTAGATTCTTGCACTTGCCTCTTGCCATTTTGTTATTGGTGATGTTAGGTGATCTTGTTTTCAATTAATGGAGCTTGTCTCTTTTGTGGTTCTGTGGGCCTGTGGTCTCCAGAGGAAAATTGTTCCTGTGTGTTAAGCTCTCTAGGCTGGCTTTGAATTCTGATAGTGATGCTGGGCCCTGATGGACCTGGGCTGGCACTGTCCTTTGGCCTGAAGTGTCTGTTCCCAAGCACCACCACTACCCATGTACTGAGAGTACTGGGTGGCCTCTCCTGCATAGTCAGTTGAGAGGATAAGTGGACTGGCCCCTCCCTGGGCTTAGGAGTGAAAACCCTCCTGCAGCAATTTCTGATGGCTAGCAATCTCTCCTGCTGCTTCTTTCAGCAGAGAACTATCTTTTCACATAACTAAATTCCTGCATTCATGAATGAATCTTCACCCTTACTCTCTCTACCTTTTATCTAATACTTTCAGTAAAGGTTTGCAGAGAATTAGAAGTGGCCATTTATATGGCAACCTCCTAATAGCCCTTTTAGATATTGTTGGAATTCTTAAAGTCAGTGTACTTTATATATTCTGTATGTTTACCAAGATAACACCTCACTTATAATTTTGAGCTCTGCTGCCAGCAGGAGCAGTAGTTTTGCCTCCTGAGACCATAACTGCAATGGCCTATCAATGTTTGTGTGGATGTATTTCAGGAAGGGAATCCCAGTGAAACAACTCTCTAGATAATTTTTTTTGGAAGTCAGGCCATCTGAAGCTTTTCTGTCAAACAAGATTATACTTTTAAACAAGTTTATGCTCCAATAACCCTGAGCCTACAGGAGAATTTATTCAGGCACTTCCTAAATACCCTCACCATGAACATTCCTCATTGTCCCGAGGAATATTACTAGGTTTAGATTTAACTTTACCTATCTCTAAATGTTTTGCATTTCTGGAAAAACTAGCAAGTTTTTTCTCCCCTTTCATTTTTAGTGCTTGTTAGTAATACATCATATTGAGCTAAAAAAATTGAGCATCACACTATCCAAAGTACTCTATTGCTTTTCATCTGAGCTCTCACAAACCTCAAGGAATCAACAAAATGAAGATAAATCTCTTGTCATAGTGTAATACACATTTTTTTTGTCTGCTGAAATTACAAACAAGATCCTTAAATTCAAGTAAAACCTCATAAACACAGATTCCTCTGTCTACACTGCTCCTGCCACTGTTCTCTGCTATTTAGTAAGAATTACTCTATACTATACTTTTAGCACTCCTGAGTTATGCCTTCTTCCACTTTTAGACTTTTCCATATCCTTCCACTAAACCAATGAGATTTTTCTAAAAAAAATATTATCAGTAGTAGTTAGAGGTATGGCATCTCTATTATTATCAGTTTTCTTAGCTTTCTCTTACTGTGACTATTTCAGGCAATTACCCAATTCCTGTGAAGAGATACCATGACCAAAACAATTCTTACAGAAGAGAGCATTTTATTGAGACTTATTTACATTTTTTGAGATTTTGCCCCTCATAATCATGATGGTATGCAGGGAAATATAGTGTAGGAGAACTTCCAGAGGGTTCTACATTCTGATGTAAAATCAGGTAGCATAGAGGGAAGGAAACCTACTGGGCCTGGCATGGAAGTTTGAAATCTCTAAGTCCACACTTAGTGGCACACTTCCTCCAGCAGGGTTAAAGCATCTCCTTATATTTCTAATCCTTTTAAAGAGTTCTACTCCCTAGGTACTAAGCATTCAAGTCTATGAGTCTATAAAAGCCATTCTTATTCAAACCACCACAGGCACATTTCCGATCAAAACTATATTATTCAAGAAATATAAAGTTTTCAAACAACTCAACGGTGAGCAAACAACCCAAATTCATTTACAAATATGAAATGAGAGTGAGCAGAAATTTCATGAGAAATAATGTACAAATGAGAAATAAGATATGGAAATTGTTCAAAACAAATATATAGAAAATGCAAATTAAAACATGGTGAAATGTCTTCTTACTTCAGTTAGAATGGCTGTTATTAAGACAGGCCTAAGGCAAAACATAAGAAGCATTGGCATAAATTTGCATCCTTGACTCCCTTTTTACAGTACTATGTATAGTATCATAGCCATGAAAAACAACAGAGGGTGTCTTGAAAAATTAGATACCAAAGGGCTAAATATTTGGGCAATCCAACTACTGAGTGTATACCCAGATGAAAGGAGTTTAGTACATGACACAAATATCTTTGCTTCTATGATTATTATTGTACCTTTATCCACAATAGTAAAAATATAGTGTTTACCTAAGTATACATTAGGGAACTTGTCACAGAAATTGTGACACACTCATACAATGAAAATGTATTAATTCAGAAACATAAGCAAAAGGTGGGAGGAATTCCATTACTGGGAGCACAGGTGCTGGAAATTGCTACTAAGAAAGACCAGGATAAGTGGCCTTTATCTTACTTCATATTTAGGAACTTTCCATTACCAGGTAATGGGAACTGAGACTGCTGGGGAAATATTGAAACTTTTGCTGGGGAAGTACCTAAGAAAGTTTGAAAACAGCTCCTGATCTATTATCCTTGCCGCAGCCCAGGTACAGGACAGCTTCTGAGACCTGGACTTCCCTAAAATTTTCCAGTTCTTGGAAACACAGATTTAGTCCTAGTCTCCTTAACTGCCAATTTGAAGCCTATCATGGAATAAATCTAGCTCTCACAAGTATCTATGTCAATGGATTATGCATTCTTTAAAATGTTTATAATAATTTATGTACCTAGTATTATTTCTCAAATCTATCTAAAACTCTATTTACATAGCAAGAATATATGAACTGATTTTTTAACAAGATATGAAACTCACTTCACTAGATAACATTTCTTAATTCTTTAATTAAAACAAATAAAATTTATTTGACACAGTTCCTGACTACACACTAAAATATCATATGGAAAGGTATGTATGAATTTAACCCCACTGACAGTATGACCTCTTTAAAACATTCATATCTTCTTTAATTTAACATGGAAAGACCAGCAGAAGGAAAAAAAAAAAAAGGAAGACAAAACACTGTAGGAATAGCCTAAAGAGGTAGTACTATAAAATCTCCTAATAAGGGGATGAATGCCTCTCCAGTTATGACTCTCTCTGTTATTAGGCAGTCATGTGTATTCAATATATGTGTGTGTTCTTTTATAATTTCGCACACAAAATTGTATTTCAGTCATATTCAAAGACACCACCTCTCTCTTTCACAGCCTTCTCTTTCCAATGTATGCCTTTTTAGCTTGACAACTATCCCTAAAACTTTTAGGTCATTTTGTTATTGTATATGGTTAGATACACTTAATTAAAATTTCCTACATTAAAAACCATTATGTTTAATCTTACACACCAAGAAAACTTTGACTATTTCCAGGTTACATTTTGTTTCACATGTACTTTATGCTCATTTTAACTAGAGATTTTAATGCATACTATTAAACCTATAAGAAATCCAAGTACTGATAAAAATATATTCATATAGTTTTATGGAAAAATGCTTTAAAAATCTGTACTTGTATCTGTTTTTTTATATAATGTTGAAAAGAATGTCATTGTATAGCTACTGTAAATGTATGTTAATAAAATAATTAGATACGTGGATCTGAATATTGGCATAAATCCATTAAGAGTAGATTAAGCTTTTATGAACAAAAAGCCACGTAACTGTAAAATGTGTGATTTATCATGAAAAGAAAAAAGGATTCTCTACATGATCATGCATGGGGCTTATTTACTTAAGTAATAACAACTTGCCTGTAGTGGCAGAGGAATATGATTCCTCCTTCCCTACAATCACAAACTGCCTAATGTTTTTGAGTAAGGTAGGAGTGGCTGGTGTTCCTTACTTTGCTCCATAGTGTAATATTGACAATTTTTATGTAGGTCTTATGTGAGTAGGCATAGCTGCTGGGAGCTCATTTACTGTTTTTAATTCTTGGCTTTTAAATTCTTATGATCTCTTCCTCCTCAGTGTCTGCTAGGCCTGATATATATATGCTTCTCTGAAAAAAGTTGCAAGCAATGCCAATGTCAGTCAATAGATATAAAGATCAACATTTAGGTGGTATTCTGACATCATGTCTATGTAAGAAAAAAGAGAAAATAAGAGGCACTGGCAGCTTTCCGTCTGTAGCCTATGATCTCCTTATTCATGGTGATTCTAATTATTTATTTCTTACAAGTAACTTTAAAACAAAAACAAAAACAAAAGAATACATGAGTCTTTACAGTTTGGGGGTTTCAGGGCACTACTCGACTAACAATTCATACAGAGGCTTCTCACATTAGGCAATGCTAGATTTTTGTTTAATAGCCTATATTTTCCAGGAGTAGAATTAGCCACACAAGCAAGATAATACCAATTCAATTCCATTTTTGTTTGTGTTTTGCTGTGGTTTTTAAAAGAAGCTCACATTGTCAGGGGTTTCCAAAAGAAGACTGTTTACTGACTTTTTAAATTTTTTGTGTTATTTTGTTTTCATTTTTGGTAATCTTCATGTTCATTACTGTATCTCTCTACCATCAATCCACATATGCCTTTATTTGCCCTCATCCCAGTATTTCCAACATTTACTATAATAGCACATGTATTTCCCTGACCTTTTTGATTGTTTGTTTGGTAGTATATTTTTCTTTCTTCTTTTATCTCCTACATTCTCCCTTTTATGCAACTTTCCTTTTCCTAATTCCTATCTACCAACCTAATCCTATTCCTTCATTTTGCCAGCATGATTTCTTCTGTTTCTTTTTTCCACTCATACCCACAGTAGCTAACATATTATTATACTCAATACTATTTCCTCTTCACTTTTAAAACAACTGTTATTGAAATAACAGCTCGGGTATTTAAGTTCCATGATGGGTTTGTTTTATGATTCTACTCTTAAGAGGAGTTAGACAATAGAGGCAACTATGATGAGCATCAGTATAAAAAATGAAATCATAACCCTACAATATCCTAGCCTCTCCTGATCAGTGAAAACACTTTCATATATACACAGAAAGAAGTGACTCATTGAACAGCAAAAAGATGCAAAACAAAATACAAAAAAAAAAAAAAAAAAAAAGACAAAAGAAGATACAAAACATAGAAAGAACAAACTAAAATTAACAATTTAATCATTGATGGACAGTTTCCAGTGAAAAACTACAAATAACTTTAAAAATCTTGTTAACATGTCTCCTTCAGAAATTTTCAAACCCAGAGCCTGATAAGAATGGTTAAAAGGCCAACTGTGTGCCACATAAGGTAAAAAATATGTTCTTTATGGTCACCAGCCATCTACACACTATTGTTTCATAATCTGGTCTAATAAATTATAATTGCCTTTAGTAAGCAGATGGGGGAGTACCTTGCAGTAGGATGCAGTGAACAGTCACTCCATAAGAAAGGCTAATGTAAAGGTTTATTACTGGGTGAAACAGAGGGGAACATAGGAGGAGAGAGACAGAAAATGAGCAAGGAAAAGTCAGAAAGAGGACAAAGAAATAAGAAAGGAAGAGGCCAACTGGGAACATGGGAACAGGGTAGACAGAGCTGGGGTAGTCAAATAGTCCCTATTATATGACCTATTTACTTGTACCTGGTGCCAGGTGAAGATGTAAGCTGTTACTGAGTCAATGATGGTTGGTACTGTTGCTAGGTTTCTGGGAGGAGCAGAGTGGAATTGTCTGTAAGCTACCATACATATACACCTATACTCACATGTGCATGTACACATGAACAAACTACCATTGAAACAGTAGATGGGCAAGAATAAGGACTTTTCGCACAACAAAAGGATAGAAGAAACTAGTATTAAGACAGCTGATTTTGGGTTTCTGATTTCAATATGTAACCTCTTGCTGCTGCTAGATTTCTAAACAATTCCATTGCTCTATGCTTCCTAATATCATAGGAACTGAAAACTATATATGGGAACCTTGACCACTTAGGCTTTCCCTCTGTTGCAAAGTACTCCAGAGTAGATAGCCTTTCAGTGTATCTACAAAACTTTTCTTGCCAATCTGTCATTGTATGTTCTTCTATTCATCATCATCATTCACTATTCTGCACTTATACAAGGCCCAGAATAAATTCCACCCCTTCCAAAATGTTTGTTATAATTTTTTTAATTGAAAAACTTTATTTAAAAAAAACAAAGATAAATGTACAGATTTTAAGCATTTTTGCATTAAAGTATAGGAATACATTTTTGTCAGTACGTTTTTTTTAAGGTTTGATAGTGGGGATTAAGATCTTACTAGTTACAATGGGCATAAAGTACATGTAAAACAAGATGTAACCTGGAATTAGTCAAAGTTTTCTTGGTGTGCAAAGATTAAGCATAATGGTTTTTCATTTTTTTTTTATTTTTGAACTTCATATAGTCTGTGAGTTGTTTATAGGTTGTTCAGAGCTTTCTGGGGTTAGTATCCAATGATCAGTGACTGCATATTATGTCTGTTCTTTTGTGACTGGGTTATCTCACTCAGGATGATATTCTCTAGATGCATTCACTTTCTTAACAATTTCATAAAGCCATTGTTTCTAATAGCTGAGTAGTACTCTATTATGTAAATATACCACAAGTTTTGTATCCATTCATCTACTGAAGAACATCTGGGTTCTTTTCAGCTTCTGGCTATTTTAAATAGGGCTTCTATGAGCATTGGGGTGCAAGTGTCTTTCTTGTATGTTTGAGTTTCTCTGGGGTATATGCCCAGAAGACAAATAACTGGGTCTTCAGGTAGGACTATGTCCAATTTTCTGAGGAGTCGACAGACTGATTTCCAGAGTGGTTGTACCAGTTTACAAGCTCACCATCAGTGGAGAAGTGTTCCTCTTTCTCTGCATCCTTGCCAGCATCTGCTGTCACCTGAATTTTTGATCTTAGCCGTTCTGATTGGTGTTAGGTAGACTCTCAGGGTTGTTTTGATTTGAATTTTCCTGATGGCTAATGATGTCAAGTACTTCCTTAGATGTTTCTCAGCCATTGGATATTCCTCATTTGAGAAATTTTTGTTTAAGTCTGTACCCCATTTTATAATAGGGTTGTTTCATTCTCTGGTGTCTAGCTATTTGAGTTCTTTATATACCTTAGATATTAGGCCTCTATCTGATGTGGTGTTGGTAAAGATCTTTTCCCACTCTGTTGCCTGCCATTTTGATTCCTTGACAGTGTCCTAAGCCTTACAGAAACTTTGCAATCTCATTAAGTCCCATTTTTCAATATTTGACCTTAGAGCATGAGCCATTGGTGTTCTGTTCAGGAAATATATATATATATATATATATATATATATATATATATATATATATGTATATATATATATATATATATATATATATATAATTTTTGTAATGTTAACAAATAAACATAGTTGTATTGCTTATTCTACTTTTGCATGCATTCATTTTAAAATACAATTTGCAGCTCTATCATTTTCTGCTTGCTCAATTTCTATCCCATTTTGGAGTCTTTGTAACCTCAGAGTGTCTTTGAAACTCTGCCTTACAAACCAAACTTACAATAAAGTTCATATTCAATAAAACAGTTTAATAAAATTTCTAAACAATTAATTCAAACAATGATTTAAAAAAGTCATGTTCAACATGTCAAAAAGACATCAACCCTTAAAAGTTTTATAAAAAAACCAAACATTTAAATGAAAAAGAAACAAGTAAACAGTATAAAAATTGTACTTAATATCGAGAAAAATGATGAAAACAAAAATGAAATGATTATAGAAACAAAATAATGAAATACATCTATATATCTATATCTATATCTATCTATCTATCTATCTATCTATATATCTATCTATATCTATATATCTATATCTATATAGATATATAGATACACACACACACACACACACACACACACACACACACAATGGGAAAGAATATCAGCACTTGAAGACAGGTAGAAGAATCATTTGGGATAGATCAAAAATAACTTTTAAAATCTGTGAAAATATGAACTCTATGATAATATGTTAGCTATGTATTATAGCCATAGAATAGAGAGAAAATTCTTATCTAAAATATATTGAAAATGCTATCAATAAATTTAATGAAGAAAACTCCCAAAATGTAAAGGAAAAAATTGCCCATTGTGATATAAGAAGTCAACATATGAGCCTAATTATTGCAAATTCCATATTTGATACTATAATTTCTATATTATATTTTAATTTAATTTGAAACTTGTTTTCTTGATTATGACTTTTATATATGTTTCAGACATCATTAATTTTAGTAATGAATATTGAACATCATTTGCTTTTGTTATATATTGCCAAAGTAATAATTTCATTTATTTATAATGAATGCAAGAGACTACTATATCAAATGTAGAATTGAAATATATGATTTTTATACTTGAATAAATTTTAATTCCTTTTTTGTATAATTGATCCATCTTTTTTATTAACACCTTTATTTTACAAAACAAAGATAAATGTATAGATTTCAAGCATTTTTTGTGTAAAATTATACAATACATTTTTGTCAGTACTTTTTATCAGATTTTAAGATAATTTTTACATAAGTCTATATGAACAGTCAGTACTTGATCTTTTTAAAGTTTTGACAGTATGCATCGAAAACCTAATAGTTACAATGAGCACAAAGTACATGCAAAACAAAATGTAACATGAAAATAGTCAAAGTTTTCTTGTTGTATAAAGATTTTTTTGTTTTGTTTTGTTTTGTTTTGTTCATTTCTGATCCATCTTTAAGAATAATTTATCTAGAATTTACTTCTCTTTTCCTTTAATTGATTTTGTGTGTCATAAACTTGAAGCTTATATAGTATTAACTAATTTTGTGGGAAATGAAAGGGATATGAGTGTTTTAAATTCTTTTTCTACTTCATCAATTTTATGACTGCATAGATTATTTTTCCATAACAATTAAATTTTATATATTTATTGCTTATTGAAACAAATCTTTTTTTTTTAATTTCAAATGTTTTAGAAATAACTGGCCACATGCCTGCAGAGAACTGAGCATCCGGAGAGGATCAGGAACGCTCTCCCCACTGAACCCACGGGTGACCCCAAGCACTCTCCCCACTGTTTTGTTAGAAATGATCTCCTCCTGGAACTCTCTAGGCACAGTGATCTCAGTGCAGTCTAGAATTAGACTTGTCCTGCCTCCATCTTTTTCCAGAGGCACAGACAGATCAGACATACTGACATCATGACTGGTGTTTTCCCCCAGAGAAATGAGTGCCCAGGGGAAACACAGAAATGGTCTCCCTATGGAGCCAACAGGGTTCCATCTGCACCCAGAGCTAGTGCCTGCCAATTGAAATCTGGACTCACAGACTGCCCATAGAGACCTGAATACCAATCAAGACGGGTAGACTGCACCCAGGTTACTAGGCACAATGAAGATCCCCAGGAAGGATCTACTGGGTGAAGGGGTAAGTCGACATTCACTACCCACAGTTTATCCAGGGAGAGGCCTCCTGGAACTCACAGAGAGAAAGTGGAGGTGCTGCCTAGAAGCACACACTTGCAACCCAAGGCCAGACTCAACCAAGTTTCATCAGGACAGTCATGCCTTTGGAACTCACAGCCTAAACAAAGACCCGAACATCTAGGAACAATCTTCCTGTGGAGACCCACAGGAGAAACAAGCTCCAGTAGAAGGCAACAAGATCACCCAGCATCACTAGTAACAAGATGGTAAGAGGCAAGTGCAAGAATCTAAGAAACAAAATCCAAGACAACCTGGCAACATCAGAACCCCATTCTTCCTAAACAGCAAATAGTGGATATCACAATTCACCAAAAAACAAAATTCAGGCCTAAAATCATACTTTATGATGATGATAGAGATCCTCAAGAAGCACATTAATAAGACACTTAAGGAAGTACAGGAAAGCCAGGAGAACAAAAGCAAACAATTTGAAGCCCTTAAAGGGGAAACACAAAAATCACATAAAGAGCTAAATGAAAGCACACACAAACAGATGAAGGAACTGAAAACAGAAATAGAAACAATGAATGAATCAGAAAAAGAAGACAAACTGAAGTTGGAAGTCCTAGGAAAGACACTGAGAGTCATAGATGCAAGTATCAAAAACAGAATACAAGACAGAAGAGAGAATCTCAGGAGCAGAAGATACCATAGAAATCATTGACACAACAGTCAGAGAAAATGCAAAAATCAAAAAGATTCCAACCCAAAACATCCAGGAAATTGAGGACACAATGAGAATACCAAACATAAAAATAATAGGTATAAAAGAGAAGACCAAATACTCCTAACTAAAAGGCCCAGTAAATGTCTTCAAAAATTATAAAATAAAACTTCCTTAGCCTAAAGAAAGAGATGACCACAAGCATACAAGAAACCTATGGAACCCTAAAGAGATTCAAGCAGTAAAAAATTCTTCCCCAAACATAATAGTCAAAACAACAAACGTTCAAAACAAACAAACAAAAAAAGAACACTAAAAGCAATAACGGATAAAGGACAGGTAAGATATAAAGCAGACCAGTCAGAATTACACCAGAAATTTCAACAAATACTATGAAAGCTAGAAGACTGACATCATACAGAACCCAAGGGAACACAAATGGCAGCCCAGGTTACTATATCCAGGAAAACTCTCAGTCACCATAAATGGAGAAATCAGGATATTCCAAGACAAAACCAAATTTACACAATATCTGTCCACAAATGCAGCACTACAAAGAATAACAGATGGAAAACTCTGTGACAAAGAGGGAAACTTCACGCTAAGGAGATCAAGAAACTAATCTTCTTGCAATAAACACCAAGGAAGAAAAACACACAAACATAATCTACCTCTACCAACAAAAAATAGCAGTAAACAAAAATCACTCTTCCTTAATAATTCTTAACATCAATGGACACAATTCCCTAATAAAAAGTCATAGACTATCAGACTGGATATGTAATCAAGTTTCAGCATTTTGTTGCATAGAGTAAACTCATCTCAGCAACAAAGACAGATACTACCTCAGAGTAAAAGATTGGGGAAAAAAAAAACTGTGCAAGCAAATGGTTACAAGAAACAAGCTGGAGTAGCTATCCTAATATCCAATAAAATAGATTTTGAACTAAATGTCATCAAAGAATACAAGGAAAGATACTTTTTATTCATCAAAGAAAAGTCTATTAAGATGAACTCTCATTGCTGAACATCTGTGTTCCAATTACAACAGCACCCACATTCATAAAAGAAACTCTAATAAAGCTCAAATAATTTATTGTACCACACACAATAATAGTGGGAGTCTCCAAAACCACAGTCTCATCAATAGACAGATCATGAAAGCAGAAATTGAACAGAGCCACATGAAACTAAAGAAGTTGTGAACCAAATAGATTCAATAGACTTCTATATTATATTTTACCTTAAAACAAACAAAGATACCTTCTTCTCAGCACCTCATTTTATCTTCTCCAAAATTGACAGTACATTCAGTCATAAAACAGGCTTTAACAGATACAAGAACATCGAAATAATTCCATGAATCCTATTAGATCACCATGGACTAAGGCTGGTCTTCATTAAAAACAAAAACAACAAAAAGTCCATATTCATTTGGAAGCTTAACAATGCTCTGGTCAATTATAGCTTGGTCAAGGAAGAAATAAAATAAAAAGAGATCAAAGACTTTTTATAATTTAACAAAAAATGAATGCACATAATACCCAAACTTACTGGATGCAATGAAAGCATTGCTAAGAGGAAAACTCATAGCGCTGAATGCTGCCAAAAAGAAAATACCACCTTGACAACACACCTGAAAGCAATAGAACAAAAAGATGCAGATATACCCAAAAGAAGTAGATGGCAGGAAATAGTCAAACTTAGAGCTGAAATCAACCAAATAAAAACAAAAACAACTATACAAAGAATCAACAAAACCAAGAGCTCTGAGAAAATCAAAAAGATCAATAAACTTTTAGCCTGACTAACTAGAGGGCACAGAGAGAATATCCAAATTAACAAAATCAGAAATGAAAGGGGAGACATAACAAAAACAGAAAATTCAGGAAATTATCAGAGCCTACTACAAAAAGCTATACTCAACACAGATGGAAATTATAGAGAAAAGAGACAAATTTCTAGACAGATACCAGGTACCAAAGTTAAAGCAGGATCAGATAGACCATATAAACAACCCTATAACACTTAAATAAATTAGTCATCAAAAGCCTCCCAACCACAAAAAGCCCAGAACGTGATGGTTTTAATTCATAGTTCTATCAGAATTTCATAGAAGACATATTACCAATATTCTTTAAACTTTTCCATAAAATAGAAACAGAGGCAATACTACCCAACTCATTCTTGAAAGCTACAATCACACTCATTCCTAAACCACAGAGGAAATCTCCAAAGAAAGAGAACTTTAGACCAATTTCTCTCATGAACATTGATGCAAAAATACACAATAAAATTATTGCAATCTGAATCAAAGATTACATCAAAATGTCCATTCACCATGATCAAGTAGGATTCATCCCAGGGATGCAAGGATATTTCAATATGTTGAAATGCATCAATGTAATACACTAAATAAACAAACTCAATGGAAAAAAAAAAAAAAAACAGGATCATCTCTCTAGATACTGAGAAAGCATTTGACAAAATTAAACACTCCATGTTTAAATTAGTAGAAAAGTCAGTAATGCAAGGCTCATAATTAAACGTAGTAAAAGTAATCCACTGCAAACAAGTACCCAAATTAAACCAAATGGTAAGAAGCTTGAAGCAATTGCACTAAAATCAGGTAGTAGACAAGTCTACCCACTCTCTTTTTACTTATTCAATATAGTACTGGAAATACTAGTCAGAGCCATCAGACAGCAAAAAGAGGTCAAAATGATACAAATCTGAAAGGAAAAAGTCAAAACATCACTATTTGCAGATGATATGATAGCATACTTAAGTGGCCCCCAAAATTCCACTAGAGAAATTTAACAGCTGATAAATACTTTCACAAAGTAGCTGAATATAAAATTACCTTGAAAAAATGAGTAGCCTTCCTCTGCCAAAAGGACAAAAAGGCTGAGAAAGAAATTAGAGAATCAACACCCTTCACAATAGTCACAAAATATATAAAATTCATTGGTGTGACCGTAACTAAGCAAGTGAAGGATCTGTACGACAAGAATTTCAAATCTCTGAAGAAGGAAATTGAAGAAGATCTTAGGAGACTGAAAGATCTCCCATTCACATGTATTGGAAGGATCAACATTGTAAAAATGACCATCTTGCCAAAGGAATCTACAGATTCAATGCAATCCCTCTCAAAATCCTAACTCAATTCTTCATAGAGTTAGAAAGAACAATTTGCAAATTCGTTTGGAAGAATAAAAAGCCCAGGATAGCAAAAAACATTCTCAACAATTAAATAAAACCAGGGGAATCACCATTCCTGACCTCAAGTTTTATCCCAGATCCATCATGATAAAAACTGAATGTTATTGGTACAGAAACAGGTAGTTAGATCAATGGAATAGAATTGAAGACCCAGAAATTAATCCAAACACCTATGGTCATTTGATATTTAACAATGAAGCTAAAATCCTTCAATGTAAAAATTTCAGACTCTTCAACAAATGATGTTGCTTCCACTGCTACTCAGCATGCAGAAGAATGCAAATTAAACCTTTCCTATCTCCTTGTAGAAAGCTCACGTTCAAGTGGGTCAAAGATGTCCACATAAAACCATGTACAATGAAAGTAATATCACAGAAAGTGGTGAAGAGCTTAGATAATATAGATACAGAAGAGAATTTCATGAACAGAACACCAGTTGCTTATGCTCTAAGATCAAGCATCAGCAAATGGGACCTCATGAAATTACAAAGCTTTTCTAAAGCAAAGGACACTGTCAAGAAAACAAAACTGCAACCAACAGATTGGAAAAAGATTTTTATCACTTCTTCATCTGATATATGGCTAGTATCCAGTATTTACAAAGAACTAAAAATGGTAGATTCTTGAGAATCAAACAATCCTATTAAAAATGTGGTAAAGAGCTAAACAAAGAATTCTCAACTGAAGAAAATCAAATGGCTGATCAGCACCTTAAAAATGCTCAACAACCCTAGTCATCAGGGAAATGCAAATCAAAACAACCCTGAGATTGCACCTCATACCAGTCAGAATGGCTAAGATCAAAAACTCAGGTGATAACAGATGCTTGCAAGGATGTGGTAAAAGAGGAACATTCCTTCAAGGCTGGTCAGACTGCAAACTAGTACAACCACTCTGGAAATCTTTCTGGCGGTTCCTCAGAAAATTGGACACAGTCCTACCTGAGGACCCAGCTATACCACTCTTGGGTATATATCCAAAAGAATCTCCAACATCTAACAATGACACATGCACAACCATGTTCATAGCAGCCTTACTTATAACAGCCAGAAGTTGGAAAGAACCCAGATGACTTTCAATAGAGGAATGGATAGAGAAATTGTGGTACATATACACAATTGAGTACTACTCAGCTATCAATTAAATTACTTCATCCAATTTCTAGGTGAATGGATGAAACTTGAAGCTATACTCCTGAGTAAAGTAACCAAGTCACAAAAGAACACTCATAGCATGTACTCACTTACAAGTGGATACTATCCCAAAAAGCTTGAAATACCCAAAGGACCATCCACAAAACTTATGGAGCTCAAAAAAAAAAAAAAAAAAAAAAAAAAAAAAAGGGAAGGTCAGAAAAGAGATGCCTCAGTCTTTCTTAGAAGGGAGAGCAAAATGTTCACGGGAGGAAATAAAGTGACAAATAGAGGAGCAGGAATTGGAGAAAAGATCATGAAGAGACTGCTTCTTCTGAGGATATATCCAATACGCACCCAATAAACCCAAACACAATTGCTGATGCCAAGTAGTGCATCTTGGCAAGAACCTGATATGGATGCCTCCTCAGAGGCTCTGCCAGAGCCATATTGATACAGAAGAGGATGCTTACAGCTAACCATCAGACTGAACATGAAGGCCACAATGAAGTAGCTAGAGAACAGACTGAAGGAGCTTTAAGTTGCTGCAATCCCATGGGAAGAACAAAATTATCAACTACTCAAACCCACCACAGCTTTAAGAAACTGAAACACCAATGAGTGAGTTTGCATGGAAAGACCAACGGCCCAAGGTACATATGAAGCAGAGGACAGGCTTTTGGTCCACTGAAGGCTTGCTTTCCTGCTGTAAGGGAAATCCAGAGTGCTCATGTGGGAGAAGGTGTTTGGGAGAGGGAGCACCTTCATTGCACTAATGGGAAGGGGAGGGATGATGAGATTGTTGGAAAGGGATAACATCTGAATAGTAAAAGCATAAAATTTGCAATAAAAATATTTTGAAAAAAAAGATATGGTCTAGTGAAGCTTAATAGAAAACAGATTATTTTTGCAATTACTTGTGATAGAAGTTGTTTTTACTGTGTTATTTATGATTTTCCTCAGATTCAAGGAGAGAGAGGAAGGGAAATTGTTGATGAATTAGAAGAATAATAATTAAATATAAAATATATTTAAAATACTTTATGTATATGTTTGTGTTTTTATTTTTATTGGTGTTTTTGTTTATTTACATTTCTAATGTTATCCCCCTCCTGGTTCCTCTCCCGAAAACTCCTTACTCTACCCCTTCCCCCTTTCTCCATGAGGGTGCTTCCCTACCCATTCACCCACCCAACCACTGCCACCACTCAGTCCCATCATTCTCATATACTAGAGCATCAACCATTCTCAGGACCAAGGGCTTTCCCTCCCTGTGATGCCAGATAAGGCCATTCTCCACAATGTATACAGGTGCAGACACATACATGCACACATTAATTAAGTCTAAATTTCAAAGTCAGTAAACAACATTAACAAGATTTGAACATTTTGAACAAGGTAAAATTGTGCTGTAGGTAGTACACTTCTCCAATGTACTGCATATTAGCTAATTTATCTAATGGATAGACATTAGCATACAAACTTATTGAGCAGAATGGCATGGCTTGTTGGCAAAGAAAACCTAATTTCTTGATATTGGGGTGAAATTTATAAAATCACTAAAAATTGTTTGTTTATATAAAATATTATATAAATTTTGTTATTATTTATGATGCAACATAGTGATACTTTAAAACATTTGATTTAAGACTATGAACTAGTACTTTATACTAGAAAAAGCAGCTAAACAGTGGCTTGAATATGAATAGTATAAGTAGTGCAACAAAAACCACATTAACCCATGTTTCTTTGGACTTTATAGAAAAAATTGACTCACTAATGAAAAAAATAATTTTTCAAACTTATCTTAAAGGTTTATTCTATTACATTAGTGAAAAATATTTAGCAAGGGATAAAAAGCTTCACCAGAAATGAATATTATTTTTCCTTGTCAAGAAATATTTATGTTTCTTGTTTGGAAATATTTATTTTGTATTTACAGGTGTTGTCTTTATGATTTTAGGTTCATCATGTAATTTCTCATAGCCCTTGTTCTTTATCAGTACAATGAAGTCAACAGTACTAATTTTTAGGTTTGTTTCATAAATTAAATGCCACATTACACTGGAAGTATTTTCTGAATTATAAATAAAAAACATTCAAATCAAATAATTTGAGTGCTGAAGAAAATATTTTCTTTATGGGTTATTTATATATCTTAGAATCCAATTACATATACAAAATAGTGTTATTTCAGTGATTCTTTTCTGTTGGTAGATAGCTTTAAAAGAAACATTTGCTTACCTAGCTTCATATACACATACACACACAGGCATGCTCCAATGAACCATAAAAATGTTTGCATTTAAAAATAGGTTCAATAAGTTTATTGTTGCATACCACTTCCTAACCAGACCACATTTTTTGAAACAAAACAAGAAAGAACACATTATATATGCACAATATGTTCTACAGAATAAGGTTTGCCTTATAACAAATTTGAAAAGTTAGTATGCATGAAACCTAATTGCCTGATTTTTTTTCAGTCCTTCCATCAAGCTTCTGGGCATTTTCTTGAAGAATATCTTACAAGTATGTCAGTTGGTACTTCTATAATTATCTCCAAACTTGAATAATTATCCCTGTGATCCATTTCCACACTGACTATTATATCCATTTCCCTCAAGTTCATAACTTAAACATTTCATTCATCAGATATGTGGCTTCCTACTTTTGTAGAAAACAGAAGCAACCAAGGAATTCTTTTAATGTCCTGTCCTCTAACTTAAGTATTAACTAATTCCAAAGTTAGCTGTTTCTCCAACTTACTCCTACTTCCCATTCAACTAATTCTTCCAACAGTGATTTAAAAGTGTACATAACGTTTTATACTTTTCAGTTTGTGGCCATGCATTGTTGTTTGAAATTAACATTTGCATAAACATAGAATAAAAATAAAAGCAACCTTCAGATTTAGCACTTAGAAAAAGCATCATTATCAACGCTAAAAATTTTTCATTATTTATGGTAAAGTGATGTCTCTTTATATTAAAATTATATTTGCAAGTATCTTGTTCCTTTCACTAACAACTTAACTGGAACAATTTATTGTGTTATATTCTTTGGCAATTAGAATAATGAAGTTAATATTTCCTATGAAATGTTTTCATAGAGTACATTCTATATTGTAATATATCTTTCATGTAAACATCTTTTGCCTAACGTCCTTCCCTGTAAAGTTATGAATTTCTAAAGTAAGACCCATAGTTTTTACTGACTTTTCTTTTATCATTTTTATTGGATATTGTGTGGATTTACATTTCAAATGTTATCCCCTTTGTCTCCACCTATACACCCTCCCCCATCACCAAGATTTTATGAAGATGCTTCCACTCCCAATGAGCCACTCCTACCTCTTGGACTCGGCATTCTCCTAAACTGGGGAAGACAAAGCATCACTGACCAAAGGCCTCTCCTCCCATTGATGCCAGACAATGCCATCCTCTGCTACATATACAACTAGAGGCACAGATCTCTTCATGTATACTCATTGGTTGGTGATTTTATCCCTAGAAGCTCTGGGAAATTTGTTTGGATGATATTTTTCTTGTTCCCATGGGGTTGCAACCCATTCAGCTCCTTCTGCCCTTTCTCTAGCTATTCCATTGGAGGTCCCATGCTCACTCCAATGGTTAGCTGCAAGAAACCTCATCTGAATCAGGATGGATCTAGCATGGTCTTCTTCAATTTCTTCCTTCAGAGATTTGAAGTTCCTCTCATACAGATACTTCACTGAATACTGAATGGTAGAGAAGCAACCAAAGAAATGATCAACATCCTTAGTCATCAGAGAAGTGCAAATCAAAAAGTCCTGAGATTCTACCTCATACCACTCAGAAGGGCTAAGATCAAAAATTGAGCTGACAGCAGGTGCTGCAGACAATGTGATGTGGAGAAATATGAATACTCTGCCACTGTCGGGGTAGGGTGGGGAGCGGTTGTAAGCTGGTATAACCACTCTGGAAGTCTGTCTGTCCGTTTCTTAGAAATTTTGACATAATACTACATGAGGATTCAACTATATATATCCAGAGCATATACCCAAAAGGAGTTCCAACATATAACAAGGACACATGATCCACAATGTTCATAGCAGCCTTATTTATAATAGCCAGAAGTTGGAAAGAACCCAGATGTCCTTCAACAGAGGAATGGGTACGGAAATTGCACATTTACACAATGGAGTACTGCTCAGCTACTAAAAATAAAGACTTCATAAAATTACTAGGTAAATCGATGGAACTTGAAATTATCATCCTGAGTGAGGTAACCCAGTTACAAAAGAACACTCATGGTATGTATTCACTGATAAGGGAATACTAGCCCCAAAAGCTCTGAAAGACCAAGAAACAATTCTCAGAAATTATGACGCTTAAAGTAAATGAAGTCCAGGAGGTAGATGCCTAAGTGCTTCTTAGAAGAGAGAACAAAACTCTCATGAGAGAAAATAAAGGAACAATTAGAGGAGTAGGGATTGAAGAAAAGATCATCCAAAGACTGCCTTACCTTGGGATCCATCCCATATGCAGCCACTAAACCCACGCATTATTGCTGACGCCAAGTTGTGCTTACTGGCAGGAATCTGATATGGATTCCTCCTCAGAGGCTCTGCCAGAACCATACTGATACAGAAGATACTTGCAGCTAACCATTTATGTGAATGTGGGGACCCCAATAAAGTAGCTAGATAAAGGACTGAAGGAGTTGAAAGGGTCTGCAACCGCATGGTAAAAACAAAATTATTAACTATCCAAACCCACCATAGCTTCCAGGGATTAAAACAGCAATCAATGAAATTTTTTGGAGAGACCCATGGATACCGATGCATATGCAGCAGAGGATATTATGCTCTGGCATAAATGAGAGAAGAATACATTGCTCCAGCAAAAGGTTGTTTTACCAGTGTAAGGGAATGCTGAGGTAGGAGGAGATTGGGAGAGGGAGCATTTTCTTGGAGGAAATGGGAGGTGTAGGAGTGACAGGATTGCCAGAAAGGGGAAAACAACTGAAATGTAAATACAGGGAATATGCAATTAAAATAGAGGAAACGGACAGAATTTTTTTTTACATTTAAGTAGAAATATGATGTTAACAATAGAAGAACTGGATGTGAAGAAAGTAGAGGGCAACCCTGTAAGAGGACCATCATTCTCATTTAACCTGGACTGTCGATATCTCTCAGACACTGGATCACCAACCAGGGAGGATACACCAGCTCTTATGAGTCCCCTAACACATATGCAGTAGAGGGCTAATGGGTCATGGTTGAGTCAGAGAAGGTACAACAGAGAAGGTACACTCAAAAGACCAGAGGCCCCGGAAAGTTTAGAGGTCTGGCCAGGTGGATGGGTGTGCTTATCCTTGTAGAGAAAAGTGGGACAGAGCAGAGATTTAGGATGTGGAACAGTTTGAATGTGGACCTGGAGGAGAATAAAATTTGGAGTATAAAAGAAAATAAGTAACAACAGTGATAATAAAGAATTCACTGTTGAGGGCCGAAGGCTGTGCCTTACAAGATGGTGCTGGTTTCAGGTGCCATGAATCAGCTAAAGTGTGGTAAATAACCACTGGGCACATGTGCAAAGAGTGGTGCGAGCCAAGTCACCGCCCATCTCGGGGCATCACGATCAGACCACTGGCGGGCAGCCAATCACACAGCAACATGCCACCATTGGGGGGTATAAATTAGGGTGCCTTTTCCTGCCCGGTGTCTTCCTCTTCAATATACAATAAAGGTTGTTCGAAAAAGAATCCTGTTGTTGCATGCCTTTTCCTGCTGGCGGGAAGTGGGGCGCGCGACAAGTGTTGCAGAAACCCAGGATCAAACAAGTGGTGCCGAAAATCCCGGGAGTGCCGAGGGGACCCTTCAGTTCGCTGAAGTGGATTTACAACTGCGAAATGGTAAATGGTAAGCTCCAAGAGACATGCACCTCTTTGGTTATTACGGGGTGCCAAAAGAGCATGCCATAAACTTAGGCATGTCTCTTCTTGGATTTTCTCCGGAAGTAGAAGGGTTAATGCTTGCATTTGTAGTAACTGTTGTAACGTTACTGTTGTGGAAGTTAGCTAGACAGAAAGTTATCACGCAGCACCAAGAGGGCGGGTCAGAAACGGAGCGGAATGAAATAGGGAGTGCACAAGAAAAAATTAAAAGAAGTAGTCTCCGAGAGACATGTTCAAAACGAGTCAGAAACGGAGAGATGGCAGAAAAAATTAAAAGAGGTAGTCTCCGAGAGACATGTTCATAACAAGTCAGAAACGGAGAGATGGCAAAAAAAATTAAAAGAGGTAGTCTCCGAGAGACATGTTCAGAACAAGTCAGAAATGGAGAGATGGCGGAAAAACCACTAAAAGAAGAGAGGATCTCGTTCAGGGAAACAGAGTGCAAGTTACCCGGAGAGGATACTTTGTATCCGCTAAAAGAGCAAAAAGCTTTAGAGTTGGCAGAAGAAGAGTTAGAGGATGAATTAATTGAATTTGGGGAGAAAGATTTAGAGGAGGAGGCAGCAGAATGTGAGGTGGAGGGGTTTCAGCCCAGACGGTAGACTCCTGTAGCACAACCGGAATCTCTTAAAGCAGCTGCCGCCTCTGCTCTTCCGCTTTACCCAGAGAGGAAGTGCGAGTTCTTTTGTACTCCGGAGACGTGCCATGCCCTCAGGCAAATGTTTCAGGTGTTTGAGGAGAATAACAACATCAGCAGTTATCACCCCGAACATAAGCAAGTTAAAGAGTTGGCAGAGTCAGTCCAAACTTATAGAGTCACTGCTAATTATACAAAAAACCTGGATAGGCTGATGCCACCTGGATTGCAGGTCGCTGGCCTATTTCCCAGCCAAAGGGTAATTTGTTTATTCCAGCCCAACCTAAGTGGTCAGATTTTTGTATAAGAAAAAGAGATTCAGCCCTGCATCCTTAGACTGGCTGTCAATCTCGGGGAGTATGTTGGGCAGTTAATGGCCTCTTTAATTTTTCTCCTAATATAAAAACTGTTTATTCCTGTTCTGGTGGATGCCCCCAGTAGCTTAAGTTTGTTTAGAAAAAGGAGAGATTTCAAGATTTCTGCCGTCATTGTCGGCTTGATTGTCACAGCTGCGGTGGCTGTCTTGGTTACAGCCTCGGCTCTTGCACTCTCAACATCAGTACAAACGGTGCAAACTATCAATGAGCTTTAACAGGCACAGCCTTAAATCAATTGTCAGCCACAGTGGCAGATGCTGTTGATTTTCATACCTCTGCTAGTGCCCAGTTAAAGGGTGGATTAATGATTGTTAACTAACGCCTCGACCTGGTAGATGAAAGATTAGATTTTCTCTTTCAATTGGGCCAATTGAGATGTGAGAGAAAATTGGGGGCGCTTTGCATTACCAGCATACAATATGAAAATTTTACCCAATCAGCTAATCTGTCTAGATTGTACCTTGCAGAATATTGGTCAGCAGGATTTGACGAGAATCTCGAGTCTTTGAGGGCAGCAGTGTTGGCTATCAACTCAACACGAGTGGACCTGTCTTTGACAGAAGGCCTCTCCACCGGATCTCTTCGATTTTCTCCTATTTTAAGGAATGGGTGGGGGTGGGTCTTTTTTGTGCAATATTTTGCTGTGGGTTGGTGTTCCTGCTGTGGTTGGTTTGCAGACTCTGGTCTCAACAGAAACGTGACAAGGTTGTTATCACTCAAGCACTTGTGGCCATTGAACAAGGGGCCTCCCCTAAAATTTGAATATGTATGCTCAAGAATTAGTCAGCTTCTGAGTTCTCTGCTTTTGCACCCCATGGATTTATAGATCCATTGCACTGGGACGAAAGAGACTCAGCGGTGATTGATAAGCCCTTGCACATCGCTGAGGTTTCCTCATTGCACGCAATAGGGTGATCATGACTTCCCCAGTAATTCATTTTTTGGCTGGCCTCTTTTGTAGAGTTCGCCCTAGGCCATTTAGCAGTTGTTGTCGCACAGCACTGTGGTATCCAGAGACGGGCAACTTTCCTCATGTGCAGACCAATCTAAGACACGGGGCCCAGTGGCGATAGGGTCACCCTATGACGGATAAGGCTGTGACATTGGAGGAATGACCTAAGACAGGAGCCACAGCAGATAGACATAACTACAGAGGCCTAGACCAGCCTTGTTCTAGTAAAACAAAAAGGGGGAAATGTTGAGGGCCGAAGGCTGTGCCTTACAAGATGGTGCTGGTTTCAGGTGCCATGAATCAACTAAAGTGTGGTAAATAACCACTGGGCACATGTGCAAAGAGTGGTTCGAGCCAAGTCACCGCCCATCTCGGGGCATCACGATCAGACCACTGGCGGGCAGCCAATCACACAGCGACACACCACCCTTGGGGGGTATAAATTAGGGTGCCTTTTCCTGCCCAGTGTCTTCCTCTTCAACATACAATAAAGGTTGTTCGCAGAAGAATCCTGTTGTTGCACGCCTTTTCCTGCTGGCGGGAAGTGGGGCTAGCAACAATTTACTAAAAGAAATTTTCTTGGATTCTATTGCTTAAGATATTTCACTTTCCTCTTGCAATCTTTAAATTGGTAATTATATGTGGTAATTATATGTTATTATATATAACTTCTTGACCAGACGCCCAGCGTCTTTTCCACTTGGACCTTGAGTACAAGAGTGCAGATAGTGCTTGGCAGTGCTTGTGGAAAAGGTTCTTTTCTGTCCTACAGTAAGGGCAGAGCCTCTGTCAGAGAGAATCAGGATCTGCCTAGAAAGGCAGTGCTTGTAGATCAGCTCAATAGGTGGTTTTGCACCTGGACCAGAGGTCATCCTGACACATTGACCCAGGGAGGGAACACTGGGAATTCTCAGAGAGCAGAAAGGGCTGGGATCTCTGGAAATGGGTCATTTTGGGCCTAGAGAAAGAGCCAGGTTCTTGCCAGTAGTACTCAGGACGTGTGGACAGAAGGTTAAGCTCCAAGTACAGCCTCACAAGAGCTCCCAAACTTGAGCCTCCAAGGACAGAACTGAGTCTCTGCCACCAGAACTCACTGCTTGCCCACAAAAAGCCGGAACACTTAGAAGAAATTTTTTTCTTTAGCCCACAGGCCCTCAGATCCGTGGGAAAGACAGGCACCAGTCACTGACAAGACCACATATAATTACCAATTAAAGGATTGCAAGAGGAAAGTGAAATATCTTAAGCAATAGAAACCAAGAAAATTTGGCAACAACAAAATCCAGTTCTCCCATCAGAGCAATTAGTGGATTGCCAAACACTCCAGAAAAAAAGAGACTCAGACTTGAAACCAAACTTCATAATGATAATGAACATCTTGGAGAAGCACATGAATAACTCCCTTAAACAATTACAGGAAAACAGACATAAACAAATAGAAGCTGTTAAAGAGGAAACACAAACATCACTCAAAGAACTACAGGGAAACACAACCAGACATGCAAAGGAATTGAAAATGGAAATAGAAATAATAAGAAAAACACAAAAATAGACCACCCTGGAGATGGAAATCAGGCATCACAGATGCAAACATCACTAAGAGACTATGAGAGATGGAAGAGAGAATCTCAGGGGCCGAAGACAACATAGAAAATATAAACAAAACAGTCAGAGAAGATACAAAAACCAAAAAGCTCCTAAACTAAAATGTACAGGATATAAATGACATAATGAGAAGACCAAAACTAAGGATAATAGGAATAGAAGAGGGTGAAGAATATTAACTAAAAGGCATAGTAAATATCTTCAACTAAACCATAGAGGAAAACTTCCCTACTCTTAAAAATGAGATGACCATGAGCATAAAAGAAGACTACAGAAATCTGAAGAGATTAGACCAGAAAGGAAATTGCTCCCTACACATAATAATCAAAACACCAAGTGTTCAAAACAAAGACAGAATTCTAAAAGCAGTAAGGGAAAAAAAGACATATAACATATAGAGGCAGACCCCTTTGAATTCCACACAACTTCTCAAAAGCTAGAAGATCCTGAACAGACATCATACATACTCTAAGAGAGCACAAATGTCAGCCCAGGTTATTATATCCAGAAAAACTCTCAGTTACGATAGATGGAGAAAGCAAGATATTCCAGGACAAAACTAAATTTACACAATATCTGAACATAAATACAGCCATACAAAGAATAATAAAAATTCCACACATGGAGGGAAACTACACCCTAGAAAATGCAAGAAGTTAGTATGCAAGAAAACCAAAACCAAAACCAAAAAAAAAAAAAAAAAAAAAAAAAAAAAAAAGGACAAGGAGACTTAATTATACCACTAAGGGCAAAAAGAGTGGGAAACAACAATCACTACTCCTAAATATCTGTTAACATAAATGGACTCAATTCCCCAATAAAGAGACATCGAATATAAGACTGGATACATAAACAGGATCCAGCATTTTGTTGTTGCATACAGGAAACTCATCTCAGAGACAAAGACAAACACTATCAGAAAATAAAAGGCTAGGAAAAAAGAAAAAAAAAAAAAAAAAAAAAAAAAAAACTTCCAAGAAAATGGCCCCAAGAAACAAGCTGGGGTTGCCATTCCAATATCAAATAACATAGATTTTCAACCAAAAGATATCAAAAATGATAAGGAAGGACACCTTATACTCATTGCAGGAAAACATTATCAGGATGAATTCTCAATCATGAACATACATGCTCCCAAAACGAGAGCAGCCATATTCATAAGAAACCCTAATAAGCTCAAAACATACATTGCATTACACACAATAATAGTGGGAGAATTCAACACACCACTCTCATCAAATGGACAGATCATGGAAGCAGAATCTGAACAAGGATGCAGTGCAACTAGCAGAGGTTATAAACCAACTGGAATTAACAGACATCTACAGAACCTTTTACCCTAAAAAAAAAAAGAATAAACCTTCTTCTCAGAACCTCACAGCATCTTTTCCAAAATTTACCATATAGTCAATCACAAAAGAAGCCACAATAGATATAAAAAAAAATTGAAATATGCCCATGATTACCATGGACTAAGGCTGGTCTTCAATAAAAACAAAGATGCAAAAAACCCACATATACATGGAAGCAGAACAATGATTTACTCAAAAATAGCATGGCCACAGAAGAAATAAAGATCATGGATTGATACATGGGACTTAATGAAATTTAGATGTTTCTGTAAGAAACTGTCAAGAAAACAAAGGGCAGCCAACGGGTTGGGAAAAGAAATTTACCAGTCCTACTTCTGATAGACGTCTAATATCCAATATATACAAGGAACTCAAGAAGTTAGACATCAGAAAAGGGAAGAGTCTTATTTTTAAAAAAATGGGGTACAATGCTAATCAAAGAATTCTAGATTAAGAAATATTGAATGGCTGAGAAGAACCTAAGGAAATGCTCTACATCCCTAGTCATAAGAAAAATACAAATCAAAACAACCCTGAGATTCCACCTCACACCAGTCAGAATGGTTAAGATCAAAAACTCAGATGACAGCAGATGCTGGCAAGGATGCATAGAAAGAGGAACACTTCTCCACTGTTGGTGGGGTTGTAAGCTGGTACAACCACTCTGATAAACAGTGTGTTGGTTCCTCAGAAAATTGGACATAGTACTACCTGAAGATCCCGTTATTCCCCTTCTGGGCATTTAACCCAAAGGTGCTCCAACATATAACAAGGACATATGCTCTACCAAGTTCATAGCAGCCTTATTTATAATAGCTGGAAAGAACCCTGATGAATGGATGCAAAAATTGTGGTATATTTACCCAATAGAGCTATTAGAAACAATGACTTTATGAAATTCATAGGAAAATTAATTTATATAGAGAATGTCATCCTGAGTGAGGTAACCCAGTCACAAAAGAACAAACAAAATATGCAGACACTGATAATTGTTTACTAACCCAAGAAAACTCTGAATACCCAAGAAACAATTCACAGACCATATGAAGAAGCTCAAAAAAAGAAAGGCCAAAAGGTGGAAGTCTCAGTCCTTCTTAGTAGGAAAAAACAAAACAAACAAACAAAAAAAAAAAAACCAAAAACCAAAAACTACTTGTATAGCACCCTCTCAGAGTGGGGAACACCAAAACCATGAATCATTAATAACTCAAGAGCTAAGAAGATAGCTTATAGAAATTTTTGTATTTAAAAATCACTATGTTTAATCTTTACTCACTAAAAAAACTTCACTATTTGCATGTTATGTTTTGTTTTACATGTACTTAATGCTCATTGCAACCAGTAAGATTTCAATGCATACTATCAAACTTTAAAACAAATCAAATACTGACAAATATATTCATATAGTTTTACGCCAAAATGCTTTTAAAAATCTGTATATGTACCTCTGTTTTTTTAAATAAAGTAAGATAAATGGAAAGGAAAAGTACTTCTTGACACACACAAACAAACTAATACAAGAATTGTTTGAATTTGACACCATATTGAAAAGATAATAAAATTTACAAAATATAGTATATAGCATTCTTTTGATCCTGTAGAGTTAAATATGAAACATGTTAACACTAATTTTTTGCTTTTCAGTTAATTTATCTTCTTAATAACTATATACATATTAATATTCTCTGTATGAAATTAAAAATCTAAACCCTAAATATATACACTAGATCTGAAAAAAAAAAACTGAATGGTTTTTACATGCTCTTAGTCCTGTCTCATTTCTAGAAAAATAAGTACAAGCATACTCAAGAAACAAATGTAATTGAAGATATAAGGACTGTAATTGATTTTAGATTTTGAATTGCTACAGGAGATTTTACCAGAAATTTAAATCTAAAGTAGCAGGATTATGAAGAGAGTAAGGTTTTGTTACTTGAGCAAAGGAGCACTGATTTGTTATTTTTGGTATAATCTAGGAAATGTGAATATAATGAAAATAAATATTTAACATCAATTGTGTTATAATGCATTGTACTTGTGTTTTTGCATATATTTATAAGAAGTGTGGTTATGCATGTGCTTTTAAATGTGTCTTAAAAGAAGTGCTATTAGGTACACAAATAAAAACAAGATAACCAATATGTAATAGCTTTCAGTGTTGTCAAGACTAGCCTCCTATATCCTTGAAACAAAACCAACTGAATAGCAAACATTTTGCTTTACATATTGACTTTCAAAGATCAGGCTTATCCATTCTCCTCTGTTTCATGCAACATAGATTTTCCAGATGGTTTACTTTTATTAAAACACCTGTCAGTGTCTCTGGATCACATTTTGGCTAATGATTTTGACTTTAGGCTGCATTGTCTCTTTTATTCTCTATTGAATGTGTGTGTCTCCATTTGTTGTTAAGGGTGGTCTTAGATCAAGTTCTCAGATTTGTGACCAAGGCGGTGAGAGAAAACGAGGATGTCATTGAAAATGTCACCTGTGTGATAAAGAGAAAGCAGCAATAATTTCTTAGAGGAACAGTTTGAATATAAAACAGGTAAGTGACTATAAAATTTTCAGAATGCCCTGTAAGTAAGAAGGCACTTCAGAGAGAACATAAAATGTGGCAAAAGCTCATGCATGGGATGCCCTAATCATTAAGTAATTGAAGAAATGTTTGTTCTAGGAAGATTTTAACTCTGTGATAGACAAGACCTTTTCATTGAAGGACAGAGAAACACTCTCTTATGAGTGATCATCCATGAGCAATCCTGTGTTTAGTGAATGAATATCACAGTTTAAGAGGAATATTTGAGGAACCCATCAAAGCATTCTTTATGTTTTTTCTTTGCATTTTTTCTCTTTCAGATAAATTTTGGAATTTTTTACACTTTCTTTAATATCATCAGCATTAACAGATGCTGAAACAAAGAATACATTTATTCTTCATTGTATAGTTGCTTCATTGAATACATTACATTAACTTTCTTAATGTTCATAAACTAGGTGGTGAGAACTACACATCATAGTGAAATTTATGGGAAAGTGTAAATATATAATAAATACTATGTAACATGTAAAATTCAAGAAGACTATAGCACCTTTATGGATTATACTGAAAATAAGCATTTGCTATTACCCACAAAATTATGGATATATGTATGTTTTCATGAGAAATGATTACAAATTTACATAATTTGCAAACATTATATATTTTGTTATTTATATAATATCTCAAAGCTGTATGATTATTAAAAATGTAACAGCTCCCAGAGACTAAACCACCAATCAAGGAATACGCATGGAGGAATCCATGGTGCCAGCTACATATGTAACAGAGGATAGTATTACCTGGCATGAATAGGATTAAAAGTCCTTGGTCCTGTGAAGTCTTGTTTCCCCAGCATAGGGGATGCCAGTGTATGGAGGTAGGAGTGGGATGGTGAGAGAACAAGCATCCTCATAGAAGCAGATGGAAAGGAATGAAAGAAGGAGGAATTGATACCAACACCACATCAGATAGAGGCCTAATATCCAAGGTGTACAAGGAACTCAAAAAGCTAGACACCAGAGAATCAAATAACCCTATTAAAAAATGGGGTACAGAGCTAAACAAAACGTTTTCAGTTGAGGAACACCGAATGGCCGAGAAACATCTGAGGAAGTGCTCTACATCTTTAGCCATCAGGGAAATGCAAATCAAAACAACCCTGAGATTCCACCTCACACCAGTCAGATTGGCCAAGATCCAAAACTCAGATGACAGCAGATGCTGGCGAGGCTGCAGAGAAAGAGGAACACTTCTCCACTGTTGGTGGGGTTGCAAGCTAATACAACCACTCTGGAAATCTGTCTGGCGATACCTCAGAAAATTGGATATAGTACTACCTGAAGACCCAGCTATTCCACTTCTGGGCATATACCCCAGAGACACTTTAATACACAACAAAGATATATGCACCACAATGTTCATAGCGGCTCTATTTATAATAGCCAGAAGCTGGAAGGAACCCAGATGTCCTTCAGAAGATGAATGGATACAAAAATTGTGGTACATATACACAATGGAATACTACTCAGCCACCAGAAACAATGACTTAACCAAATTCTTAAGAAAATGGCTGCATCTAGAGAATATCATCCTGAGTGAGATAACCCAGTCACAAAAGAACAGACATAATATGCAGTCACTGATAGTGGGATGCTAACCCCAGAGGCTTGTACTCCCCCAGAAACAACTCACAGACTTTATGAAGTCCAAGAAATAAAGAAAACAAAAAAAATATACATTTATTTACAAACAAGAAGACTTTGACTGTTTCCATGTTTCGTTTTGTTTTGCATGTACTTTACGCTTATTGTAACTATTGGGTTTTCAATGCGTACTGTCGGACCATAAAAAAAAATCAAGTACTGACTAAAAAAAAATATATTCACATGGTTTTATGTGAAAAATTATTTTAATGTCAGAAAAAACAGTACTGACAAAAAAGTATAATTTTAAGCAAAAAATGTTTAAAATCTGTACATTTATCTTTGTTTTGTAAAATAAAGTCGTTTAAAAAAAAAAAAAAAAAGAAGATGACTGGCCAAGGCACATAGCGCTTCAGGAATCATTTCTATGTTCTAAGTTTATGTATGGCAATCTTTCAGTGTCCTTCAAAGTAAAATCAATGTGCTTTATTGGCCTAAATATCTCGAAATTAAAAAAAAAAAGCAAAAAAAAAAAAAAAGAAGGAGGAATTGAACTGGAAAAGGGGATAACATTTGAAATATAAATGCATAAAAATTAAATAAAAAAGAAAATAAATAAATAAAATTCACACTAACAAATCTGTAGATTTCCACTAGTCAAATTATAAAATGGTGGATAAATAAATTAGGGAAAAGACACCCTTAACAATAGTAACAAATTATATGAAATACCTTAGTGTAACTTTAATCAAGTAAGTGAAAGATCTGTATGACAAGAACTTTCAATCTCTCAAGAAATAATAAAGATCTCAGAAAATGGAAAGATCTCCAATGGTCATAGTTTGGTAGGGTTAATATAGTAAAAATTGCAATCTTGCTAAAAGCAATCTACAGATTCAATGCAATCTCCATCAAAATTCCAACTCAAATCTTTATAGAGTTAGATCAAAACTCAGGTAACAGCAGATGGTGGCAAGGATGTGGAGAAAGAGGAACACTCCTCCATTGTTGGTGGGATTGTAAGCTGGAACAAGAAATCTGGAAATCAGTCTGGTGGTTACTCATAAATTGGACATAGTACTACCTGAAGACCCTGGTATACAACTCTTGGGTATATACCAAAAGACGCTCCAATATATAACATGGGCATATGCTCCACCACATTTATAGCAGCCTTATTTGTAACAAGCAGAATCTGGAAAGTACCCAAGTGTTATTCAGCAGAGGAATGAATTTAGAAATTATGGTGCATTTACAAAATGAAGTACTATTCAGGTATTAGAAATAATGACTGTATGCAATTCCTTAGCAAATGGATAAAACTAGAAGCTAACTTTCTGAGTGAGGCAACCCAGTCACAAAAGAACACACATGGTATGCACCCACTGATGAATAGATGCTAGAACTCCAAAACCCTGAATATCTAAAAAAGCAATTCACAGATTTTATGAAGCTCAAAACTGGCTGTCTCAGTCCTACTTAGACAGAAGAATTAAACACTGATAGGAGGTAATACCGGGACAAATACAAGAGTAGGGATTGAAAGAAAGATGATTTGGAGACTGCCTCCCCTGAGGATTTACCCCATATGCAACCACCAAACCCACACATGATTGATGATGCCAAAAAGTGGTTACTGGAAGGAGCCAGGTATGGAGGCCTTCTCAGAGGCTCTTCTATAGGCATACAGATACAGTTGAGGATGCTTTCACCTAACCATCAGAATGAACAGTGGGACTCCAATTAAAGTTCTAGAGAAAAGACAAGCTGACAGGTTTTGCAACCACATGGGAAGAACAACATTATTAACCATCCAAACACTCCAAAACTCCCAGAGACTACTGCACCAAACAATGAGCACACATGAAGAGATGCATGATTCCACATGCATATGTAGCAGAGGATAACATTGTCGAAACATTGGTAGAAAAGGACTTTAGTCTATTGAAGGCATGTTTTCCAATGTTGGAGGATGCCAAGGCCCTGAGTTTGAGAAGGTGTTTGGGAGCTGGAGTACCTTCATGGAAGCAAGTGGAGGGGAAAGGTGTATGGGATTGGTTAAAGGGGGATAACATTTTAAATGTAATACAAAGAATAAATATCCAAGAAAAAAATTTTAATTAGAAATAATTTCAGATTCCATTTATAAGTGAGATTATGACCAGCTTGTTTTTCTGTGTTTATCTTATCTTAATTAGCATTATTAAATACACTCTAATTCATCTCATAAATAAAAAAATATAATTTAATAGAGTGTCCATATGTTTTACATTTTCTTCACACATTCAAAAACTTTCCATCATTAGGATATTTGAAATTTTATGATTAATAGGAAAGGATTCACATTTCTTTCGCATCCAAATTTTATTTTCAGTTTTTTACTTAGAGATAAGATATCTAATTATATTTTTCATTTTCTTTGAAGAACATCTGTATTACAATTCATTTCAGTAACATGCATTTTCAATGGCATTATTAGGGTTTTTTCTTTCTACCATCACATCTAGCATTTGTTAGATTTAGTGTTTTATAGTATACCTATTTCTGAGAATGGTGATGAACTATTACCTTGTATTTGCCTGAATTTCTTTAAAGATTATCAATTTTGTGCAGTCTGTACATACTTTGCTGATATGCTTTCTTGCCAAAAATATACACTTATTACTCAATATTTTCTTCACATGATTGGTTTTTAAATTTGGCTTCAGAATTTGTTTTTCATAAATTTTTAATATTACCCTTTGTTATACGTGTAAAATGCAAACATTTCCCCTTGTATTATTGGTGGCTTCTTTATTTTAGTTATATTTAGTGATAAAAATTTAGTTTGTTGTAATCCGTTTTCTTATAGCTTCTTTTTATTTTCTGTGCATTTGTAGTATTGTCCAAAAAGTCCTCATAAATATAAATATTTTTCTGCTTATTTATTTATTTATTTATTTAATTTCAAGTACTTTGTGGCCCTTGACTTGTGTTTATGTAGTAAATTTATTTTGAGTTTATTTTAAAATTTTTTAACATGTTTTATTTATTTATTTTATGTTTTAGAGTTATTACACATATTATGGCATGGACATAAAAGTCAGTAAAAATTGCCAATGCTAATGCCTTTCTTCCACAATGCGTGATATCTGGGAATGAAATTCAAATAATTACATTTGGTATCAAGTATCTTTGGCCATTAAGCAATCTTGATATATTTGATTTGATGAGTTATTTTGTTGTCGTTTGTTTGTTTTTTGCACAGGAAACATGGTACCCAGTTACTTACTCTACATATGAATATACAATTTTCCAAATACTGTTTATTGAAAGTAGTATTATTTCTCCCACACATGTTCTTAGTATTTTTTCATACATCATTGTTTCTATATATGTACATTTTCTTTTTAAAAATTAATAGCTTATTGACTCTAATTTGTGCTGCTCATATACTTCTTGATGGGAGGCCATCCACTAGAATATAATTGACCTACAAGGAGACAGTCTTAAAAAAAGTAATGTGTTGCCAAGTCTAGTCTCAATATGAGGGTTTTTTCCTTGACATATTGAATGTTGATTTCTTTTGTTCAGTTATTGTATCCTAGAGACCTACTACTTTCTAAATGGAAATGGAAGGGACTAGGTCTGGGTGAGAGGAAAAGTGGCAGCATGGGAGGCTAGGAGGAAAGAAGGGGATGGAAACTGTGGTCAGCATGTAGTGTATACAGAAATCGGTGCTTTCAATTAAAAAAAAAAAAAAAAAGAATGATTCTCCCTAACCCCAAAAGTTATCTGTTATCAGTATTACATTTTAATTATCCACTTATCAGTTGATGGATATCTGAGTTAATACCATGCCTTAGATAATGTAAGTAGAGCAGCTGTGAATATTAATGAATATGTTACTTTGTAAGGAGAAATAAATTCTTTAACTATATATCCAGAAATGATATATTTGGTTCATGTGGTATATCTATTTATATTTTTTCTGAGAAATTGGTCTATCTATTTTCACAATGACTGCAGCAATTTATTCCCCACTTTAGAGTGACTTGAGGGTTTCTTGTTCTCCACATCCTTGTCAACTTTGTTTTCTTTTGTTTTCTTAACACTTGCCTTCCAGAATGGGATAAAATGAAATTTTCTTGTAGTTTTAATTTGCAATTCTTTGTAACAGCTGAGCATAGTTAACACTTATTTTTGAGATTATAATTATTTCCTATTTCTCTAAACATTTTTCAATCCACACCCTGCCATATACCCTTCCTTGGTTGCTTTTAAATCCATGGCTTTCTTTTTTTTTTTTTTTTTTTTTTTTTTTTTATCAACTGTTAGTGTATGCACTGAAATTTGTCCTGCTCATTCTTAAAATGTTACTTGTATGTATGTTCTCAGGGTTGATATTGAATACTGGATAACAGATAATGATATATTTCCAGATGTATATTCCCTATTTAGAAGTTCAGGTCTAACTCTGAGACCATTGATTCATTAGGAATCAATTTGCTCATAAGATGATAAGAAATGCTCCTTTATAATTAATGAAAGATCATTTCATTATTCAAGACATGCAACTATCCAGCTTTCCCAGAATCACTTGTTAAAGATGCTTTCTTTTCTCTAGTACAGATTTTAGAATCTACTCTACACATCAGTGTCACAGATCAGTATCTCAAATCAGGTATCTATGAGTGTGTGAATTTACAGTCAGAACCTCAATTCTATTCCATTGATCAATGTGTCCATTTTTATGCCAGTACCATACTGTTTATGTTCTTTTAGTTTTACAGTGTAAATTAATATCTTTAATGGTTAACCTTCAAGCTGTGTTTTATTTTTTATTTTGTTTTATTGTTTAGGGTTGTCTTGGCTTTCTTGTGTGTTTTTGCTTTTCTTTTATTTATTTATTTTAATTCTTTAATATTTTCATATAGTTCAGTCTTTTTCCCATGCTGGTTCCCCCTCAGACTGTTTTGCATTCCATACCTTTCCCCCTTACCACTTTCTTCAAAAGGTTGTTTCCACCCCCAACTTCCCACCCCCACACAACTAGAACTATATGGAAGATAACAGTTTGTTTTTTCAATTTCTATGAAGAATTTCCTTGATATTTTCATGAGGAATGCACTGAATCTGTAGATTGCGTTAGGTAGGATGGGCTTTATATGTATATAAATTCTACTCATCTACAAGTATGTGTGTGTGTGTGTGTGTGTGTGTGTGTGAGTGTGTGTGTGTGTCTTTCCATTTTGTTGTTTTATCAAATTTGTTGGTACAGTATCTTAATTTTTTTCTTTGTACCAGCCTTTCACTTCTTTGGTTAGATTTATTCTGGAATAATGACCTTTTTGAGGCTGTTTTAAACTGGCTTTCTTCCCTACTTATATTATGGTGTGCTTGAAATTTGTGTAAGAAAAGTTTACTGACATTCATGTGTTATTTTGTAACATACTACATTTTTTAGTAAGTCTACATTAGGTGATTTCTGTTAGCTTCTTTAAAGTGTCTTACAGACCTTGTATAAAATTATCCTATACAAATAAAGGTAGTTTGATGTCTTCTTTTCATATTCATATCTCCTTATCTCCTTTTACCACTTCTCTGGTCCTATTGTTCTAGCTAAGACTTCAAATAATATGCTGAATGAGATGGAGGCAACTGAACATTGATTTTTTTTGTTGTTGTTGTTTTTTCTGGATCATGGTAGATAGATGATCTTCATGATGTTACCTTGAATTTGGTTTGTAAGGTAAAGCATTTTGCCTGTAGCTTCATCAGGGAATTGATTCATAATTCTTTTTTGATATGGCTCTTTCTCTGGGTTTGGGTAATATAAAAAATACTGGCTTCATTTTTAAAAAAAGTTGGATGAGATGCCTTTTATTTTAGAGAATAATTTAAGGTGTGTTTGTGTCACTGTTTATGACTACTGAATTCATCTGGCCCTAGGCTTTTAATTTAATTGCTAAATTAAATTAGTTCTATTTATTTGGATTCTATAGGCCTATATTAATTATATACTTCATCGCAATTTATATTGTAGGTCAAATATATAAACAAACATCCATTTGTTTTGGAACATCAGCTAGTTTTAATATAAAATGGTTTGTTTTGTTTTGTTTATTTAGTTTATTATTCACATACATTACATCCGGACCACAGTTTTTCCTTTATACCTCCATTTTCCCCTAAATTTACTCCTTTTCCATTTCTCTACAGAAGAGTGTAAGTCAGCATGTATAACAACTGAACACAACATAACAAGCTACAATATGGCTAGGCACAATCCTTCATAACAAGGCTGTACAAGGAGACCCAGTAGGAGTAAAATGATTCACAGAGCACACAAAAGTGTTAGAGACACACCCAAGTAATACTGTTGGGAGTTCCACAAGAACACCATGCTCCAAATATGCATAGGGTTTAGTTTAGACACATATAGGCTCTGTGACCCTTGGTTCAACCTATTTGAGCTTCTGTGAGTCCTGCTTGCTTGACTCTAAGGCTATGTTCTTATGGTGTCCTTATCCAATCTAATTCCTACAGTCATTCCTTCCCTCTTCCATGGAGTTCTTTGAGTTCCACCTTATATTTAGTTGTGAATCTCTGTATCTGTTCTTTCAGTTACTAAATGAAGATTCTAATGATAACTAAGCTAGGCACAAATCTGTGAGTAGAGAAGAATATTATTAGTGATTATCTTGTTGACTATCATCCTTCCTTCTTTTGTTACTTACTTTTTTTTCTGCCAGCTGTGTTTGGTTCTCTCCTAGGTCTCTGGGCTAATCAGCCTCTGCTTCCTGGCCATCTGGAAAGTGTCAGACATGGGCACCCTCTCAGGGAATGGGCTCTAAGTAGAACCAATAACTGACTGGTCACTCCTACAAGTTCTGTGTCATCATTACCCTTGTATATCTTGAAGGCAGGAAAAATATTAAGTTAGAGGTTTTAGTGCTGGGTTAATGTCCTAGTCATTCTGACCTCCAAACTTTCTGAATTGTTGTGGAAGATGATCAGTTCAAAATCCTTATTCCCCATTACTAGGAATCTTTGCTATTGTCACCTCACAGAGTTTGCCATGCACTATGTTTCCAAATGATCACCAAGTTAATTCGTATCTCCCAGTACTCTTCTTCAAACCCCCAGTGGACCCACCATGTTCTTGTCTCCACCAGCTCTTATTCCACCCATAAAATATATACAATTTCTTTTTTTAAACAACTTTATTTTACAAAACAAAGATAAATGTACAGATTTTAAAATTTTTTTGCTTAAAATTATACATATTTGTCCGTACTTTTTTTTCAGATTTTTTTTTTTTGTATTAAAGCTTTTATTTTCATTGGGTAGAAATCTCCTAAAAATATAATCACCTTTGTGATAGTTTAACATTTTACAAAATTATGATACATAAAGACTTTCCTTCAAAATTCTGTTTTTTTTAACGACTTTATTTTACAAAACAAAGATAAATGGTTTCTCTTCAGATCGTATAAATCTTTCGCCTTTTTTTCAGATTTTAAAATAATTTTTACATAAAAATATATGAATATATTTTTAGTCAGTACTTGATTTTCTTTAAAGGTTTGATAGTATGCATTGAAAACTTAATAGTTACAATGAGCATAAAGTACATGTAAAACAAAATGTAACATGAAAATAGTCAAAGTTTTCTTGTTGTGTAAATATTTTTTTGTTTTGCTTTGTTTTCTTTATTTCTTGGACTTCATACAGTTGGTGAGTTGTTTCTGGGGGAGTGCAAGCCTCTGGGGTTAGCATCCCACTATCAGTGACTGCATATTATGTCTGTTCTTTTGTGACTGGGTTATCTCACTCAGGATGATATTCTCTAGATGCAGCCATTTTCTTAAGAATTTGGTTAAGTCATTGTTTCTGGTGGCTGAGTAGTATTCCACTATGCAAATGTACCACAATTTTTTTATCCATTCATCTTCTGAAGGACATCTGGATTCTTTCCAGCTACTGGCTATTATAAATAGAGCTGCTATGAACATTGTGGTGCATATATCTTTGTTGTGTATTAAAGTGTCTCTGGGGTATATGCCCAGAAGTGGAATAGCTGGGTCTTCAGGTAGTACTATATCCAATTATCTGAGGTATTCCCAGACTGATTTCCAGAGTGGTTGTATTAGTTTGCAACCCCACCAACAGTGAAGAAGTGTTCCTCTTTCTCCACAGCCTCACCAGCATCTGCTGTCATCTGAGTTTTGGATCTTGGCTAATCTGACTGGTGTGAGGTAGAATCTCAGGGTTGCTTTGATTTGAATTTCCCTGATGGCTAAGGATGTAGAGCACTTCCTCAGATGTTTCTTGGCCATTCGGTGTTCCTCAACTGAGAACGTTTTGTTTAGCTCTGTACCCCATTTTTTAATAGGGTTATTTGATTCTCTGGTGTCTAGCTTTTTGAGTTCCTTGTATACCTTGGATATTAGGCCTCTATATGATGTGGTGTTGGTAAAGATCTTTTCCCATACTTTTGGTTGCCATTTTGTTTTCTTGACAATGTCCTTAGGTTTACAGAAACTTTGCAATCTCATTAAGTCCCATTTGTTAATCTTTGACCTTAGAGCTTGAGCCATTGGTGTTTTGTTCAGGAAATTTTCTCCTGTGCCTATGTGTTCTAAGGTTTTCCCTACTTTCTCATCTAATAGTTTCAGTGTATCTGGTTTAATGTGGAGATCTTTGATCCACTTACACTTGAGCTTTGTACAAGGAGATAAGAAAGGGTCTATTTTCATTCTTTTGCATGCTGAGTGCCAGTTGGATCAGCACCATTTGTTGAATAGGCTGTCCATTTTCCATTGAATGTTTACAGCTCCTTTGTCAAAAATCAGGTGACCATGTACATGAGGGCTCATTTCTGGATCTTCCATTCTATTCCATTGATCCACATGCCTATTTCTGTACCAGTACCATGCAGTTTTCAGCACAACTGCCTTGTAATATAGCTTGAGGTCAGGGATAGTGATTCCCGCAAATGTTTTTTTTTGTTGTTGAGGATGGATTTCGCTAGTCTAGGTCTTTTGTCATTCCATATGAAATTGCACATTGATCTTTCCAATTCCATGAAGAACTGGGATGGAATTTTGATAGGGATTGCTTTGAATCTGTAGATTGCTTTTTGTAGGATGGCCATTTTTAAGTTGTTGATCTTTCCAATCCATGAGCATGGGAGATCTTTCCAATTTTCTGGGATCCTCCTCAATTTCCTTCTTTAGAAGTTTGAAGTTCTTGTCGAACAGGTCCTTCACTTGCTTAGTTAGAGTCACACCAAGGTATTTCATAGGTTTTGTGACGATTGTGAAGGGTACCTTTTCCCTAATTTCTTTCTCCACATTTTTGTCCTTTGAGTATAGGAAAGCTACTGATTTGTTTGAGTTAATATTGTATCCAGCCACTTTGCTGAAATTGTTTATCAGCTGTAGGAGTGCTCTGGTGGAATTTTTGGGGTCACTCAAGTACACTATCATGTCATCGGCAAAGAGTGATATTTTTATCTCTTCCTTTCCGATTCGTATCCCCTTAATCTCCTTTTGCTGTCTAATTGCTCCAGCCAGGACTTTCAGTACTATGTTGAATAGGTAGGGGGAGAGTGGGTAGCCTTGTCGAGTCCCTGATTTTAGTGGGATTGCTTCAAGTTTCCCGCCATTAAGTTTGATGTTGGCTGTTGGTTTGCTGTATATTGTTTTTATTATGTTTAAGTATGGACCATGGATTCCTTTTCTTTCCAGGACTTTTAACATGAAGGGGTGTTGGATTTTGTCAAATGCTTTCTCAGCATCTAGTGAGATGGCCATGTGATTTTGATCTTTGAGTTTGTTTATATGATGTATTACGTTGATGGATTTCCTTATATTAAACCATCCCTGCATCCCTGAATCCCAAGGAGGTTAATACACCGCTCCCCCACTCCATGAACATTCCTTGTTAATTGGCCTCTCTGGAGGATTTAGGCATGATTATCCTTTTCTTAAGAGCTAAGATATTCTTATAATTGAGTACATAGCATTTTTTTTGTCTTTTTGGGTCTGGGTTACCTAATTCTCTATTCTTTTCTAATCCCTTCTATTTCATTGCAAATTCATGATGACATATTTTTAAGAACTGAGTGATAGTTTGTTGTGTACATGTACAGATTTTTCATCCATTCTTCTGCTTAGTGACATCAAGGTGATTTTCTGGCTGTTATGAATAAAGCCTCAGTGAACCTAGTTCAACAAGTGTTCTTATGTTAGTATGGAACATCCTTTGATTATATACCTAAGAGTAGTATAGCTAGGCATTGAGATAAAGAGATGCTGAATTTTCTTGTACTTGTTTGGTTGAAGTTACTTCAATATATTTCATATTATTTGTGGCTATTGTAAAAAAACATTGTTTTTTCTGAATTCTTTTTTAGCCCATTTGTCATTTATATATAGAAGAGCTACTGATATTTTTCTTTTGATGTAATCTTGTATCCAAATATTTTACTGAAGGTTTGTATCAGCTATAAGAGTTCCCAGTAGAAATTTTAGTTATATAAGTATACTATAATACCTGTAAAATAACAGTAACTTGTCATATGTCTTCACTTATCCCCTTCTTTTATCTTATTGGTCTAGATAGAACTTAAACTAGCATGTTGCATAGGTATGGAGAAAGTGGACATCCTTGGCTTATTCTAGATATTAATAAATTGCTTTGAGCTTCTCCTCACATCATTTCATATTGACTTTAATCTTACTGTCAAGTTGCCTTTATTATTATATTTTTATATATTTCCCTTGTACACCTATTTTAATAAAAATGTTTATCATGAGGTTGTTTTGTTATATTCAAAGACTTTTTCTTCATCTAAGGAAATGCTCATGTGTGGATTTTTTCTTACTTTGATTGCGATGTGTTACACTGACCAATTTTTATATGTCAGACTATCTCTCTATTACTGATATGAAGCATAATTGATTATGATCAAAAATATTTTGATGTATTCTTAGATTTGGTATGTGAGTCTTTATTGGATATTCTGACATCTATGTTCTTGGAAGAATTCAGTCTTTAATTCTCTTTTTTTGTTAACAATTTTAGTGGTTTATGTATCAGGGTAACTCTAGCCACAAAAATTATATATATATATATATATATATATATATATATATTTAATATCTATTTTCTGAAATAATTTGAGGAGTATTGGGATTACTTCATGTTTGAGAATTTGGGAAAAATATCCTCAGAATCTGCATCTCCCTTAACATATTATGTTTGAAAGACATTAAATGACTGCCCTTATTTTCTTAAATCGTTCATCTGAACTTTATATAAATTATGTAAAATATTATCAATATATTTAGATTTTATAGGTACAAATTTTTAAGGTATGAGCCTTATATTTCTTCTATGTCTGTTTATATTTCTTGTTTTACTTCTGATTTTGTTAACTTAAAAATTCTGTCTTTTACTTAGCTTGCATACAGTTGTGTCGATTTTACTGATTTTCTCTTTAAAAAGTTTTTGTTTTCATTGAATGCATTGGTCTTTTTATTCCTATTTTATTGATGGTAGCATGTTATATGCCTTTAATTATTTTTTCTTCTAGAGATTTTGGGTATGCTTTTATGTTTCACATATGATAGCTATTTAGTTTCTTTATTTAGCCACTTAGTGCTTTGAACTTTCTTCTCATCACTGTGTTCATTGTGTTTCATAAGATTTGGCATGCTGTGCATTTATTTTCACTAATTACTTGGAATTCTTTATTTCTTTCTTCTATCCTGTAGTCATTCAGTAAAGACTTCTTAAGTTTCTGTTAGTTTTTTAGGCTTTCTGTTGTTTTGTTGTTGAAATGAAGCTCAGATCTATTGTGATGTTCTAGGGTACAGGGGGTTATTTTACTTATATCTAATAAACCTTACTTTCTGACCAAGTATGTGGTCAATTTTGAAGAAAGTTATGTGAGGTGCTGAGAAGGTATTTTCTTTTGTGTTTGGATGAAATGTTTTGTAGATATCAGTTAGGTTTATTTCTTTCAAATCATGTGTTTTTCCCAGTATTTCTCTGTTTAGATTTTGGTGAGAGTAGGATATTGAATGTTCCCATTACCAGTGTATGAGGGTCTATGTTTCATTTTACCTTTAGCAATGTTTCTTTTATAAAACTGAGTAACCTTGAATTGGGTGCTTAGATGTTAATAATTGAAAAATAATATTGGGGTTTTCCAATGATGAGTATAAACAATCTGTTCCTGTTTCTTTTGATAAATTTTAGTTTAAAGTCTATTTTGTTAGGTATTTAAATGGCTACATGAGCTTGATTCTTTGATTTATTTGCTTGGAATTTTTTTACCTACACTTTAAACCAATGTCTATCTTTGATGTTGAGGAATGTGTGTTGAGTGGAGCAGAAAGATGATTTATGTTGCTGCATCTATTCAGAGAACATATGTCTTTTATTGAGTAATTGTGTTAATTAATATTGAGATTTATCAAAGAACTATGATCACAAATTCCTATTATTTTATTGTTGGTTGTGATTTTGTGTGTTTGTATGTGTATGTATGTGTGTGTGTGTATGTGTATGTGTATGTGCATGTATTCATGCATGTGTGTGTGTGTTCTTTTCTGTTGTTTTCAGTGGGGTGAGATTACGTATATCCTGAGTTTTTATGGGTATAGTTAACTTCCCTGAATTGGTGTTTTATTTCTAGTACCTTTATAACAATATTATATATAGATATTGTTTGTATTCAAATCTATCACTGAATATCTTGTTTTCCCCATTTATGATGATTGAAAGTTCTGCAACTTCAGGGTATCTGCCAAGAACCTTTTGACTTTTAGAATCTCCATTGAGAACCCAGATGTAATTCTAATAATACCACCTTTATATATTATTGGCTTGGTTTGCTTTGCAGTTCTAATATTCTGTCTTTTTTCTGCATGTGCATAGTTTTCATTAATATTTGCTGAGGAGATATTCTTTTTTTGTTCCAATCTATTTGGTGTTCTATATGCTTCTTGTACCTTCATAGTTATTTTCTTATTTTTTAATTTAATATTTTATTAGATATTCTCTGTATGTACATTTCAAATATTATCCCCTCCTCCCATAACATCACCCTCCCACTCTGTCCTGCACAACCGTCTCGCCAGCAAAAACAACGTGACACATGAAATAGGATTCTTCTGCGGTAAAGCTTTAATGCTCTCGAGAGGCAGAGCATAAGCTTGCAACACGTGAAGACGAAGACCCCAAATTATCTAGCCCATCCCCTTAAATAGGAATCAGTCCTCGCCTTGGACGTGCAGCCCCCTGATTGGTTGAAACTCATCAGGCTCTATGACGCCACGGGAGAGGCAGAGCTCAAGGAGTGGAAAGTTACCCAGCATGTGTGCACATGACTTGTTTACTGCTAACTCCAGCCTGATGTCAGTGCCATCTTGTAATGGAGAATGTGCAGGCAGCGCCCCACACCACTCCACATGCTTCCATAAAGGTGCTCCCTCTTCTAATCACTCTGTCCATCTCAGTGCCTTGGCATTCCTCTACACTAGAAAAATGTTCCTTTACTTAACCACTGGTTTCTTCTCCCATTGATGCCAGACAATGCAATACTCTGCTACATAGGCAACTGGACCCTTGGGTCTCTCCACGTGTGCTCAGTGGTTGGTGTATTAGTCCCTGGTAGTTCTGGAGTGTTTGAATGGTTGATAATATTGTTCTTACCTTGAGGTTTCAAATCCTTTCAGCATTTCAGTCCTTTCTCTAGCACTTTCACTGGGGTTCTACTATTCAGTCTGAAGGCTAACTGAAAAAACTCTCGACTTTATGTGCATGACTCTGCTAGAACATCTGAAAAGGCATTCATATCTGGCTCCTTCCAGTAAGTACTTCTTAGCATCATCAATAGTGCTTGGGTTTGGTGGCTGCTTATGGGGTGGATCCCCAGGTGAGACATTCTCTGAATTACCATTCTTTCAATCCATGATCTTCTATTTGTCCCTGTAATATCTTCTATTATTGTTTTGTTCTACTTTCTAGGAAGAACCAAGGCATCCACATTCTGGGGTTACTTCCTTATGATCTTCATAAGATCTGTGATTTTTTTTTTGGATATTCAGAGTTTTTGAGGGCCAGTACCCACTTTTCAGTGACTGCATACCATGTGTGTTCTTTTGTGACTGGGTTACCTCACTTAGGATGATAGCTGCTAGTTCCATCCATTTGCCCAGGAATTTTATAAAGTCATTCTTTCTAATATTTTCATAGTATTCCACTTAGTAAATGCACCACAATTTCTAAATTCATTACTCTGTTGAATGACATTTGGGTTCTTTCCAGCTTCTGGCTATTGTAAACAAGGCTGCTATGTATGTGTTGGAACATGTGTCTATGTTATATGTTAGAGTGTCTTGGGTATTACTTAAGGTAGTAATATGTCCAAGTTTCTGAGGAACCACGAGACTTATTTCCAGAGTGGTTGTATCAACTTACAACACGCCACCCCCCAAATGTGGAGGAATGTTCCCATTTCTCCACATCCTCACCAGCATCTGCTATCAGCTGAGTTTTTGATCCTAATCATTCTGACTGGTATGATATGGAATCTCTGGAATGTTTTAATTTGCCCTCCCCTGGTGACTAAGGATATTGAACAGTTCTTTAGGTGCTTCCCATCCATTGGAGATTCCTCAATTGAGAATTCTTTGTTTAGCTCTGTACCCAATTAATAATAGGATTATTTGATTCACTAGAATCTAACTTCTTGAATTTTTTAAAATATATTGGATACTAGCCATCTATTAGAAGTAGGATTGGCAAAGATCCTTTTCCATTCTTCTGCATGCAGATTGCCAGTTTAAACAACACCGTTTGTTGAAGATGCTGGTCATTTTCCATTGAATATTTTTAGCTCCTATGTCAAGGATCAAGTGACCATAGAATTATGGATTCATTTCTAAGTCTTCAGTTCTATTCCATTGATCTACCTGCCTGTCTCTGTACCAATACCATTCAGTTTTCATCATGATTGATCTGTAATACAGCTTTAGGTTAAGAATGGTGTTTCCATGAAAGTTCTTTTATTGTTGAGAATAGTTTTTGCTATCATGATTTTCATGTTATTCCAAATGAATTTGTAAGTCGATCTTTCTAACTCTATGAGAAGCTTTTCTTAATTTAGAAAAATCTTAATTGATCATGTTGAATATATTTTAAGGGATTTTGAAGTGGGATTCTTCTTTTATTCTTTTTATTTTTAGTTTTAGTCTTCTCACAGTGTCTAGCTGTTTGTTTTCTTTCAAATTATTAAATATATATATAATTTAGAATATATAAATATATGTTTAAAATATACAATATTTTAGTATATCTTACTAGAATACTTTTGATTATTTTATCTCTCATATTTTTTTTTCATTATGAAATGTTTCCATCTGTAGGTCTTATTTGTGAACCTAGAGTATTCATTTCTAGTATTCCATCAGTGTTTGTATTTTCTTTATTGCTTCTATTTCTGAGTCATTTTACTAATTTACTTTAACTGTTCATTTTCTTAGTTTTTAAAGGTATTTATTCCTCAATTTTTGTTTGTCTTTTTTTAAAGAATTTTTTCTTTCATTCTTTCAGTATTTCTATCATCTTCATACAGTTGGTTTAAGGTTTTTTTTTTTTTTTTTTTTACTTCATCTTTTTGGAATATTCAAGGCTAATTTTATTATGGTATCTGGGTTATACTGATAACATATTTCTTTGGCTGCTGTTTATTATGTTTTTACACTTGTTTCTAGGCATATGCGTTTGGGGTAATTATTTGTTTAGGTAGTGATTTCTGACTTTAACTTTGTTGGGTTGATATTTTGTTAATTCTATGTAGCCTTTTTTTTTTTTTTTTTTGGACATGGGTTTTCTACCCGAGTTGGAATATGAACTTCTGGAGGTCAATGTGGCTCTTTGTTAAGAAGAGGATCTCTACTCATATTGTAGTCTCTGACATGGTATGTATGAGGGTAGGGTTTATTTAGGATAGTATATGTGGAGTATACCAAAAAAGACAGTGGTGAAGTTTCATGGATATATAGCCTATCAAGAGTTCTGGCTCTGATCAAGCAAAGAGTCTCTTTGTAGGTTGGAAATGGAACAATGTGATGAGGTAATCAGAATGACTAGGCATGAAGGAAAATAAGAGAGTGGAAGAGGTCTGTGGGTGCGAATCCTATCTGGAGTTCTGGCAGCCAGCATGGCCTTTGGTTCATCATGGAGTTTCCTCCTAAATTTAACTACCTCTACTACTGGCTAGTTTGGCCTGCACTTGAGCAAGAGATGCCCAGTAGTATTGGGGTTAGGAACATGGTAATAGGAGTAGGCAGTACAGGGATAATAAAAAAAAGTATACCTGCCAGAACCTAGGCACAAGAGAAGCTTTGGCGGCAGGTGGTCTAACTGTTCTTAAAGGTGTGCCCTGTACAGGGTCAGAAGATACCTGCATCAGTTGGGGATATGCAGATAAGTGGTAGGTAGGGAGAAAATGGATAGTAGTGAATTGGGTCTTTGAGAACCAACCTAAGAGACCAAAAATATTCTGCAGATGGAAGGCCTATCTGCTCTTCTGGTCTGTATCTGACCAAGGGATCAAGAAATAAAATTAAGTAAACATGACCTTATATTTTTCTGAATGTCCTTAATATTTATTATACTATTTTTCTATTTTCATTGCTAATCTGATTAATTTAGGACTGTCTCTTTGTTTTGGTTAATTGACTAAGAATTCATTAATATTTCAAAGAATGAAGTACCCATTCCTGTCAATCTTTCTATGTGCTGTTTTAACTTCCTATTTATTAATTTTGTCTATAATTGTTACTATCTCATCTATTCTATTTGGTTATATTATTTGTTACCTTTCAAGTCCTTCAACTGTATCAGTAAGATTAATTTTTTGATCTCTCATTTTTTTTATTTAGGCATTTACTGCTATAATCTTTCCTCTTACTAATTAATGGCTTTGTTGTGTCTCACTGATACGTTATACTGTACTTTTGCTTTCGTTTATATTTAATTATTTTAAATTTCCTTCTTGATTTCAATATTGTTCCAATCATTATTCAATTATTTTCTTTTTATAAATGTATAGTTATCCTGGAAGTATCGGGTTCTTTTGGAGTAGAAGGGAAGAATTTTACAGGGAAACTGAAATAATATAAAAATATTCTTATTCAAGGGAACCTGGCCTCACTTTTATTCCAAAGATTATTGATTTGTATATAGGTACACATTAGAAAGTTGATTGAGAATTTATAATTCTCTGTTGGGAAGAATCAGATTAGGCTTTGATTCATTTGCTACATAATCTTTCTGCTAATAATAATATAGCAAGAAATTAATAGGATTCCCATGTATTTTACTTCTGGGACATCATCATTAATTAGCCTTTGTTATCATGACTATTATAGGCATTTCTTATCCTATGATGTCTATTATAGTATGTAAGCTTCCCTTGCCTTTGGAAACTCAGTGCTGCCACTTGGTAATTGCTACTCCAGAGTCCAATTAAGTCTATTGCATTTATCCTCATGAAGAAGCAGGGTTCACACTTTAAGGTCTGTCATGCAGAAAATGGTGGCAACAGAGCTCTTTTATATTGGCTATTCTCTCTATTTATACTTCAAATGTTATCCTCTTTTCCCCCACTCCTATCTCCTCTTCCCCTCTACTTGCTTCCATAATGGTGCTCCCTCTCCCAACCACCCTCTCACACTTCAGCTCCCTAGCATTCCTCTACACTGGGAGAAAGTGCCTTACTGGACCAATGACCTCCTCTCACATTGATGCCAGACAATGATATCCTCTGCTACATATGCAACTAGACCCATGGGTCTCTCTATGTGTGATCATTGGTTGGTGTTTTATTACCTAGGAGTTCTGGAGGCTTTGTTTGGTTGATAATGATGCCCTTCCCATGTGGTTGCAAACCCTTTCTGCTCCTTCAGTCCTTTCTCCATTAAATATACACCTGTCCTTCTTACAAATTGTTTTTTATAATATTAACGAAAGGCACATCCATCTTCTAGGTCTCCATTTTGAGTGAATTTGTTTAACATGTTGAGTCGACTGAGTTACACATTGCTTAATCACCATTAAGCAATCTCCAGATCTTTCACAGTACAAAAAGTTTTTACCCATAGCTTATCCAACTGATTTATTAAACAATAGGAGCAATAAATATAACATTAAACCTAGACATTTGTCTCAATATGTCAAGGGATACAGTATTGGAAGCAGTAGTACATTTTGTTGTCCTGCAACCTGAGATGCTACTTTTCCAGACATAATAAAAAACCGAATTTTTCTGGAATAACCAGTATAAGACAGAGTATGAATTTAGTATGGTACTGTAGTATAGATTTTAAGCATAAGGGATAAGAAAAGGACAGGCTAGAAAAAGTTTAAGTGTGGGCCTCTCTCAAAAGAGAGCCACTCTTTGGTGTATTAATACATATAGAATTTGGGTAGCTTTCAAGTTACAATTTTAAAGGTTGCTAAGAATCCCTGAAAACATTTGTTCAAAGAGTATAGTCTACAACGAAGTTTAAAAAAAAAATCTGTTTTCTTTTGTAGACAAAGTTTGAAGATGCAATGTAAATTGCTGGGTGGGATAATACTGTTAAAATTGCAGTTAGTGTTATTTTTGGCCTAGATAGTCACAGATAACTTTAGAAATCAGAGAAATTTTTAAAAATTTTATATTACATCTTACTTTCGGCCCTAAGTAAGCCAAAATTGCTTTAAGAGGATGCACATTACTTCTACAGATAATTTTCCCTATTAGTTGTGTTTGAAGTCTCCTGGTTCTGTGGCTCTTATCAGCAGGGAAGTCAAGCAAATTTCCAGGCAAAAGACTTCTGTTTTCTTTTTTTTTTCCCATGTCCCCTTAATTTTCTGTCTTTTTATCCTTCTTCAAATAGACCTATTTAAAAACATTCAGCTTATTCTAGCTTTATCTTTCTTCCAATTATTTCATACACTTAAAATCCATTCCCTCATATTTTCCTGGGGATTTTACATGCAAGAATTACTCAATTAAACAATGTCCTGGTTACTATAGCACAGATCTTCAGGGTCCACATTCTGAACCTCATTTTAGAGCCCTGCTGAGACATGACATGCATCTGGTTATAGTCTGCCAGAAAAGTTGGATATCGAAATTTTTTCTTGAGAAGTGGTGGCATAGATACATCATATTTAGCATCTCTTTCAGGAATAGGCACCTGTTGTTTCGAAAGCTAGTGCAATATTATTTCCATCTGGCAATGTCTAAGAGGATAGTAATGAATACGTTAGGTACAGTGGTACATTTATTGTGGAAGAGAGGAGACCAATTAAGCTAAAACTAATACATTGGCATATGAAAGGTTAGTGCTTCCAGCTATATCCAGGTTTATTTATGGATATGTTTAGAGGATAGGGTTTATAATGATTAGAGTTTTCAACTGCAAACAAGCTGTAATCACCTATAAATTGTTTCAATGAGGGATTGTTTTCTTGTGTAAATGTATATGGTAGATGAATTAAACAATGTGGGGAGAATGAGCCTTTTGTGGATGGCCCCATTCCCTAAGCAGAATGTTCTGATTGTGAAAAAGATCAATTATGCTAAGTACTCACACAAAAGAAATAAAATGAGCATGCATGAATTCATTACTAGATGTTCTTTACTGGGCATATGATGTGATTGACTATTGTAGTTTCTGTACAGACATCTCTGAAATTAACCTGAGTGCTGAAATAAAATCATTTCTCCCACAAGTTTCTTTTTTTCAGGACATTTTATTCATGCCCCAGTAATTAAACTAAAACCAGAAGTAAATATGCTACAAATAAATCTTAAGGTGGATGTAGATGATGGCATTTTTAGCTTTGGGAAACAATATTTGGATTGTTTATTCACAAATAAAGGTGAAATTTTTCATTGCTGAGCTCATTCCTTTCCTATGTTACTCAACATAATACTAGTATGAACAAGCCAGTTTCTTTATAGGCATTTGTTTCCCAGATTTATTTAAGATTTTCTTTTTATATATATAGATCTATTAAGTCTCTTGTTTCTCACAGGATGTAACGCAGAATTATCAAATGAATTTAATTGTATGGTTCCTTAATTGGTTCACTTATGGTTTATTAATGTTCCTCACATTATCAGGAAACATCTTTTAAGAGAATTATGTATAATATATTTTTATGTATCAGAGTATACTGTACCTACCTTTAGAAATACCAGATAAGGCAGCAGATTGTAGTACAGATGGTTGTGAGCTACCATGTGGTTGCTGGAGATTGAACTTATGACCTCTGGGAGGGCAGTCAGTAGTCTTATCTGCTAAGCCATCTCTCCTGCCCACCAGGAAATATATTTAAAATATGTTCTATACATTGATTTTAATAGAGTTAAATACCCAGCTACAGAAACTACCAAGCCCACTAAAGAAATTCAAATTAATTAGAACAACTCCTGTTCTAAAATCTATTCATCAGGATTTTCTTGAATGTATTATACCATATAGCTGGGTTTCCCAAAATGTCTTTTTTCACTCTTGAAGGCTGTTTCCTCAGGTCCATTTTCTAACCAAGGCTGAATTTAAACTACCAATTTTAGTGACCCTACCTCCTGAGTACTGGGATTACAGGGTTATACTAAACCATTTCTTTTACTTATAGTAGTTTGAAATTATCTTACATGTGATAGTTTTTCTTGCTTTTTGGTCTTTTATTATTATGTAGTAACACTATAGATTTCTGAACATTGATTATATGTTCTATAATTTGAATTCAATTATTGTTAACAATTTTGTGAGTTCTTTCTGAAGTTTCAAATTACTAACAATGTAATCTATAAATACTGAAAGACTGCCTTTTAAGTTCCATATATGTCTTCCAAAGCAAAATAGAAACTCATTGGCATAAATATAAATCAAAATTTATGATAATTTTTATTTTTATATTTTGATATTTTGTTTTAGAAAAAAACATTTTTTAAGAAGAGCAATCCATAATATCATTTTCCTTTATGTAACCAAGATATTTTTAAAGTTTTTATTAATTATTTTGTGAACATCCCAAATGTTGTTCTCCTTGTAGTCCTTACTCATAGATTTCTTCCAGACATATCCCCTCGTTTGGGACTCTGCAAGAGTAACCCTTCTCTGGGGCATCAAGTTTCTAAAGTATTAGGCACAGTCACTCCCACTGAGGCCAGAAAAATCAGTCCTCTGTGATATATGTACCTGCAGATTCTTGGAGCAGCCTGTGTATTAGTGGAAGGAATGAAGGAACTGAAGTGGATGGCAACCCCATATGAATACCAACAGTGTCAACTAAGCTGAAACCCTGGGAGCTCCTAGTTACTATAGCATAAATTTCTTTATAAAATATATTATCAGTAAATAAAGTGTTTTAATGTTTTATATAAGCATTTCAGATACTATACGTGTGAGTGTGTGTATGTGTGTGTGTGTGTGTGTGTTTGTGTGTGTGTGTGACAGACAGACAGAGAGAGAGAAAAGGAGAGAGAGAAAGAGAGACAGCATTGATGGAAAAAAGAAACCTTACTGTATGTCACTAGCCACACTGGTCCTCACTATGAAGAACAAGCTGAGCTTGAACATAAGGGAATCCTCTTGCCTCAGCTTCCCAAGTTCTAAGATTGCATATGTGCATACATTCCATGTTATCGATTGCTTTTTAATATTTTCAACACATTACCACTTATGTAAAATATATGAAAATTTTAATATTTTGGTAATTTATACTATAAAATATTTTGTCGGAGCATCTTTTGGGTATATGACCAGGAGTGGTATATCTGGGACTTCAGGTAGTACTGTGTCCAGTTTTCTAAGGAAAACCAGACTGATTTTCAGACTGGTTGTACCAGTTAACACTCCATTCAAAAAATGGACAAGTTTTCCTCTTTATCCACATCTTTACCAGAATCTGTGATCACCTGGGTTTTGGTCTTATGTCTCGCACAACCGTCTCTCCAGCAAGAACGACGTGGCACTGGAAATAGGATTTTTCTGCGGTAAAGCTTTAATGCATCTCGAAAGGCAGAGCATAAGCTTGCAACAAGTGAAGACGAAGACCCCGAACTATCTAGCCTGTGCCCTAATATAGGAATCAGTCCTCGCCTTGGACATGGAGCCCCCTGATTGGTTGAAACTCATCAGGCCCTATGACGCTACGGGTGAGGCAGAGCTCAAGGAGTGGAAAGTTACCCAGCACATGCGCACATGACTTGTTTACTGCTAACTCCAGCTGGATGTCAGTGCCATCTTGTAATGGAGAATGTGCAGGCAGCGCCCCACAGTCTTAGGCATTCTAACTGGTTTAAGGTAGAATCTCAGGGTTGATTTGATTAGCATTTCCCTGATAACTAGGGATGTTGAGCATTTCTTTAGGTGCTTCTCAGCCATTCGGTATTCCTCAGTTGAGAATTCTTTGTTTAGCTCTGCACCCCATTTTTAATTATGATTATTTGATTCTCTGAAGTCTAACTTTTTTTTAGTTTTTTGTATATATTGTTTATTACCTCCAATCAGATGTAGGATCGGTAAAAATTATTTCCCAATCTGTTGACTAGTTTTGTCCTCCTTACAGTGTCCTTAGCCTTAAAGACACTTTGCAATTTTATGAGGTTCAATTTACATATTCTTGATCTTAGAACATAAGCCATTGGTGTTCTCTTCATAAAATTTCTCCTATGTCTATGTGTTCTAAGGTCTTTCCTAGTTTATCTTCCATTAGTTTCAGTGTACTTGATTTTATGTGGAGGTCTTTGATCTACATGAACTTAAGCTTTGTACAAAAAAGATAAGAAATGATCAATTTGCATTCTTCTTCATACTGACTGACAATTGAAACAGTACCTTTTTTTGTAGAGGCTGTCTTTTCTTCATTGAAATTTTTTTTCTCCTTTGTCAAAGATAAAGTGACCATGGGTGTGTGAGTCCATTTCTGGGTCTTCAATTCTGTTCCATTGATCTACCTGCCTGTCTCTGTACCAAAACCAGGTAATTTTTATCACAATTGATCTCTATCATCATCTTGAGGTATAATTTCAGGTCTGAGTCTTCTTTTTCTGTAGTGTTTGGCATTCTGCTGTTTGCTGTGTTGGGGGACCTGGGTTCTGATATTGCTAGGTTGTCTTGGTTTCCATTGGGTAAGTTCTTTCGCTTTCCTCTTGCCATGTTGTTGTCTGTGATTATACATGGCCTTGTTGTCAGTGATTGGTTTTTGTCTCTCCGATGTGCATGGCCTGTGTCCCTGGATCTCCACTATTGTATTTGCCAAATGGCTTGAGTGTTTTATCTAAAAGCAATGTCCTTCCGGGTGGACCCAAGTCTCTAGTACAGAGTTCCTGTTCCCCTGGACAAACTGGAGGGTTGTACCTACTGCTCGCTAGGCCTAGCCCTCCTGCCTGCCCCCCTCATCTAATCACAGTGCAGTCTTGCCAGGCCTGTGTCCCTGGATCTCTGCTGTTCCCGGTGGCAAATGGTCTAATTTTTGGGTCCACACACGAGGGCCTTTCGGGTAGAAACTGAGTCCCTATGACAGATTTTCTGCTGCCCTGAACCAATGGGGGGGCATGCTTTCTGCATGGCAGGCCTAAGCCTCTCTTTGCCGTGGCTACTCACAGTGCAGTCTTACCAGGCCTGTGTCCCTCTAGAGAAGTTACTAATAAATGAAGATCTGAAACTCCAGACTGAGAGAAGGACAGATCAACATACTTTGAACTAAGGTTCTGGTTTTACAAATTGCTTACTTATTGATTTGAAGGTGATAGTCAGTTATTTTGTTTTGTGAATTTTCCTGATAAGGCCACCTGGCTCTTCAGATGCTGGCTAGTGAGGGTTTGTAATTGTCTTAATTGTTTATATTGTTTCAAATTAGATATGATGTTGAATTTTGTGTTTATATTATTTCTCTGGGAAAGAATATAAGATACAAGATATTCTGTTTGCCAACTAAGGGACACACTATTTTGGGTGAAAAGTTTAGTTTTTGTGAACCAGGAGCATGGAAGATAGTGAGAGAATGCTAGCATGACAGCAGCTGCTGCAGTGGGGATGGGAGTAAAAGATGGATCATGCAAATGAGGGGGTGTTCAGAGGGAAGCCTATGCTAGTAATCACTAGCAAGAAAGCTGTATTAAAGTGCTGGTGCAGTGACCATGTAGAGATATTGCTTTTTGCTTACTGTGAATAAGAAGAGGACATTCCAGTATGTAGGGAGCAGGTAAGAAAGAACAACCCATGGGTGAGAATATGGCTAGAGAATAGGACCGGTTCCAATATCCTGAGAATATTATTAATAACTAAAGAGATTTCTAGCATGGGCTAGAAAACCAGGATGTCATGTTTGGGCTTGCATGCATGGGTTCTCTATGGGGTAATACAGAAATGCAAACCTGCAAATTTTCTAAATCCAGGTCTCAGCAGAAAATGTGTTTATAATTTGGTGGAGGTATAGTCAGGTATGGGGAAAGGGGGTGCCTCTGTGGGTGCATGCTGAGTCATCCCTTCTCCCTGAGGGACCAGCCTCTACAGCATAGAATTTCTTTAGGGAATGCGTATGGGAGTTGAGAGGATAGTAGACACAGAGAAAGACAGAATGAAAGAGCATAGAAAAGGAATAGAGAAATAGAGGTTAACCAAGAGCATGTGTAAAGAGTTGGGGGAAGGAAATGGGGAAGTAGGAAGGGATGAGAAAAGAGCAGGAGCAGGAAATTGAGGGGAGAGAGAGAGAGAGAGAGAGACAGACAGAGACAGAGAGAGACAGAGAGAGACAGAGACAGAGAGACAGAGAGGGGGGAGGGAGGGAGGGAGAGTGAGAGAGAGAGAAGAGGGGACAAGAAGCCCCTTTTATTATGAGTCAGACACACCTGGCCATTGGAAGTTAACCGTGGGGAGGAGTATAGACAAAATGCTAACAGGCACAGACATAGCAAGTATCCCTCAGTGTCAAAGTAATATCTTGGAAAATAGATTAAATCGATTTTTCATCTTTGTACAATAAAAACAAACAATACTCTCTAATTTCTTTCCTCTGAATCATAAAATTAATGAAATCTACAAATCATAAATGAGTTAACCAGATATGCAGAAAATTCAGAGACATCCTTATTGATAAGGGTATATGTTGGCTTTTTTATATGTTCTCCTGAGTAATTTTATAGTTATAGAGCTAATTTTGAATAATTTATCTTTTGTGAGTTAGCTGCAATTTGTTTGCTTCTGCTGTGAACTGTATAATTTCTCCACAATTATAGACATTTAGTTTATTCATTTTTTATTTTTCTTAAAAAATGTATCATGCATTCACAGTGTATACTGACCACCTACTGCCTCCACACAAAGCCATTCCCCTACTATCATTGTACATTCCCAGTCTTCAGATAGAAGTTTTATATTTGTATATATTCATTATATTTTGTAATCTACTGACATTAACCAGAGCCATCTGTATGACGAGAAAATTTTTTCAAGTCTAGTTGGCTCAGAAGTAGAACAAAACTAAACTGCCCCAGAAACAACTCACAGACTGTGTGAAGTTCAAGAAAAAAGGAAAAAGGAAACAAAACAAAAGAAAAAAAGTTATGCTCAATCCTTACACACCAAGAAAGTGTTGACTAATTCTGGGTTACATCTTGTTTTACATGTACTTTTTGCTCATTGTAACTAGTAAGACCTTAATGCAGAGTATCAAACCTTAAAAAAAAAGAAAAAAAAAAGCCAAGCACTAACACAATAGTATTTGTATACATTTATGCAAAAATGTTTAATTTTTTTTCTTTTATCTTTGTTTCTTAAAATAAAGTTAAAAAAACAAAATTCAAAAAGATCAAACAAAAAATAGAATATATGAATAGTCAATAGTTCAGTGGTAAAGTATAGCACCCAGTGGTAAAGTATAGCTCTTTTCTTGCCCTCAGTGGCACAGGTTTGCTCTTATCTTTTCCTGAGTGGCACAGCTGGTCTTGTGTGGGCCTAGTGCAGGCAACCACAGTCTTGAGTTGATATTTGTAATAGTTTCTGCTCTAGAAGATGAAATTCCATAACCATTCACCATGATTCTAGGTTTATATATACTTCCTTATTCTCTCTCCAGTAATGTTCCTTCACCCGCAGAACACATAGCATTTATTTCTTATTTAAGGTTGAGCACTCAGCTGTCCCTTGTCCTCAGTATTTTTGACAGCCATAAGTCTAAATTCATTAAAGCTTGTTGTAAGAAGAAGCTTCACTCATTGAGGTGAATAACATTTGTTTTCAAATAGGCCTGTCAACAAATCTGTGGGGATATTTTCTTGATTAATGATTGACATGGGAAGGCTGGTCTCACTATGAATGGTATTACCACTGGGCAATTGGTATTTGGTAGGAAAGCAGACTTATCAAGCTATAGTTTACAATATATCATAATGATTTCTGCTTTAGTTCCTGTCTCCAGTTTCCTGTTCTGGCATTCCTCAGTGATAAAATATAATCTCAGACTTACACTTTAAAATAAAGTCTTTACAAACTACTTTTGGTTATGATATTTTATCTAAGCAATTGAAACCCTTACTCAGACAAAATTTAATGCCAACTCTAGAGATATTGTTGAAGGTATTTGAAGGGGAATTGTGGAAGATGTTGAAACTTTGTGTTGGAAAAGTTGTTGAGAGCTCTGAGTTAGTGCCCCCACTAACTGCACATCCATTCCTGACTCACTACTTTAGGAGGGATCCCCTCCCCTGGGTCATTGAGCCTACACAGGACCAACGGGGATCCCCTTCCATTGATGCTAGCTAAGGATATTCTTTGCTACATATGCAGCTAGAGCCATGAGTCCTTCCATAAATACTTTTTGGTTGGTAGTTTTGTTCCTGGGAGTTCTAGGATGCCTAGTTGAATGATGTTGTTGTCCTTCCTATGGGGTTGCAAACCTCTTTGGCTTCATCAGTTCTTGCCCTAACTTCTCCATTGGGGTCCTCATGCTCAGTCTGATGTTTAGTGGCATGATATTAACTTCAAAGTTCATTCTAAACCTTACCTTATGACATTTCTGGCAGTATCCCTGATAGCTATTCTGCTGGACTGGCTACATTTTTACCTCTTGCTTTTTCAGGTAAGAATCCCATGTACTTTGCATCTTTTAACCTTGCAGGGTGTCTATTGAAACAATGTCTTTCAACTATCACAACTCATCTATCAGAGGTTATTCTCAGGGACTATGACACTGCCATACATTTCTTACCTTATGATCATTTCTATTTTAAATTCTCAGTGAATACATTGACAAACCCACGACTTTTTCATTCTATATTTCATCAAAGTTAGCATCAAGCACAGGATCTTATGGTCTACAGATGCTGCACCGTGTGCTTAGAACCACTTCAGGATTGCCTGCAGAAACACTTAATGCTTTGAGTGAAGAAGGAAAAATGATTTCCAAGGAGGTAATCCTCTTGATAGTCTATGGGAACAATGTGTTCCAGCTATCAAACAAATATCTTTTAAAAGAAACATATTTTAAACCCTTGGGCCTGCTATATATTGGGTACTGAATATTTATTTATGAGTTGTCTTTCAGGCACTTTTTTATTGATAAAAGGAGAAAAAAGTACTAATAATTTTAGGAACTATATTTTCCTTGGTAGTACTTTAAACCTGCTCTTAAGTAACATTATTCTTATTACTGAATAAACAGTATGGTGTCTTGGAATTTCATCTAGTAGGCCAAAAATCTTGGAATATGAATATGTGACAAATAGTATATTTTCATGACTTTCACCCTCATTCTCAACAGAAATTCCAATTCTTGATCCTAATCCTAGTCTTGTATATTTCTATCATAATTTTCTCCTTGGAGGCCCTCAAGAGAAAATCACCTCAAGTAGCAAGCCTGATTTATTTGCCATGCTTTTTCTCCAAATTTTCCAAACTCCTCTTCTAAACAAATGACCAGAGCTTCTAATTTATACTATAAGATATATTCAATAGAGTTAACCTACAAATTGGTATCCATTCTCAGTGTCAGATTTCTGCTGATATGACAAACTGCCAGGAAAGTCAATTTATAATGCATAAATGTTTCATTTAATTTACAATCTCAAAGGTTTCAGTCTCTGATCACTTGTTTTTGTCTGAGGTAGTAGAGTATGGCATGGTAGAAACATAACATATAAAGTCTGTTTAGCACACAGTGGAAGCAAGTTGAGAAGCAGAGGAGAAGTCACAATTCTTAAAACACTCTTCAAGATCCTGTGAACGATTGTCCCGCGCAACCATCTTGCCAGCAAGAACGACGCGGCACACAAAATAGGATTCTTCTGCGGTAAAGCTTTAATGCTCTTGAGAGGCAGAGCATTAGCTTGCAACACGTGAAGACAAAGACCCAGAACTATCTAGCCCATCCCCTTATAAAGGGATCAGTCGCCTTAGACATGGAGCCCCCTGATTGGTTCAAACTCATCAGGCCCTATGACAATACGGGAGAGGCAGGGCTCAAGGAGTGGAAAGTTACCCAGTGTGTGTGCACATGACATCCAACTCCAGCTGGATGTCAGCGCCATCTTGTAATGGAGAATATGCAGGCAGCGCCCCACATCTCTCCCTTTCTTTTATTCTTTAAGCAAAGTAGGACACCCATATTAGGAGGGCAGAGATAGAAGTCAAATCCTCATTAAGGTGTGTAAGGACCATGTACAGGAGTAACCGCTAGGCTTTTTGTAGCCCGTAGTACTCCTGACCTGTCACTCTGCCATTTTTCTGAGGGCGGGACACTGGGGCAGGCAACCCTCATGCAAAATGACATATCTCCCAGAGATACCCCGTGACAAGGGGGCTCTCAGTGCGATGCTTAGCTCGGCATCCCTCATGGGCTTCTCAAACCAGACACTCTAGTCCTGTGCAATGAACCAAAGTTCTAGGAGTACAAGAGCTGTCTGGCCGGCGACCTACTGCTTAAGCATAGACAACCAGATATCGGCTGACGCTCCATGTTCTAGAGCGACAAGTGCTTGGGCAATAACCACCTTGTCACTTTTTGTTTGGGCCTTGAGCTTACAAACCAGCCAGAGAAGCAACACAAGTCCGCAGCAAAGGATTGCTCCAAAGAGTCCCACCTCCACCCAAGTTGATATTGGTGGTGAAAAACTTAGGGAAGAGTGTAGCATCATGTTCCACTGGAATTGGTTTTTGGAATACCGACAGAATCGTCCATCTCGCCTCTCCTCTGACTCTCTGGTTCCAAAGCTTCAGGAGCAGGGCTGTCATCAGGAGTCTCCACCATTTTTCGAGTGAGCCTCCCGGGAACCCAGAAGGGATTATTTTCATCCTGAGGGAAAACACAAACAGCTCCCCTGGATCTGATCAACACAAGATCTGGTCCTTTTTATTTATTAGTTATGACATCTTTCCATTTTACCATCTCTCTTGGTTTGTCTATGGGTAGGCAATGCCTTTTAGCCTCCGTATGGCCATGGTCATCAAGATTTAAAAAATTTAAGGTGAATAGTGCCATGGAAGTTGCAGTTCTAGGCACAGGGGATAGAGCTTGGATAATTCCCCCTTTTTGTTTTATTAAATAGGATTTGAGGGTGCGGTGAGCACGTTCGATGATGCTTTGCCCTTGTAGTTTGTAAGGCAAACCTGTGAGATGTGTCACGGTCATGTGGCTACAAAATTGTTCGAATTTTTGTGAGGTATAAGCAGGACCATTATTTGTTTTTAAGAACTTTGGTTTACCTCAGGCACACTAGGCATTTAGGCAATGTTGGATGGCGTGTGAGGCCTTCTCTCCAGATAAAGGAGTGGCTGCAATTACACCCGAATAGGTGTCAATGGATACATGTACATATTACAGCTTACCAAAGGAGGAGACATGGGTATAGGGCCAAGCAAATGCATTTGTTAACAGCTTCTAATTTTTTGGAGGTGAGGGGGCCATTGAGGAACCCATACCGGATCCTCCGTTTTTCATGGTATGGGCCTTACTGCCTCAATGGCGCTTAGGAAAAGCCCAGACCCTGCCTTTCTTTGGGTCCAAGCCTTCTCGCTCATCATCATCTGAAGTCTCGGGGCTATCAATGTTAAGAGCCTCAACGTCATCTACAGGGTACAAGCATGCTCCCCTTTTCTTAATATTAGAGGGCATAAGGGAATGAAAATCTGAAGGTTTGTGGGTAACAACTCTCCCGCTGTGCAGCGTACCTGGAGGTCTGTTTTCCTTGAGGGGGTGCCTTTTTCTGTGCGCGCCCATCCTCTCGCTCTGTTCAGCTTCTGATAGTCTATCCTGGACTTCACTCAATGCCTCTTGCCCCGCAGCGACAGCGGGCCTACAACTCTCATTTTTTAAACAATTTTGTACCATTGTCCAAATGGCCATGGTACCAGGCCCAAGGTCTCCAACAGTCTGCACACGGCCTAAATATCTACCCAATTTTTTCCATGAGGCTGGTGAGAGAGACCCAGAGACCGCAAACCAAGGGGCAGCACACTCTACCTCTTTTATGAAACGCTGTAATACTCGGGTAGGCAATTCTAGATCTCTCTGCTTAAGAATTGACTGCAGGGTTGTAAAGGTTGAGTGTGAAGAGCCCATCACAGCAATGTAATGCCCGAGGCTTATTTACGTTGTGGCACAAAGTGAAACTGAAAGGCGAGTAAGCAGAAAACTAACACCAGCCCCGTTGGACACAGGAGGAAATTAAGAGGAAGAGAATAAAAACTGCACAGACAAAGACCAGAGCGTCTATGGACCCTTCCCATGGCCATGGAAGATTTAAACCAAATTTAAAGAAAGATCCAGGGTCAGACATACCTTGCCGAACTTATCTCCCCACAGTTCTGGATCCTTCCTGCCTGGAGACAGGGTCTTCACTGGTGCTGACGATGGAGTGGTCTGAGTTCCCAGGTTCAGGAACCAGATGTCCCGTGCAACCGTCTCGCCAGCAAGAACGATGCAGCACACAAAATGGGATTCTTCTGTGGTAAAGCTTTAATGCTCTCGAGAGGCAGAGCATAAGCTTGCAACACGTGAAGACGAAGACCCCAAACTATCTAGTCCATTCCCTTATAAAGAGATCAGTCCTCGCCTTGGACGTGGAGCCCCCTGATTGGTTAAAACTCATCAGGCCCTATGACGCCACGGGAGAGGCAGGGCTCAAGGAGTGGAAAGTTACCCAGCGCATGTGCACATGACTTGCTTACTGCTAACTCCAGCTGGATGTCAGTGCCATCTTGTAATGGAGAATGTGCAGGCAGCGCCCCACAAACAATGAATATCTTTTTCATCTAGACTCAAATGTGTGAAAGTCACATTGTATTGTCAAAAGTTTCAACACATGATCCATTCAAAAACTTTGAGATCCAATTATAGCATTCAAAGTCTTCTGAGCAGAAGGAGTTATTTTCTTTCAGTTCTGACAAAGATTAAGTAAAATATGCATATTCAGTTTTACATTGCCAACAACTAATAGACTCATGGAATAAAAAAGTATTGTTCTCTTCCTTTGTATTTTCTAAGTCTTCATTGTCTGTTCATTTCATCCTAAGTTACTTTAACAGAAAGAAGAGAGTCTAAGTATACTTGGAATTTCTGAGAGAAAATTAATTATGATTTTCTTAGGTATAAGTATTCTATTATAGAGACTACCTTAATTTAATATTTTGTTGCTATGATTAATTACTCTGACAAAAGTAACTTAAGAGAGAAAGGGAAATGAGAAACATGACAGTTTGGTAATACATAAAATCTAGGGTACACAATTCTTTATCTGTGTTTCAAAATTTGAACAAATCAATAATGTTTTGGTACATTTTGAATGACTTTACATAGCACTATTACAGGGTGTGTCCCATTTTCAATGAGTTCTAGGAAAAATTAGGTGGGGGTCTTTAACAGCTTCATGTATTATTGTATACTAAGTAATTATAGAAGACATTGAGAAATACATCTTCCTTTAATGATTTTTATTCTGTTTACAAGATTGACTGAAGTCAATATGAAGGAACTCAAATTGATTGAGTTCAATCAATTACCTCAAATTGATTTCCAAAGACTTGAAACATTATCAAAAGTTGACAACATTTAGGTAAATTTAAACTGACCAATTTGGGAAAATATGAGGCAGGTAAGTTAAGAAATATAAAGAAAAAAACCTAGAATTAGCACTCATAGCACTCATGGAATATATATCATTTTACCACTGAGTTGGGTATATGGGATATGAGCTTATTGTCAAAAATGATAAGGTGTTATTTAATGAATTAAATAATCAATCACATGAGAAATGTAATGGACATATATTATATCATAGCAAAAAGAAAGGTACAGCAAACTAGCTGTTATAATTACATTGTTGTGTGAAGTTACATTTCAAGCAAAACTGTGACAGGAAGTAGACTGCTTTTATTGAATTGTTTATTGTATTATTGACTCAGCAATTCTACAGAAATATGTTGCCATGGGTCAGAAAGAACTAGTTGCCTTTGAAACTAAGATTCAAGTCTTTTTTCATGGCTAAATAAATTTTCCCCATTTGAAATCTGAGTAATATTTTAAATTCTTCCTCAAAGCTCACAAAACCTGTACTGATCTGAGTAGGCATCACCATGAATAGAGAAAAAGTTTAGGACTTCAATGGGTGCCTTCATAAGGTAAATTAAATATTGCTATCCAAGTAGAAACTAGTTATTTCCTTATTATATTGTCAAGGGTTAGACTTTCTAGGAAAAGGTCATGATGGATGCAATGATGATGTAGAGATTTAAAATGCTGGAAAGGTTAGAAATATGTATGTTGAGGCTGGAGAACAGGCTCATTCATTAGAGCATTTGCTGTTTCTGTAAAGAATTCTAGTTTGCTTCAGATCACACATGTCTGTTACATCAAAATTGCCAGTAACTTCAGCCCCAAAGTATTTGATGCCTCTTTCTGGTCTCTTTGGGCAACTTCATGGGTACATATGCCTGGAATATACACACACATAAGTAAAAATAAAATAAAGAATTAAAACAAAAGAAATTTATATAGCAAACTGCACAACACAACCTCAGAAGTGGGTATAAGGGATAAGAGCTTATTGTCAGGAAAATGATAAGGTGTTATTAAATGAATTCAATAGTTGCATAATAAACATAATGGACATTTGAGGACAGAAAGGAGAATGAATGTACATTAGCATAGAGTCACTTAGCTGTGGTGGGTACATTGTTCTCATTCTATCACAAAGAATTTTTCCTCATTATTCCTTTCCTATATAAGATCTTTAACTTTGCCTATTTGTTAGCTTTTACTTTCTGAGGGGTGGGAATAAAGGTGATTTAACAGCCTTAAAATGATTGCCTTTGTTAATAAGGTGGGAAGCACCAAGAACTTAGATTGTACAAATTTAGTTTTTTTTTTTAAGTTTGATATTTTAAGACATTTTTATTCAATATTTTATTTATTTACATTTCAAGTCTTATGCCCTTTCCCAGTTTCTGCTCCACAAACTACCTATCCCTTCCTCTCTTCCCCTGATATTATGAAGTGCTCACACAGACACACACAGACACACACACACACTCTTGCCTTCATGCCTTGCCATTCTCCTAGACTGGGGCTTCAAACCTTCCCAGGTCCAATTGCTTCTCCTCCTACTGATGTCCAACAAGGCCATCCTCTGCTACATATGCAGCTGGTTCCATGTGTCCCTCCATGTGCTTGCTTTGCTTTGTGGAATACTCCCTGGAATCTCTGGGGGTCTGGTTAATTGATAATGTTGTTCATACTATATGTTGCAAACCCATACAGCACATTCATTTCTTCTCTAACTCTTTTATTGGGGATCTTATGCTCAGTCCAATGGTTGGAAGTGAGCATCTGCCTTTGTATTTGCCAGGCTTAGGCAAAGCCTTTTGGAGGCAGCTATATGAGGCTTCTGTCAATAAGCACTTCTTCATATAAGCAATAGTGTCTGTGTTTGTTGTCTGCATATGAAATGAATCCCCAAGTGGAACAGTCTCTGGTTGCCTTTTTCTTTTGTCTCTACTCCACTCTTTGTCCCCATATTTACTTAACTAGGACCAATTCTGGGTTAAAAATTTGGAGATGAGTGGATGGCCCCAACCTACAAACAGGGATCTTGCCTAATCTCAGAATATGTTTCTATATGTTCTACCTCCTTTGTGTTGGGTATTTTAGCTATTGTCTTCCCTATTGGGTCCTATGAGTCACTTGCTTTCCTGTCACCTGTGACTTTCTGGTGGCAAATCTCATTAACCCATCCTCCATTGCTATACACCTCTGTTCAATTTGCTGATACTCTGGCTATCAGTCCTGTCATCTTCCATATGTGTTATTGCACCCCTCCCCAATTTTCTCACCATCCACTCCTCATTTTCTCTCAAGTCCCTCCAACACTCTACCTCCTGTGAGTATTTTGTTTCCCCTTCTAAGAAGGACTGAAACATCCACACTTTGGTCTCCCTTCTTCGTGAGCTTCATATGGTCTGTGAGTTGAATCTGGGTATGTAGTTTCTGACTAATATGAATAAGGAGTCAATGAACATTGTTGAGTAAGGAGTAAGATGGAAAGTTTCTGGGTATATGCTCAGAGGTAGTATAGAAGGGTATTAAGGTATTTCAATTAACAATTTTCTGAGAAAATATCATATTGATTTCCATAGCAGCTGTATATGTTTGCACGCAACAGCATGAACATTTGCTTCAGTCTTTTATCTTAGCCATTCTGATGGATGTTAGCTTGAATCTCAGTGTCATTTACTTGCATTTCCCTGAAGGCTTAGGATGTTGAACATCTTTTAAAGAGCTTCTCACCCATTAGATATTCATTTATTGAAAATTCTCTGGTTAAATTTGCATCTCATCATTTTAAATTGGATTGTTTGATTTCCACTTTCTTAAGTTCTTTATATAATTTGGACATTAGTTCTCTATTAGATATAGAGTTTGTAAACATCTTTTATTATTCATTAGGCTGACATGTGGTCTCATTGATAGAGTATGTTGATGAATAGAACCATTTTTATCACATTGTATAATTGTTGATCTTACTGTCTGTGTTATTAGTGTTCTATTCAGAAAGTTACCTCCTATGGTAATGTATTTAAAGATATTTCCTACTTTCTCTTCTATCTTGTTTAGTTTATCTGATTTTATATAGTCTTTGATCCACTTAGATTTGAGTTTTGTGAAGGGTGATGAATTTCCTTCTATTTGCATTTTTATTCATTATGATGTGCATTTTAATCTTCATCATTTGTATATGGTGCCCTTTTTTCTAGTGTGTATTTATCACTGTTTTTTTTTTTTTTTTCTGGAAAAAAAAAAACACCAGGTTTCCAAAGGTAGGTTGTGTAGGTCTGTGTCTTTAGCTGGATTCCATTTATCAATGTATCTGCTTTTATACCTGTGTAACGTGGATTTTATTACTATATTTCTGTAGTAGAGCTTGAAATTAGGGGTGGTGATACCTTCACACTCCTTGTATTTTAGAAGATTGTTTGAACTATACTGTTTTGTTTTTCAGCACATAGTTGAGAATTGTAGTTTCAATGTTTGAAAAGGATTCAGTTAGAATTTTCTTTGGGATTACTTAAATATGTAGATTATGATTGACAGGAAGGCCTGTTTCTATCATGTCAGTCTAACAGGTTCAAGAGCATGGGAGATCATTCCGTATTTTAATGTCTATGTTAATTCTTTTTATTTAATGTCTTGAATTATTTTATCTTACAAGACTTTCACTTGCTTGGTTAAAGTTACCCCAAAATATTTCATATTATTTGAAGCTATTAGAAAGGGTGCTATTTCCTTGAATTATTTCTCAGTTTTCAAAATGTGCTATTCTCTTTTCTGTTTCTTATATTCTGTTGGTAAAGTTTGCATCTGTAGTTCCTGTTTATATTCCTAATGGTTTTATTTCAAGAATTGTCGGTCGCAATGCAATGTGTGTTTATTCATTGCTTCTACTTTCTTTTCTTTCTTTTTCTTTTTTTTTTGTGTGTGAAGGATCATGGCCTCCCCAGATCCCCTGATAAGGAAGTGGCCTAGATTTTCATACAAGGCATTGATTCCCTCCTATTGAATGGATCTTAAATGTAATTAGGTAGTTGCTGATTATCCCTCCATGTGACAGCTAATACTGTTTGTTAACATGTAGACACTTGATATCAACTAAACTTCCAGCTTCTAAGAACACCTGTGAGAGATTTTCCTAATAAGATTAGTTAGATCAACTCTAAATCTGGACAGTAATATGTGGTGGCTGTCCATATAAAAGAATGTGGAAGAAGAGAATTTTACTTTTTCCTTGCTATCTTTTAATTTTCCTGGTTAGTTAGTCAGTCCTGTTGCTATGGCAGAATTGAATCTAACTTCTTTAGAATTTCAACATAAAATGGAAACCAAAAGGATTTTAAAAATTGGAAAGGACTCTAGTTACAATTTGGGGCTGCTGAAACATCCTGTTCTGACTAAACAACTCTTGAGTTTTTGACCTTTTCATCATCAAACAGCTATTGTTGTACTAAACACACACACACACACACACACACACACACACACACACACACTCACGCTATATTTCTAACAGTTTTATTCTTTAACAGAATTTTGACTAATATATCAGGAATAAGTGCCAATATTTTACTTTTAATGATATTTTGATATTCTAATAATTATTGTTGTTTATAGATATTACAGTTGATTAGAACAATTCATTATTTTCCACTTGGCATAGCTCCTTCTGTTATTTCTGATACTGGAGCTATTTATTAGGAAATAATATTCCAGGTTAATTCCTGCTTGATTCTAACTTCTATTTCTGATCTTTGTGATGTCTTTAGTAAAAGAATTTTACCTTCAGTTTCTGGGAGGCAAACAAAGAAAATGACAATCTGTTAGTTAGATTTTCTTGTCAATATACACAAATCTACTGAACCCTACAAAGAGGAAAACTTTGAGAAATATCCAACCAGATAAGATTGCTGTGTGGTAATCAATATGCGTGAAGGAGTTCTTAGCTTATGATTGACATTATAGTGTCCAGTTCAATGTGATCAAAATCACTGCTTAGGCTGATAGGCCTGGGCTGAATAAGAGAAGTAGAAGAATATAAGTAACCTAGAGGGCTAATATGTAAGCAATGTTGCTCCGTGGTTCTGCTTCAGTTCCTGCTTAAGTTCAGGCTAATATTTCCCTCGGTGCCTTAATGTGACTTGAAAGTATAAACCAGATAAACCCTTTTCTTTTTTTCCATGTAGAACAGTTTATTTATTTTTTTAATAAATTGACCAAATTTATTTTTTAAAAGAAAAAAAAAAGATAAAGGTACAGATTTTAAGCATTTTGCATAAAAGTATATGAATACATTTTTGTAAGTACTTGATTTTTTAAAGGTTTGATAGTATGCATTAAAATATTACTAGTTACAATGAACATAAAGAAAGTACATGTAAAACACGATGTAACCTGGGAATAGTCAAAGTGTTCTTTGTATGTAAAGATTAAGCATAATTGTTTTCCATTTTCTTTTTCTTTTTCTTTTTCTTTTTTTTTTTTTTTTTTGTCCATTGGTTATTTTTTTTGAACTTCATATAGTCTTTGAGTTGTTTCTGGGGTGTTCAGAGATTTCTGGGGTTAGTATCCAATTCACCAAGTTGCCTGATATCACAATGTTCATTATAGAAATAGGTAAATAAAATATAAAACATGTTTGTGTGCATCTCTTTTTTTTCCCTTTACTATTGGATATATTTTATTTACATTTTAAATGTTTTGCCCTTCCCCAGTGTACCATCCATAACTGCTAAACTATCCCTCTTCCCCTGATTCTATGAGGGTGTTCACCCACTCACATATCCCCTCCCACCTCTCTAGCCTACAATCCCTGACACTGAGACATTGAGCCTTGACAGAACCAAGGGTTTCTCCTCTTATTGATGCCCAATAAAGCAATCCTCTGTTACATGTGAGCTGGAGCCATGGGACCATTACTCTTTTTGGATAGAGATTTAGTCCCTGGGAGCTCTGGTTGGTTGGTATTGTTGTTCTTAAGGGGTTGCAAACCCCTTCAATTCTTTCTCTAACTCTTCCATTAGGGGCAACATTCTCAGTTCAATGGTTGGCTGCAAGAATCTATCTCTGTGTTTGTTATTCTCTAGTAGAGGCTCTCCAGAGACTCTTATTAAGCTCCTGTTACTATGCACCTATTGGCATCAGCAATATTTTCTGGGTTTGGTGGCTGTACATGTGCTGGTTCCCCAGATGAGGACATACATAGATGCTCTTTCCTTTAGTCTCTGCCCCAAAACATTGTCTCCATATATCCTCCAAAGAGGATTCTTGTTCTCCCTTCTAAGAAGTACTGACGCATCCTCACTTTGGTCATTCTTCATTTTGAGCTTCCTGTGGTGTATTAATTGCATCTTGGGTATTCTGAGTTTTGAACTAATGTCCACTTATCAGCGAGTACATACCATTGTGTGTGTGTGTGTGTGTGTGTGTGTGTGTGTGTGTGTGTGTGTCAAAGAGACAGAGAGGGGGGGATTAGTTTACCTTACTCAGGATGATATTTTCTATATGCATCCATTTGCCTAAGAATTTCATGTAGTCACTGTTTTTAATTGCTGAGTATTACTCCATTGTGGAAATATACCATACTTTCTGTATCCATTCCTCTATTGAAGGACATCTGCATTATTTTCAATTTGTATATCTTATAAATCAGACTGCTAAGAAAATAGAGGAGCATGTTTCAAAGTTGTAGGTTAGACTATCTTTTGGGAATATGCTCAGGAGTATTCCTGTGTCTTCAGGTAGCACTATGTCCAACTTTTTGAGGAACAACTAGAATGATTTCCAGGGTGTTTGTACAATGGTTAAGTGTTCCCTGTTTTCCACATCCTCAACAGCATCTGCTGTTAGGTGAGCTTTAAACTTAGCCCTTTTACTGGTGTGAGGTGAAATCTCTGAGTTGTTTTGATTTGCATTTCCCTGATGATGAAATATGTTATACATTTCTTTAGAGGCTTCTCAGCCATTCAATATTCCTCACTTGAGAATTTTTGTTTAGCTCTGTACCATATTTTGAAAATAAGGTTATTTGATTCTCTAGAGTCTAACTTCTTTAGTTCTTTGTATATATTAGATATTAGTCCTCTATTCAAGTAGGAGTGGTAAAGGTCTTTTTCCATTTTCTTGGTTGTCATTTTGTCCTAAATATAATGTCTTTTGCCTTACAAAAATTTACAATTTTATGGGGTCCTATTTGTCGACTGTTGATTATAGAGTATATTCTATTGAAGTTTTATTAAGGAAAATTTCCCCAGTGCTAATGTGTTCAAGGTTTTTCCCTCACGTTCTCTTCTATTAATTTGACTGTATATGGTTTTATGTGGAGATGATTAATTCACTTGGAACTGAGCATTTTACAGTGCAGTAGGAATAGTTTTATTTGCAATCTTTGACATGCTTACTGCCAGTTGAATGAGCACAATTTGTTAAAAATGCTATCATTTTTCCACTGGATAGTTTATCTAATTTATCAAAGATCAGGTGACCATAGGTTTCTTGGTTCATTTCATGATCTTCAATTCTATTACTTTGATACACCTTTAATCTCTGGACCAATCCCATACAGTTTTTATTACTATTACTCTCTAATACAGCTTCAGGTCAGAGATGGTAATTCCCCCAGATGTTCTTTCCTTGTTGAGAATAGTTTTGGCTATTCTGAGTTTTTGTTATTCCAAACGAATTTTCAAATTGCTGTTTCTAACTCCACAAAGAACTGAGTTGAATTTGTTATGGGAATTGAATTGAATCTGTAGATTGATTTGGTATGATGGACATTTTTTACTATATTAATCAAGATAATCTACAAGCATGGGAGATCTTTGCATCTTTGAGATCTGCTTCAAATTCTTTCTTCAGAGACTTGAAGTTCTTGTCATACAGATCTTTCACTTTCTTGGATACAGACATACCATAGTATCTTATATTATTTAGAGCTATTGTGAAGGGTATACATTTCCTAATTTCTTTCTCTGCCTGTTTATCCTTTGAGTAGAGGAAGGCTACTGGTTTGTTTGAGTTAATTTTATATCCAGTCACTTTGATGAAGTTGTTTATCAGCTGTAGTAGTTCTCTGGTGAAATTTTAGGTTCAATGAAGGATACTGTCATATCATCTGCAAAAAGTGATATTTTGAGTTTTTCCTTTGATTTTGACCTCATTTTGTTGTCTAATTATTCTAGTTAGGACTTTGATTTCTATGCTGAATATGTAGGTAGAGAGTGGGCATCCTTGTATAGTCCTGAATATTACTGGGATTGCTTCAAGTTTCTCTCCATTTATTTTAATATTGGTAACTCTTTTGCTGTATATTACTTTTATTATGTTTAGATATGAAACTTGAATTCCTGATCTTTCCTGGACTTTTAACATGAAGAAGGGGTGCTGAATTTTGTCAAATGTTTTCTCAGCATCTAATGAGATGATCATGTGATTCTTTGAGTTTGTTTATATGGTGAATTATGTTGATGAATTTCCATGTATAAAATGCCTTCTTCATTGTGATGGAAAATGTTTTAATGTGTCCTTGGATTCAGTTTGTAAGAATTTAATGGAGTATTTTTGCATCAATATTCTTAAGGGAAATTGTTCTCTTTGTACAGTGTGTGGTTTACGTATACACATAATTGTGGCTTCATAGAGGAGATTGGGTAATGTTGCTTTTGTTTCTACATTTCTGGAATAGTTTGGCAAGTATTGGTCTTATATCTTCTGTGAATTTCTGATATAATTCTGAACTAAAACTGTCTGGTCTTTTTTTTTATTGAAAAACTTTATTTTAAAAAACAAAGATAAACGTACAAATTTTTAAGCATTTTTGCATAAAAGTATACGAATAGATTCTTAAGGTTGCAATTAACTATTTGTGGGTACATATACATACACATATGTATATATGTAACAACAATATAAGAAAAAAGGGTATTAATTTGAGGGGATAGGAGAGAAACTGGGAGAGGCTGTAGAAAGGAAATGGGGATGTAATACAGTTCTATTTTAATCAAAATATATTCTTTTTTTTTTTCTTGAACTTCACTCAGTTTGTGAGTTGATTCTGGAGTGTTCAGAGCTTTCTGGGATTACTATCCCATTATCAGTGATTGCATATTATGTCTGCTCTTTTGAGACTAGATTATCTCTCTCAGGATGATATTCTCTAGATGCATCCATTTTCTTAAAAATTTAGTTAAGCCATTGTTTCTGATAGCTGAGTAGTACTCCATTGTGTAAATGTACCACAATTTTTGTATCCATTCATTTACTGAAGGACATCTGCCTCAAGCTATATTACAGGGAAATTGTGCTGAAAACTGCATGGTACTGGTATAGAAATAGGCACATGGATAAATGGAATAGAATAGAAGATCCAGAAATGAGCCCTCATGTATATGGTCACCTGATTTTTGACAAAGGAGCTGTAAACATTTAATAGAAAAAGGACAGCCTATTCAACAAATGGTGTTGGTCCAACTGGCACTCAGCATGCAGAATAATGAAAATAGACCCTTTCTTATCTACTTGTAAGAAGCTCAAGTGCAAGTGGATCAAAGATCTCCACATTAAACCAGGTACACTGAAACTATTAGATGAGAAAGTAGGGAAAACCTTAAAACTCATAGGCACAAAAGAAAATTTCCTGAACAGAACACCAATAGCTTGAGCTCTAAGGTCAAAGACTGACAAATGGGACTTAATGAGATTGCAAAGTTTCTGTAATGATAAATACACTGTCAAGAGAACAAAATGGCAGCCAACAGATTGGAAAAAGATATTTACCAACCCCACATCGGACAGAGGCCTAATATCCAAAGTATACAAAAAACTCAAAAAGTGAGACACCAGAGAATCAAACAACCCTAATAAAAAATGGAGTACAGACTTGAACAAAAAGTTCTCAATCGAAGATTATCTAATGGCTGAGAAACATCTAAGGAAGTGGTCGACATCCTTATCCATCAGGGAAATGCAAATCAAAACAACCCTGAGATTCCACTTCATACCAGTCAGATTGGCCAAGATCCAAACTCAGATGAAAAGAGATACTGGCAAGGATGTGGAGAAAGAGGAACACTTCTCCACTGTTGGTGGGGTCGTAAACTGATACAATCCCTCTGGAAATCAGTCTGGCAGTTCCTCAGAAAAATTGACCTAGTACTACTTGAATACCCAGTTATTCCACTTCTGAGTCTTTTCCCACAGAGACGCTCCAACATACAACAAAGATACATGCACCACAATGTTCATTGCAGCTCTACATTTAATAGCCAGAAGCTTTCTGGTCCTTTTTTTGTTTGTTTGTTTGTTTGTTTTTTGTTTTTTGTTTTGTTTTGTTTTGTTTATTTGTTTTGTTTTTTGTTTGTTTTTTGTTTTTTATGTCAGGAGATTTTGATGAGTACTTCTATTTCTTTATGGGTTTTTGGATTGTTTATCTGATCCCGATTAACTTTGGTACCTGGCGTCTTTCTAGAAAATTGTACATTTCATATAGATTTTCAAGTTTGGTTGAATATAGGCTTTTGTCGTAGGATATGAATCTTTTTTTAAAAAATATATTCAGCTTATGTTGTTATAAATCCAATTTCATTTCTTATTTTGTTAATTTTAATATGGTCTCTGTGCCCTCTTAGTCTGTCTTAGCATTTTTGAATGCTATTGGTTTTCTTAATGAACAAGCTCATGGTTTTGTTGATTCTTTGTATAGTTTAATTTCTTTCTCCATCATTCATTTCATCCCTGAGTTTGATTATTTCCTGCTATCTACTCCTCCTGTGGTCATTTGCTTCTTTTTGTTCTCAAGCATTTAGATGTGCTGTCAATCTGCTAGTGTATGCTCTCTCCAATTTCTTTTTGGAGGTACTGATAGCTATGAGTTTTCTTTTTAGCACTGCTTTCATTGTGTTCCATAAGTTTGGGTAAATTGTGCCTTCTATGACTCTTTAACTCTTTCGAAGGTTTTTTTGTAGGAATTTCAACTAATGGAAGGATCAATTTGGAGAAATTTAACAATTACTAAGCCAATTTTTCAATTTATGTACATTATGTATATCTTTATTAGTCTAGTTTTACTTTGATTTATTATGTTGGAGTTTTGTAAATGCTAGCAATCTTACCATGTACATGATTTTCAATTTATTTATGGTGTATAGAATAATTTTACATGTGTACTTTTTGTTTTCTTTCATTTATTACTAATGCTTAGAGACATAATTATGTTTTTCAGGAATTTTAGACTCTGTGACTTTAATCAGCTAATTTACTCTGGAAATTATTTCATATTTTTAAAGATTTTTCTCCGTAGAGAGATGTACAGTCTTCAAATAAAAATTAATGTATTTCTTATCAAATACTATATAGAAATGTCCTCCAAATTGAAGTGTTCCCTACTGGAGGGAAGAGGAGAGCTCATGAGCATCAGGAAGTAAATAATTAACAAGTTTCCAGGAGTTCCTAAAACTAACAGTATTCTCAAGGCCTGCGCAGTACTTTTGAAGTGATAATCAGCTAATGAAGAGATGGAAAATCAGCTCTGTTATTGTAAATAACCTCTGTAAATTCAGTGGTTTGTGAAATTAAAATTTAGTAGGAACATGACTTTGGTATCACTTTGATTTCCTATATTAAGTAACTAGATGTCTGGTCATGTCTTCCCAGATAAACTCACACACAACTCAATTAGTGTTCTGAGACTGACAAACCAAAGATGAATTAGGAAACAGTGGTTTTGTGCCTCTTTTAATAAGTGCTGAGCCATACAAAAGAGGTTGAGTTATCTGGGAGATGAGCATCTGTGGTAGAATACCAATATCATCAGCATTCTTCATGTGGTAGTGTAAGTTTTTGCTATGGTTAGAGACATATGTAAATAAGCTGAACCATCAGGATTTAGAGTATCTATTCGGGAAACTCCAGAATAGCAATCGTTATGTGGTATAGAGTTGCATACTTTCTTGATTAATGGGATCCTCCACTATATGAGAACAGATATTTCACACATTCCTTATCAATGACTAGTGAGTGGTTTGTATGAATAGAATCACCAATGATGTGTCAAAATACATACACTATGTGGCTTTAAAAAGGTAAAGGAAGAAAGTAGCCAATGGGCTAGTAAGAACATTATGGAATGTAATAATTCATTAGATTTTCCTTTCTACAGTTTATACTTAGAAATGAAGCTGTACTCACAAGCTTTTCTTCATGTATGCCCCAATTGGAAAAAAAAAAAAATCTGGCAGACATCTCCGTGGAAACAACAGATGTGGAAGGTCATTACAAAATTCAGTATCAATCATTGCTCATGGGAATTTTCCATGTGGTAGTCTATAGCCCATCAAATCACCCTGAAAACCAAAAAGTAAATACTTATTAAATAGAGTATTTGACTTTAGATATTTCAAGAGTTTGTTCACCTCCCTTATACAAAGTCCAGCCAGAGGCAGCAAACCTATATTCAAAAATGTCTTAAGCTGCTATAACTACTGTGAAATATTCTTATATTTTGTACTTTGTCCAAATGTGTGAAGTCTGTCCCTAATTATAGCCTTGAAAAATGTATGCTTTCATGGAATATGCACATAAGTGACTTGGACCTGTGTGGGATTAGTAGACAGACTTCACATGGCTTTTGTCTGTTAGTGAGCAATTCAAATATGCCCTCACATGTATTAACACTGCTACTATCCTCTGAATAACCTAAGTAAACAAGGAATAGGTGAATGCACTACCAAGGGTATTGTGAACAATATCCAGCAGGAAAGTGGAGATTTAGTAACATCCTGATTTTTCCATGTCCTAGTACCAGCTTTTTTTTTTTTTTTTTTCTTTTTTTGGTGTGGCCAGTAGTATGAACTTATCATTTTGTTGTGTCATGCTTGTGGCAATACCATTTTTGATTAGTCAAGCCCCAGGAATTTTCCAGGCAAAAAATAGATATAAAGATAGGCAACCCCTGGCACCAGGACTTATGTTAAATATTCTTAATGCCTCTAAAAGTATTTTTGTACACATGCACCACATGTTCTATATTAAGTACTGTTTACTTAAAGCATTCTTCATTTTACATAAAATTTATTTGATGGTATTTATTTGTATGAATGTTTTGGCTGTGTAGAGATTAGAAAATGGTGTCTAATCCCTTGGAATAAAGCTTACAAATTGTTGTAAGCTGCCATGTAGGAGGTTCAAACAAAACCTAGGTCCTCTAAAAGAACTGGTAGTTCTCTTAACCTCTGAGGCATTTGTCTAGCCTGTCAATTTGTTCCTTTAATTAACTCATCCTTATTAGAGTTGAAAGGTAGGTGGAAGTGCTATTGTACTTGGTAAGGCTAAGCTCGGTTTCACAGATCAGTGTTAGTAAAGTGATTGTTCCAGTTACTATCAATTGTTCACAGCACCCATACATAAATCAGAGCTGAGTGAGACTTCTCAGTAATGTGTATAAAAACACATGAATGATGTTCTCCCATAGTAGTCCAATGCTGTCCTATATCTGAACATCTGTATCAGCATCACTATTGCTCAGAAAAAACTCTGGGAAAGAAAAGACAGATATAATGATCTAGCTAGAGGAAGAAATGCTGTCTAGCATTTTCTTCCTGAAGAGAGGTAACTTTAAACATCTGCATACCAGAGAAGACTTTGAGACATGCTAAACTTACAAGTCATGTTACAGAAATGCAATTTTTAAGAGTTCCTATCTGTCTCAGGGATCCTATTGTTGTAAAGAAACACCATGACTAAAACCATTCTTATAATGGAAAATCAGGACTAGCTAACAGTTTAAGGTTTACTCCTTTCTTGTCATGGTGGTAAACATAAAGACTTGCAGGCAGACATGGTGCTGGAGAAGGAGCTGAGAGTTCTACATGTTTTTTGTTTGTTTGGTCATCTGTTCTGTTTTGTTTTACCTATAGCATTCTAAAAACTTGTTACTCAATTACAAGTGTAGGTTTAGAAAAATACTCTAGATTTAATTTAATTTAATTTTTTCTGAGATTTTCCCACCACTACCTCTCTCCCTACCATATCCCTCTCTCTCTCTACTTCCCAGAGATTATACACTTCCCTCTACTGAGTAGGACTATAGTATCCACATTTTGGTATAATCTTCTTTCTTCTTGAGTTTCATATGGTCTGTCAGTTGTATAGGGGACATTCTGAGCTTCTTTTGGCTAATATACACTTATCAGTGAGTATATACCATATGTGCTATTTTGTGACTGGCTTACCTCACTCAGAACAATATTTTCAAGTTTCATCTATTTGCCTGCAAATTTCATAAAATCATTGTTTTTAAATAGCTGAGTAGTACTTCTGTTAAGGAACATCTGGGTTGTTTTCTGCTTCTGGCTGTTGTAAAAAGGCTAATATTAACATAGTGGACCATGTATCCTTGTTATATGTTGGTGCATCTTTTGGGTATAGGCCCAGGAACAGTTATAGCTGAGTCCTTAGATAGTATTATGTCCAATTTTCTAAGGAAACTGGTTTCTAGAGTGGTTGTACCAGCCTGCAATTCCATCAGCAATAGTGGAATGTTCCTGTTCTTCATATCCTTGCCAGCATTTGCTGTCACCTGAGGTTTTGGTCTTAGTCCTTTTAACTGGTGTGAAGTAGAATCTCAGGTTTGTTTCGATTTGCATTTTTCTGATGACTAGGGATGTTGAACATTTAAGAGTTTCTCAGCCATTTGAGAATCCTTAGTTGAGGATTCACTGTTCAGCTTTGTACCCCATTTTAATAGGGTTATTTTATTTCCTAGGGTTTAATTTCTTGAGTTCTTTTTATATATTTGATATTAGCCCTCTATTGGATATAGAGCTGGTAAAAATCATTTCCCAATCTGTAGAATGGCATTTTGTCCTATTGACAGTATACTTTACATTAAAGAAGCTTTTCAGTTTTATGAGGTCATGTTTGGAATAGAATTGAAGACCCAGAAATGAGCCCACATATCTATGGCCACCTTATCTTTGACAATGGAACCAAGAGCATCCAGTGGTAAACTGACAGCATTTTCAACAAATAGTGGTGGTTCAACTGGAGGTCAGCATGTAGAAGAATGCAAACTTACCCAGTCTTATCTCTTTATACAAAGTTCAGTTTCATTTGCATCAAGGGCCTCTACATAAAACAAGATATGAGGAATCTAATAGAAGAGAAAGTGGGAAAGAACCTTGAACACTTTGGCACAGGTGAAAAAATGTCCTGAATAGAATACCAATTGATTATGCTCTTAGACCAAGAATTGACAAACTAGAGTTCTACATCTTGTTCCCGATTATAGGGAAACCAAGAGCCACTAGACAAACTTGAGCTTTTGAGACCTCAATTTCTTATTGCACTTACTTATTTTCTCTAACAAAATCACACCTTCCAGCCACAACACACATCCTAACAGTTTTGCTCCCTATAAACAAAAACTCCAACACATGATTATATGGGGGTCATAACTATTCAAACTCCCACATGATCAAAGTTGGAATGCAAATTTCAGTGACACAGCTAGCTTTTAAATGCATATGATCCTGTTATTTCTTATAAGGGACCTTAGTTATTTTGTTTATTTTCTTTTCCTTTCATAGAATCATTATTTTAGTCTGTTATTTTACCCACATATGTTTTTTTTTTTTTGTATGTTTGTATAATTGATTACGGTTTTTGCTTTATTTGTTTATATTGTTGTTGTTCTTGTTGATGTTTTTTTTTCTGCTTTGGAGTTATGAACATATAGACCATCTTACAAAGAGAAGTGTAGTTTCATAGTATCTTTCGCATCTTCCTTCCAACAGTGGAAAAATATTTGTTCTTTCCTGATGAAAGTGGGATGTTAGTTATACTTTTAAAGTCACCCTATATCCAATTAGAATAGTTCCAATATATTCCTAACATTTTGATGAGGTACTGTGAGTTTTCTTACTTTTATTTATGTGTTTGTAAGAAAATTATATTTGCTTCAGGAAGATATTTGTCTTTCAAACTTTCCCCAAGAAACTATAAAATGAACATATAGTAATTAGCATAAAATGGATTTAGAAAATACAAAGTGGGAGCAAAGAAAAATTTACAAATAACATGATATTACTGAGTACCTGGCCAACTTAAAAAGTATAAGAAACTTTATTTAGAATCATTTTAATTGAGGAAAAATAAAATTTAAACCTTATTTGTATATAGTTTCAAAATATTGTTTTGAATTTACAGTGTGATCTTCTTCTTTTATATGAATATATTTAGAATTTTTCTAATGGGGATCCACACGTTTTTAAACTTATCTAAGAGGAGTTAAGTATCTTTATGAAGTTCTACCAACTCAATCTTAACTTTCCCAAATATTTCATTTCCTTTTGAACATTATTATTATTATTTTGCTGGGTACACAGAATAAATTTAGATTTATGTTTCAGAGGATATTTCCCTCATAAATTTAGATTGGTTTATCATGAAAAGAAGACAAGATAAAAATATGTATTTTGATTACTTCAGACTTTTATTTTGATATTTTTCTCATTTGTATATTTTCCCAAGATAACTTCTATCTTCTCAAAATCATAGGCATAAACTTTATAATATTGTTTTATTTTCCTAATAGAATTTTAAGGCCACAGTATTTAAATATCAATATCTTCTGTTTCATATGGGTTAAATATTTTTCCTTTTAAGCTGAAGGAGTTGAAAGTGTAGACATGCCCATAGGAAGAACAACAATATTAACAAACTAGGCCCCACAGAACTCCCAAGGACTAAACCACCAACCAGAGTACAAATAGAGAGAGCCATGGCTCTAGTCACATTTGTAGCAGAGGATGGCATTGCCTGGAATCAAGAGAACTCCTTGGTTCTGTGAAGGTTCTTTTCCACAGTGTAGGGAATGCAATAGTGGTAAAGTTGGAGTTGGTGGGAGGGAGGAAAAGACATCCTTATAGTTGCAGGGGAGAAAGAATTAGAGAAGTGTAACTTGGAAAGGGAATACCATTTGAATAGTAAATATATAAAATATATAATAAAGTTTTCTAAAAAAAAAATTGCTTAACTATTTCCTGATTTGTTTTTTCTTTGTTTTTTTTTTTTTTGTTTTTTTTAACTTACTTGAGGTATATACTTGCTAGTACATATTGACATCTTCAAAGTATAAACTTCTTTCATTGTTTTTTATATTGTATTCTTAGTTTGAATCTCCATTTCTGTTTTGCTTTTTCCTCATTATACTTACATTGGTTTAGGTTTTATCTTCATTTGTTAGATTAACCTTTTATCTACTAGACTTTAAATTGTAAATGTACAAGTTTGATTTAATAATTTTACAATTTCCAAATTTAATTATTTCATGGTATAAAATTATTCTTAGAGATATATTTACCATATATTTGTTTGATATTTTGCTTCTTAATTTTTGTTTTTAACCCTTATCATTTATATGTTTATATCAAGATACACAAGGAAAGTATATTTCATTTCTATTTTTGCTTTAACTCTTTGATTATTCAAACTTGCACCATTTAAAATGCTTATGGTTAAGAATTTTATTGGTTATCTTAAATTTCTAGATGTTGATTGTAGCAATATAAACATGACCCTTCTTAGTCACAGTCTCATGGGGAATTGGCTAGACAGTTGGTATTGAGTAGAATATTATATGCATGTGAAATCTTATTGGCTAACTCTTTTCATATATTCTCTTCTATTGTAGAATTCATTTGTTAGCATTTTAATTTCTTCCTTAAATTTTGCTATGAATATTGGTTTGAAACCTCTTATCATTGTCAATAGTTGCCTTCAATCATGACACTACAAATACAGAGTTGTAACATAAAGTGAGTTGAAAGTCAGACTTGGTATCAGGTCAGACGAACGTGATGATGCTTTACTTTCTTGCTTTAAATCCCCATCTGAAAGCATGTTGTCTTTCCTTAGCCTATTTAATATCATTTCATTTTTGTATGTTTATTTATATTGGGTATGTTTATTGTTGAAAATTATCTCCATAAAATGGTTTAGACATAGTCATATATCTACATTCATGATGCTGTGATTTTTTTTTTGTATTAATAGAAGTGTACACATGTGTCTAGTAGTATAGCTCTGCAATCCTGGGTACATGAGAAAATGAGAATAGTAGATAAAAAGTTCAAGGCCAGTTTTGAAAACAGAGTAGGTTTAAAAGATCTTAGTGACACTGTTTTACAAAATATAATATAAAAAAAAACTAGGACTGAAGGGAAATCTATTGAGTATAACTTACACATTCCAAAACAACCTCTCCATTACTGTTCTAACAAAGATATTAAAAGTGCTCATCTATTTATTTTACAATGCTCTAATTTGAATAGTTTTCCAAGTATGTTATTAGAAAAGAGGTATATTTATATGCAAGCACATACATAGCTAGTTAAAAAACTAAAAAATAAAATAAATTTTAAAAAGGAGATGCCAGTATTTGTTATATATAAAGTAAACTTAAATATTTCAAACATCTAAAGAAATAAGAAAAAAACTATTTAAAGAAAAAGTAAGAAAAACTTTTCAGTGTAATGGACTTGCTAATTATTTTTATCTGTGCAAAGAAAGTGTCATAGAAAAATTAGAAAATTATATTTAAATTCGAATATAACCCATCTTGAAAAACTGGTTTATCAAAGAATACTGTTAATAGGATGAAAAGGTTATACACAAAATTTGAGCAAATTTTAAACTAATAAAAATTAAAAGGAAAATATCAAAAGTTCACCAATTTTCTGTGCTCATGGCAAGTAATTTTATTAGTAATATAATTTCCATCTAATCATTTGGTAAAGGTTAATATCATTTTGTAATAGAAATTTTTCTGAAACATGTAGAAAGAAAAGAACAATATCATACATTTCTGTCTTCTGTGATTATTTTACATTGCTAGAAGTGTTTCTTAATACCTACAATGTTCAATATACAAGGTAATGTACAATAGCTCATATATAAAGGAAAATGCTTAGTATTTATGTTTAGAAGAAAATTATTTTTTGATTCAGGTATCCATTAAGGAGCTTAGCACGTATTCTTTGCAAGTACAGGGTATAACTGTAATTACAGTGATAATATTGATAGTAGTGTGTTAATCTAGAGAAGAATGAGAAAGAAAGGTTTTGGTTTAACAGTAATATGCTTGTGTGCTAACACAACAAAGAGTCAATTGTGTTGGCGAATTTTATTCCATCTTGAAACAAATAAAGTTGTTTGAAAGGAAGAAACAACAATAGAGAAAATGCATACTAAAGATCTGGCAGTAAGACAGTTTCTCAATTAGTGATTGATGGGGGAGAGCTTAGTCCATTACTGTTGGTGTCATTCTTAGCCTGGTGGTCCTCTGTTTTATAAGTAGGTTGAACAAGCCACTAAACAGTGTTCTTCTGTGATTTATGCATCAGCTCCGACATCCAGGTACCTACCCTGCTTTAGTTCTTATATTCTATGCCTATTATAATAAATGTTTGTACAGTATAGAAAATGGAAATAATCCCCTTTTCTCCCAAAATTGTTTTTGACATTGTACATCATCAGGAAAATAATAAGTTTAGGCAAGACAACCAAGTAATTCATAGATATAGCACACATTTCAACATCTTTCTAGCTTGGATTTTGCTACAGTTTTAAATATCGTAATAAAAAATAACTTGGGGGACATATGAGTTTATTACACATACAGCTTATAGTCTATCATCCAAAGGAAGCCCAGGAAAAACTCAGTGTAGAAGCTTGAAGCAAAAACTATAGAATAGCACTTTTTTTTTTTTTTTTTTTTTTTTTTTTTTTTTTTTTTTTTTTTGGTAAATGCTGTCTGTATTCACATAGAGACACAGTGTAATCTCTGAGCCCAATATACAGAGAGAGAAAAGAAAGAAGCTAGAATTCTATGCACTACATCACAGGGGCCTAGCACCCTCCAGCCTCCTGCAGAGCCAAGAGAACTGGAGGGCTTTTCTTTTTTTTTTCCCCAGAGCGCGGTGGAGGTGTTGAATCCACAGTTTGAGACAAGAAAGGATAAAAATGAATTTAGAACAGAAACATGGAGATTCTTTTCCTGTTGTATTTTGCTCAAGATATTTTCCCCCAAATTAGTTGAGAACCATGATGTTGAGACCTCACAAACAGGGCGACCGAGCACAGAGGGACAGGACGGAGAAAAGGACTGCCAACTTGCTCCCGTTTTTTCAGAATAAAGGACTGGAGAAATTTAAAAAATAAAAAGAAAATAAAAAAGAAGGTTGGATCCATCAGTCTTCTGTGCTAGTCATCCTTGCCTTCATCCTCCTCTCCTTCCTCCCCTTCATCCTCATCATCATCTTCTTCACATTCATCCTTATCTCCTTCTTCATCAATATCTTCCAACCCTTCTTCCTCTTCATCGTCATCATCATCATCTTCTGCCTCTCCTTCTTCATCATCCATATCCGGAACCAAATAGTACTGCAAGGGATTTGGCCAAATGTCGTCTTTGATGACCTCCCCTAACTTGTCAGCCCCCACGTTGGAGTGGTCGGTGAACCAGGTGAAGAAGCTCTCCGGCTCCTCGTGCTGCCTCTTCCTGCTCGCTTTATTCTGCGTTTGACTCGAGCGTTTTGTCAGATCCTTTCCAGATTTCCATTTGATCTCGGTGGACTTTGAAGACGGGTCACCACTCTCATTCAGATGAAATTCTTTGGAAAGAACTTTATTTTCGAAGTAAGGATTTTCATCAAAATAAAAATCTATTCTGTAACCTGATTTAATGTCTTCAAATTCTGTCACTTCGACTCTGGTCAAATAATGCAAGGCCTCCTCATCTTCCTCCCCAAGCAGTGCAGACACTTGTGGATGGTTGACAAATGTTGTTACCCAAAAATTTGGGATTTTGGCGATCAATTCTGACCTCTTCTGAAAAAACGGTTGGCGGAGTTTGTTATATTTTTGTTCTACTTTCAAAATTTTCTTACTGGCTTTTTCATTAAGTCTGTCTATTTCATTTTGTACTTCATCAATATGTTCAATTGCTTCTTGCTGTTCTTTTTCTGAGGTCTCCTCGGCCCTGTCGTGATTGAAGTTGAGCTCCTTTTTACTGGCTTTGGCCATTGGCGCAGACGTGGTGCCCTCCGTGGTCGGGGCGGGGAGCGGGGAGGGGGAGCGAAGGGACGGCCAAGGGGGCGGCCAGCGGCTTCCCCTCACACCACACGCTCGGCGCTCACTTGCTTGCCCTCCCCCTGGCTGCCTGGCACTGCCCGCGGGTGAGACAGAGCTGTGAGTAGCCAGGGCGAATAGAGGTCTGGCCCAAGCACGCAAAAAGTGCCCCTCCATTGGTTCAGGGGAGGAGGAACTCTGCTTTAGGTGCGCAGTTTCCAGTCAGAGGGCCCTTGTGTGAAGAACAAAAGCTCAGGACATCTTCCACCAGGAACAGCTGAGATCCAGGGACAATGAGAATGCCAAACCTAAGGATAATAGTAATAGAAGAGGGCAAAGTATGTCACATAAAAGGCACAGTAAATATCTTCAACAAAATTGTAGAAGAAAACGTCCCTACCCTTATGATTGAATTGACCATGAGCATAAAATAAGTCTACAGAATTCCAAATAGATTAGACCAGAAATGAAGTTCCTCTCGACTCATAATAATCAAAATGCCAAGTGCCCAAAGCAAAGAAAGAATATTTAAAGCAATAAGGGAAAAATATCATGTAACATGTAAAGGCAGACCAATCAGAATCACACCCAACTTCTCAACAGAGACTATGAAACCTAGAAGAACCTGGACAGATATAATGCAGACCCTAAGAGAACACAAGTGTCAGCCCAAGCTGTTATACTCAGCAAAATTCTCAATCATAATAGATGGAGAGAACATGATATTCCAGGACAAACTTAATTTACAAAATATCTGACCACAAACCCAGTACTACAACGAATAATAGGTGGAAAACACCATACAAGGAAGGAAACTATATCTTAGTAAAAACAAGAAAATTCCTAAGCAAGAAAACCAAAAGAAGTAAGACATCCAGGCACAATTCTACCTCCAAAAGCAAAAAATAGCAAGAAACAGCAACCACTATTCCTTAATATTTGTTAACATAAATGGACTCAATTCCCAAATAAAAAGACATATGGTATCAGACTGGACACATAAACAAAATCTAGCATTTTGCTGCACACAGGAAACTAATCTCAGAGAAAAAGAGAGACACTATCTCAGAGTAAAAGGTTGGGAAAATACCTTCCAAAAAAACAGCCCCAAGAAACAAGCTGGAGTAGACATTCTAATATGGAATAAAGTCAATTTTTAACCAGAAGTTTCAAAAAAAGAGACAAGGTAGGACACTTTTTACTCATTACAAGGAACAATCATTAGGAGGAACATTAAATCTTTAACATATATGCTCCAAATAAAAGAGCACCCATATTCATAAAAGAAACCATACTAAAACTCAAAAAAAAAAATGAATTGCATCACACACAACAATAGTGGAAGACCTCAACACACCACTCTCTTCAATGAACAGATCATGGAAACAGAAACTGAACAAAGACACAGTGAAACTAGCAGAGGTTATGAACCAAGTGGAATTAAAAGACATCTACAAAACATACCACCCTAAAACAAAAGAATATACCTTATTCTCAGCACCTCATGGCACCTTCTCCAAAATTGATCATATAGTCGGTCATAAAACAAACCTCAATAGTTTTAAATAGACTGAAATACTCCTAAGCATCTTATCAGATCACCATTGTCTAAGTCTGGTCTTAAATAACAACAAAGACAACAATAAGCCCATATACACATGGAAACTAAACAACGCTCCATTAATGATAGCATGGTCAAAGAAGAAATAAAGAAATAAATTCAAGATTTTCTAGAATTTGATGAAAATAAAAACACAACATATCCAAACCTTTGGGATACAATGAAAGCAGTGCTGAGAGGAAAACACATAGCTCAGAGTACTTCCAAAAAGAAACTGGAGAGAGCATAAACTAGCAATGTGACAGCACAGATGAAAGCTCTAGAACAAAAGGAAGCAGATACAGCCAAGAGGAGTAGAGGCAAGAAATAATTGAACTCAGAGCAGAAATAGACCAAATAGAAACAAAAAGGACCATTCAAAGAATTAATAAAACCAAGAGCTGGTTCTTTGAGAAAATTACCAAGACTGATAAACCCTTAGCCAGACTAACTAGAGGGCAAAGAGAGAGTATCCAAATTAACAAAAGTAGAAAGGTAGGTGGAGACATTACAACTGAAACAGAGGAAATTCATGAAATTGTCAGATTCTGCTACAAAAGCCTATACTCAACAAAGCTGAAATATCTGGAGGAATTAGATGAATTCCTAGACAGACACCAGATACTAAAGTTAAACCAGGACCAGGTAAACCATCTGAATAATCCCATAACACCTAAAGAAATAGAAGCAGTCATCAAAAGCCTCCCAACCAAAAAATCACAGGAACACATGGGTTCAGTGCAGAATTTGATCAGGCATTTAGTGATGGCCTAATATCAATACTCTCCAAAATATTCTCAAAGTAGAGTCACGTGGAACACTAAATAACTAATTTTTCCGAGGCCACAATAACCCTCGTTCCTAAGGAACACAAAACTCTACAAGGAAAGAGAACTTCAGACCATTCTGTCTTATGAATTTTGATGTAAAATACCCAACAAAATCCTTGCCAAATGAATCCAAGAACACATCAAAACGATCATTCACCTTAATCAAGTAAGCTTCATCCCTGGGATGCAGGGATAGTTTAATATACAGAATTCCATCAATTTTATCCACCATATTAACAAACTCAAAGAAAAAATCCACATGGCCATCTTACAGGATGCTTAGAAAGCATTTGTCAAAATTCAACACCCCTTCACATTAAAAGTATTTGAAAAAATAGGAATCCAAGGCCCATAGCTAAACATAATAAAAGCAATATACAGCAAACCAACAGCCAACATCAAACTTAATGGTGAGAAACTTGATGCAATCCCAATAAAATCAGGAACTAGACAAGGCTGCCCACTCTCCCCTACCTATTCAACATAGTACTGGAAGTCCTGGCCAGAGCAATTAAACAGCAAAAGGAAATCAAAGGGATATAAACTGCAAAGGAAGAAGTAAAAACATCACTGTTTGTAGATGACATGATAGTTTATGTAAGGGACCCCAAAAATTCCACCAGAGAGCTTCTACAGCTGATAAACATTTTCAGCAAAGTGGCTGTATATAAATTTATCTCAAAAATATCAGTAGCCTTCCTCTACTCAAAGAACAAATGTGTAGAGAAAGAAATTAGGGAAAAGATACCCTTCACAATAGTCACAAACAATATGAATTACCTTGTTTTGACTCTAACTAAGCAAGTGAGAGTCCTGTATGACAAGTACTTCAGATATCTAGAGAAGGAAAACAAGGAAGATCTCAGAAAATGGAAAGGTCTCCCATGCTTATTTATTGGAATTATCAACATTGTAAAAATGGCCACCTTACCAAAACCAATGTACAGATTCAATGCAATCCCCATCAAAATTCCAACCCAATTCATCATAGAGTTGGAAAGAGCAATGTGCAATTTCATCTGGAATAAGAAAAGACCTTGAATAGCAAAATGCATCCTCAACAACAAGAAAACATCTGCCGGAATCACCATCCCTGACTTCAAGCTATATTACTAGGCAATTGTCCTAAAAACTGAATGGTACTGGTACAGAGATAGGCAGGTGGATCAATGGAATAGAATAGAAGATCCAGAAATGAGCCCTCACATATATGGTCACCTGATTTTTGACAGAAGAGCCATACACATTCAATGGAAAAAGGACAGCATATTCAACAAATGGTGCTGGTCCAACTGGCCTTCAGCATGCAAAAGAATGAAAATAGACCCTTTCTTAACCCCTTGTACAAAGCTCAAGTGCAAGTGGATCAAAGATCTCCATATTAAACATGGTACACTGAAACTATTAGAAGAGAAATTAGAAAAAAACCTTAGAACACATATGTCCTGTCCAGCAGGTCCAGTTATTCAGGTTCCTGAAGAGGTGCTACCTAATGGTCAATGGGGTGGATAGGAAGGAGGCCAAGCAAGGTTCTATTGTCAAGGTCTCATTTAATTAACACAGGTTCTTTCTTTTATACAAGGGGTTGGAATGAAGGGTGAGCACACAGACAGATGTATCTTGTCAGTTGTTAGCTAGAAGATTCAGGGCTTAACTGCCTTCATGGGACATCTGGGCACCACCAATTGCGGAGCCCTAGAATTCACAGTCATTAGCGGAGTTGAAACTTAACTTGTGTAGGCACCAAGGCCCTGGGAAAAATCCATGCTCTCATGTAGGGGGAATGGAGTGAGGAGATCATCTGGTGGGGAGAGGATCTTCTGGGGATAACTGGTGTTTGCTCAGGTCAGAGCAGTTTGTGATTGGAACAGGAACATCCTGTGGTTGTTCTCAGAGTTTTCCTGTGCCCCCAACATATCAGGAGAGGCTTTTGACAAACAATCTCATGACTTTATGGCAGTCATCTTAGAGCTGAATATCTGTGGCTATACAGCCCAGAGTCACTTAGCCACTCTAAGCTATACAGTCACAAAAATGGCCAGGCCCAAATCCAATACAGCTCTCTACACATATAGGCACAAGAGAAAATTTCCTGAACAAAACACCAATGGCTCATGCTTTAAGATCAAATATCAACAAATGGAATTTAATGAGATTTCAAATTTTCTGTAAGGCTAAGGAAACTGTCAAAAACGAAAACTGTGTCCAACAGACTGGGAAATGATCTTTCCAATCCCACATCTGATAAAGGCCTAATATCCAAGGTATATAAGGAACTCAAGAACTTAGATAACATAGAATCAAACAATCTTATTAAAAATGTGCTACAGAGCTATACAAAAATTTCTCAATTGAGGAATATGGAATTGCTTAGAAGCATCTAAGAACATGATCAACATCATTAGCCATCTAGGAAATGCAAATCAAAACATCCTTGAAATTCTACCTCACACCAACCAGAATGGCTAAGAAAAAAGATTCATATGACAGCAGATGCTGGCAAGGATCTGGAGAAAGTGTAACACTTCCTCACTGTTGGTGGGGTTGAAAACTGGTACAACAACTCTGGAAATCAGTCTGGCAATTCCTCAGAAAATTGTACATAGTACTACCTGAAGACCCAGTTATCCCACTTCTGGGCATATACCTCAAAGATGCTCCAACGTACACCAAAGTCACATATACCACAATGTTTATAGCAGCCTTATTTATAATAGCTAGCAGCTAGAAAGAACCCAGAGATCCTTCAGTACATGAATGGATACAAACATTGTGGTATGTTTACACAATGGAGTACTACTCAGCTATCAGAAACATTGACTTTATGAAATTATTAAGAAAATGGATGCCTCTAGAGAATATCATCTTGACTGAGGTAACCCAGTCACAGAAGAGTAGACATAATATTGTGTCACTGATAATTGGATAATAACTCCAGGAAGCATGGAACAGGCCAGAAACAACTCACAGACTATATGAAGTTCAAGAAAAACAATGGCCAAATAAAATAAAACAAAACGAAAAGCCATTATGTTTAATCCTTACACACCAAGAAAACTTTGATTATTTCTGTTACATCTTGTTTTCATCTACTTTATGTTCTTTGTTAGTAGTAAGATTTTAGTGCATACTATCAAACATTTAAAAATTCAAGTACTGACAAACATGTATTCATAAACTCTTATGCATAAGTGCTTAAAATATGGACATTTATCTTTGTTTTTTTAAATAAAGTTGTTCAATTTAAAAAAATAAGAAAATGCTCCATATGAAGGGAATAGTAGTGCATCCCTTTAGTTGTAGTATTTAGAAGCCAGTTTTGAGTCCAAGAGTCAGCTATAGGTGAGACCCTGTCTTTTAAGACAGGAAGAGAGGGGAGGGAAAGGGAGGGGAGGGGAGGAGAGCAGAGGAAAAGAGAGTAGAGGAAAAGAAAATTCCCCTAAATGTACCTACAGGCCAATCTGATGAAAATAATTCTTCAATTGTTTATTACTCTTCCCAAGTATGTCAGTTTGACAATCAAGATCAGCCACCATAGGTCCCAAATAGATATGAGCAAAGAAGATCCCCATACATTTTATAGTCCTCATTATATACACTGTACAATACCCCTTTATTTGGCAAAGACTGGAATATTTTCTCAAACTTGGAATGCTTTTCCATTCTATACTCTGATTTTGTCTTTCATCAAATACAGAATTTGGGGAGCTAAGAAAGCAGTGAGTAATTAGGAAGTGAATGACATCCTGAGTTATTATGTATTGCTGACATGGGCATGGTGTCTTGGACACATGGGAATTTGACAGAACTTTTTCCAAATATTTTAGACTTGGAATTGATAAATCCTTACTCTGTTCTCTCTGAATGTTGACAGCATGTGCAAGGACAAGTGTTTATAAGCAATTAACACAATATCTGTCCACAAATCCAGTGTTACAAAGAATAATAGATGGAATACCCCACCACAAGGAGGGAAACAACAACACCCTGGAAAAAGCAAGAAAATAATCATTGAAGAAAACCAAAAAAAGAAAAGCACACTAACATAAGTCTAACAACAAAAATAACAAGAAATAACAATTACTATTCCTTAATATCTCTTAATACTGATGGACTCAATTTACCAATAAAATACAGACTATCACACTGGATAATTAAACAGGATCCAGAGCATTTTGTTTTATATAGGAAACTCATCTCAGAGACAAAAACATTCACTAACTCAGAGTAAAAAAAGCCCTGGGGGAAAAAATCCTCCCAAGCAAATGGTCCTAAGAAAAAAGGTGGAGTATAGATTCTAATATTGAGTAAAATGGATTTTCAACCAAATGTTATAAAAAAGAAAAGGAAGGACTATATTTACTCATCACTGGAAACATCTGTCAAGATGAACTCTCCATCCTAAACATCTATGTTCCAAATAGAAGAGGAACCACATTCATAAAAGAAACCCAATGAAACCTCAAAGCATATAATTCACCACACACAACAAGAATGGGAGTCTTCAATACAATTGTCTCATAAATGGACAGATCATGAAAGCAAAAACTGAACAGAGACATAGCAAAATTTGCAGAGGTTATGAAACAGTTGGAATTAAAAGATATAAACAGAATATTTCATCCTAAAACAAAAGAATATACCTTCTGCTCCACACCTCAGGGTACGTTATACAAAACAGATCATACAGTCAATCACAAAATAGTCCTTACCAAATATAAGAACATCAAAATACTCCCATTATTCCTATCAGATCACCATAGAATAAAGCTGGACTTTAATAACAACAAAAATAACAAAAATCCCATATACACATGGAAGTTGTTGAACAATGCCATATTCAATGATAACATGGTCAAGAAAGAAATAAAGAATGAAATTAAGATTTTTTTTTTAGAATTTAATGAAAATAAAAGCACAATATACCTAAACTTATGGGATGCAATGAAAGCTGTACTAAGAGGAACACTAATAGCTCTAATTGCCCCTAAATCAAAACAAACCTGAGATTCCACTTCACACCAGTCAGATTGGCCAAGATCCAAAACTCAGATGACAACAGATGCTGGCGAGGTTGCTGAGAAAGACAAACACTTCTCCACTGTTGGTGGGGTTGAAAACTAATACAACCACTCTGGAAATCAGTCTGGCGATACCTCAAAAAATTGGATATAATACTACCTGAAGACCCAGCTATTCCACTTCTGGGCATATACCCCAGACACACCTTAGTACACAACAAAGATATATGCACCACAATGTTCATAGCAGCTCTATTTATAATAGCCAGAAGCTGGAAAGAACCCAGATGCCCTTCAGAAGATGAATGGATACAAAAATTGTAGTACATTTACACAATGGAAAACTACTCAGCCACCAGAAACAATGACTTAACCAAATTCTTAAGAAAATGGCTGCATCTAGAGAATATCATTCTGAGTGAGATAACCCAGTTGCAAAAGAACAGAAATAATATGCAGTCACTGATAGTGGGATGCTAACCCCCGGAGGCTCGCACTGCCCCAGAAACAACTCACAGACTGTAGGAAGTCCAAGAAATAAAGAAAACAAAACAAAACAAAAGAATCTTTACACAACAAGAAAACTTTGACTATTTTCATGTTACATTTTGTTTTGCATGTACTGTGTGCTGATTGTAACTATTGGGTTTTTGACGCATACTGCCAAACCTTTAACAAGATCAAGTACTGACTATTCATATAGATGTATGTAAAAATTATTTTAAAATCTGAAAAAAAAGTACTGACAAAAATGTATTGTATAATTTTACGCAAAAATGCTTGAAATCTGTACATTTATCTTTGTTTTGTAAAATAAAGATGTTAAAAAAAAAGAAACTGGAGAGAGCATAAACTAGCATCTTGACAGCACAACTGAAAGCTCTAGATCTCTAGAACAAAAGGAAGCAGATTCACCCAAGAAGAGTAGATGGCAAAAAATAATCAAACTCAGTGGAGAAATCAACCATGTATTAATAAAAAGATCTATACAAAGGATCAACAAAACCAGGAACTGGTTCTTTGAGAACATCAAGAAGATCAATAAACACTTAGGCAAACTAACTAGAGGGGAAACAGAGAGTATCCAAATTAACAAAATCATAAAAGAAATGGGAGACAGAACAACAGAAACTGAGGAAACTCAAAAAAATCACCATAAACTACTACAAAACCCTATATTTAAAAAAACAAAAATCTAGAATAAATGGATGTTTTTCTACAGAAACAAGGTACCAAAGTTAAAGCAGGATCAGATAAACCATCTAAAGAGTCCCATAACCCCTAAAGGAATAAAAGTTGTCATCAAAAGCCTCCCAAGTAAACAATCCAAGGACCAGATGGGTTCAATGCAGAATTCTATCAGTCTTTCATAGAATACCATAAACCAATACTGTCCAAATTATTCCACAAAATAAAAACAGAAGGAAGACTTCCCAACTTGTCCTTCAAAGCCAATATTACATTCATATGTAAACCACACAAAGATATTACAGACAAAGAGAACTTCAGACCAATTTCCTTCATAAATAACGACACAAAAATAATCAAAATTCTTGGCAAACCAAATACAAGAATAAATCAAAGCAATCATTCACCATAATCAAGTAGGCTTCATCCCAGGGATTTAAGTGTGGTTCAATATACAAAAATCCATCAATGTCACAGACCATATAAACAAATTTAAAAGAAAAACTCACATAATTATCTCACTAGATGTTAAGAAAGCATTTGCAAAATTCAATACCCCTTCATGTTAAAGTCTTGGAAAGTCAGGAATTCAAGACTCATACCATATTAAAGTCAATATATAGTGATCTGGTAGTCAATGTCACATTAAATGTTGAAAACCATGTAGCAATTCTACTAATAATAGACAAGGCTGACCACTCTGTCCTTACCTACTCAATTTATTACTGGATGTCCTAATCAGAGTAATTAGAAAACAAAAGGAAGTCATTTTTTTCAATCTTCACATTTCTTAGTTGCATGTAGGTATTTGTTTAGGATAGCAACCTCATAGAATTTTGACTATCTAATTTGGCATATCTATTTGTGTCATTCTTTACAGGTAATGTTTTGAGACTCATGTTGGTGAACCCTTTCACTGATTCAAAACAATCACAATATATGTTTTTTATGTACCAACATGCTATGTTTTGATATCTGTGTATAATGTGATAAGCTTAATATTTTATATACCCAGCTTTTCTAACATTTTTGCAGTATGAAAACTTTCTATTTTTGTTACAGAAGCAGTAGTATATAATTACCAACTCTATATACCATAAGGCATACATATACCACAGTGTTTTTCCCTAGCATTAACATTACTGTCATGCTTTTCCTTTGCTGCAGATATGAAAATCAGATAATCAGCTATGTTTCTTTTATTCATTTACTCTTTTCAGAGAGGTAATAATAGCATATTAATAATTGACTGTGGTTTTAAAGTTAAGGGTCATTTTTTTTTTTAAAAATGTGAACAGCAGGAGTATCTTGTGAAAAGAAAACTTGTCTCTTCAAGTTTATTTTGTGATCTATATGTTTATTGTACCTTGCTAGATACCTCCTTTAGTTTAGGAAATATTTCTTTTAATTAAACATATTTTCTTGAATTTTTATCTGGGCTTCTTCATGTTTTCCTATTGTTCTTATTCATACATTTGGTCTTCACAGACTGTCACAGATTTCCTGGATGTTTTCCAGCTACTTATTTATTTATTTATTTATTTATTTATTTATCTATCTATTTATTTATTTATTTAAGATTTATAATTTTCTTTGACCATGGTATCATCCATTTTTTCTTGTTTTAAATAATTAGGATTATTATTTTATCTCTTACATTCTGTTGTTGATGCTTGCCACTGAGGTTCCTTTTTGAGTTCCTAATATTTTTATTTCCAGTTTTCTGTTACTTTAAGTTTTCTTTATTGATTCTGTCTTGAGTAGGTTCAGTCTTTTACCTTTACTATATGTTTGTGTTGTCACAGATTTTGTTAATGAGTTTATATTTATATTCTTTTTATGAACTACTTACATATTCATCATAGGAATTTTGAAGTCTTTATGTTGTGATTCCGCCATGTTGCATATCTCAGGACTTACTTTAGTAAAGTTGCTAGGCTCCACTGTGGTCATATAATCATGGTTTTTATTGAATGTATTTATACTGATATCTAGGCAATATAATTGTCAATAGCTATAAATGGTAATTATCTTTAAATTTAATAAATCTTCAATACTAATGTTATTCAGTTGATAGGCAGCTGATGATACAGTTCATAAAACCCTGATAATTGTCATCAGCTACACTGTAAAAACATTTTCAGTAGTCCTGTATTTTACCTAGTGCTTTGAAAATGCTAAAAGACCATTTCAGAAATATGAGGCAGATGGAGGGAGTTGTCTGAACAATAAATACCTAGTGTATTCAACTTTTGCTCATTGCAAATTTCTACAGATTTTAAATATTAAAACTGTTTTACTAAGAATTCTACTCAAAGTTGATAATATACTAATATAGCCTCAGAAGAATAATTCATAATATGAAGAATATATATATTAATGAGTGAAGAGAAAACAAAATAGGTTACAAAGTAAACCAATATATGTCCTACAGGGAGTAAGTTAAAACTTAGAAACATGAGCAAGGCATGCATAATATCTAAAGAAAAAGTCATACTTATTTTACGAATCATGATAAAAGTGGAAGTTCGCTCATTCAACTTGGAGAATACAATCTCTCTCGGAAAGGTGGGTAAAAGTATAATTTTATGCTCTCAAGACAGCATGTACTTTCTATAGTAAAATCCAACAATGCACACATATTCTATACAGAAGTTGTATAATTTACAGGTTTAAACATAAAGAAAGAGAGAGATAATTCAACCATATGGGGCTTGATAGTGCAAAGAGAAGCCAACCTGTATATGTCAGAAAAAGAAAAACATTTCTTTTTTACTAAAATAGCTAATAGAAACTTTTCCTGTACTTACTGTCTTCAGCTATCTCTTTGACTCAGACACAGAAATGGTTAAAGCTCATAAAAAGCAGTCTTGAAATAATACCATGGTTTTATAACCATGGTTCAATTTTATACTGTTAAATGAATTAGTAACTTTGAATTTAATACACAAAATTTAATTGGAATTATTGTTCAGAGAGTATATGTTCTCTGGAGAGGCAAGCTTAGGTAGTAAATAAGGGAGTAAACAAAAAGATAGTGATAATGTATTAAAACAAGGGTACATAATCTCCATCCTGCAGTCAGCAGTACATGCTCTGGCCAGATGATTCTAGAAATAGAGTCAAGAATAAAGGGACTACGGGGAATATTGATGCTGTTGTGCTGTAGCAAAAATAAAAAAAATAGAGATGATTAAGAAAAGACCAGCTTAGAGACAGCTTAGAGTTATACAAAGGTCAGAGCTGGAAAATTGACACAAGCCCTGAAGGAGATAATGTGTGAAGCACAAACAAAGACACAAGGACTTGGGAATAATTTCTTCCCTAGGGTAATTTATTTCCCTTCTAAGAAAGACTGAAGCATCCACATTTACTTCTTCCTAATTAATAAGGTTCATATGACTAGTGAATTATATTTTGGGAGTTCAAAACATTTGGGCTGATATCCCTTTATCAGTGAGTGCATACCATGTGTGTTTTTTGTGAAGGGGTTACCACACTCAGAAGGATATTTTCTAGTTCTTTCCATTTGCCTAAGAGTTTCATATAGTCAGTGTTTTGAATAACTCTGTAGTACACCATTGAGAAAATGTTCCATGTATTTTTTGTATATATTCCTTGTTTGAAGGACATCTGGGTTCTTTCCAGCTCATAGCTTTCATAAATAAAGAAGATATGAACAAATAGGGATCCATCCTGTTATGGTTTGCATATACTTGGCCCAGGCAGTGGCACTATAGAATGTGTGGCTTTATTGGAGGAAGTGTGTCATTGTGGAGATGGACTTTGAGACCCTCCTCCTATTTACCAGAGGAAGCCAAGTCTGTTCCTATCTTCCTTTGGATGAAAATGTAGAACTCTCAACGCCTAATGCACTTTGCATGCCTGGGCTTGCCATGTTCCTGCCTTGATAATGAACTGAATCATTGAACCTATAAAGCAATCCCAACTAAATGTTATCTGTAAGACACACAATTTTAAAGTACCAAAAAAAATCACAGAGTTTAAAAACTAGTGTTTTCAGTCATTTTATTTGAGATGCAATTCATAAAAACATGTTTGAGGGAGGAGGAAAGGGGAGTAAAGGGGAGGATATAATATTAAAAATGTAAATGTTCAGAATATCCAATAAAATTTTAAAAATGTCAAACATACCAAACTTTTTTTTTTCTGAAAATGTTTTTATTAAATAGCAAAGCAGAACTTGAACACAAATTTAAATATCTGTAACAATGTCACAAAATGGTTGCAAAATGTCTGTAATGGGAGGATTACATATCCTTATAACTAAGTCACCCATCCATGCCTACATTAGTACATTAGATGATTCCACATGTCAGCAGCCCATCAAAGAGCTAGCAGTTCCATTATTGGATCTTTCCTGTTACAAAAACTTGCTAATATTTTGGGTATCAGCTCTTTATCAGATGGAAACTACAAACTAAATTTTTAAAATTTGTTAAAGAATGACTAAAATACTGTAACTAAGTTGGTTTAAAAAACTCTGGGTATACAACTGAGATAAAACACTAAGGATTATACTTATCACATTGACAAAACTCTTTTATATTTATGATTTTGGTATTAATACACTCTCAATTAATTTTCCAAAAGTTCATCTCTTCGTACAAATAAACATTGAGACAAACCTTTTCACTGGTCTCATAATCCACTCACATTAGAATAAATTCAATTTCATTCATGTCCTAAATTTTCACCTGTAGGGCACAGGTAACACACATTTATAGGGAAAATATTGGGAGTTGTTTATTTATTTTTATCCAGTTTTCATTCCTATTTTTATCTTTCCTCAAGTCTTTTTTTTTTCTTTTCTTTTTTTCTACTTCTCACACACCAGCATCTCTATCTTTTCAACACCAAATGGAATATTTCATGTAATAGAGTGATTTTGTTTAAGTTTTACTCCTTTTTTAAAATTTATTTTCTAAATAAACACAGATAAAAGAACAAATGTTAAGCATTTTTGCATAAATGCATAGGAATGAATACATTTAGTAAGTGCTTTGTTTTTTTTAAGGTTTGATATTCTGCATTAAGGTCTTACTAGTTACAATGAGCAAAAATTACATGTAAATCTGGATGTAACCCAGGAGTAGTCAAAGTTTTCTTGGTGTGTAAGGATTGAGTATAATATTTTATATATTTTTTTTGAATTTCACAGTCTGTGAGGTTTTTCTGGGGTAGGCTGAGCTTTCTGGGTTTACTATCCCATTATCAATGACTGCATATTATGTCTGTTCTTTTCTGACTGGGTTATCTCACTCAGGATATTCTCTAGATCCAACCATTTTCTTAAGAATTTGGTTAAGTCATTGTTTCTGATAGCTGAGTAGTACTTCATTGAGTAAATGTACCACAATTTTTGTATCCATTCATCTACTGAAGGACATCTGGGTTCTCTCCAGCTTCTGGCTAACATAAATAGTGCTGCTATGAACATTGTGGTGCATGCGTCTTTGTTGTATATTGGTGTGTCTCTGGGGTACATGCCCAGAAGTGGAATAGCTTGATTTTCAGGTAGTACTATGTCCAGTTTTCTGAGGAATCGCCTGACTGATTTCCAGAGTTGTTGTATCAGTTTACAACCCCACCAACAGTGGAAAAGAGTTCCTCTTTCTGCACTGCCTCTCCAGCATCTGCTGTCATCTGACTTTTGGATCTTGGACAACCTGACTGGTGTGAGGTAGAATCTCAGGGTTGTTTTGATTTGCATTTCCTGAGGGCTAAAGATGTCGAGCACTTCCTAGATGTTTCTCAGCTATTGGATTTTCCTCAATTGAGAACTTTTGGTTTAGCTCTGTACCACATTTTTAATAGTGTTGTTTGATTATCTGGTGTCTAGCTTTTTGAGATCTTTGTATACCTTGGATATTAGGCCTCTATCTGATGTGGAGTTGGTATCGATCTTTTCCCATTCTGTTGGCTGCAGTTTTGTTTTCTTGACACTGTCCTAAGGCTTACAGAAATTTGCAATCTCATTAAGTTTCATTTGTTAATCTTTGATCTTAGAGCAGGGGCCATTGGTGTTTTGTTCAGAAGATTATTTTCTTATGCCTATGTTTTCTAAGGTTTTCCCTATTTTCTCATCTAATAGTTTCAGTGTATCTGGTTTAATGTGGATATATTTGATCCACTTACACTTAAGCTTTGTACAAGGAGATAAGAAAGGGTCTATTTTCGTTCTTCTGCATGCTGAGTGCCAGTTGGACCAATTCCATTTGTTGAATAGGCTGTCATTTTTCCATTGATGGTTTACAGGTCCTAGTTCAAAAATCAGATGACCATATATTTGGGGCCTCATTACGGGGTCTCTATTCTATTCCATTGATCCATGTGCCTATTTCTGTACCAGTCCCACACAGTTTTCAGCACAATTGCCTTGCGATATAGCTTGAGGTCAGGGATAGTGATTCTCGCAGATGTTTTCTTGTTTTTGAGGATGGATTTCGCTTTTCTAAGTCTTTTTTTATTCCAGGTGAAATTGCTCATTTCAATTTCCAACTCAATATAGAACTACATTGGAATATTAATGGGGATCACATTGAATCTGTAGATTGCTTTTGGTAAGATGGTCATTTTTAGAATGTTGATCCTTCCATTACATGAGCATGGGAGATCTTTCCATTTTCTAGGCCTTCCTTGATATCATTCTTTATAGCTTTTGTCATACAGGTCCTTCACTTACTTAGTTGGAGGCACACCAAGGTATTTCATCCTTTTTGTGACTATTGTAGAGGATATCCTTTTCCTAATTTCTTTCTCCACATGTTTATCCTTTGAATACAGGAAGGCTACTGATTTTTTTGAAGTAATTTAATATGCAGCCACTTTGCTGAATGTTTATCAGCTGTAGGAGTTCTCTGGTGGAATTTGTGGGGTCACTTAAGTACACTATCATATCATCTACAAAATGTTTTTAGCTTCCGAATGTGACAGTTTACATTTCACAGAAAACCCTTCATTATTTATAGCTTCAATGTATTTTCAGTTGATTAAAAAGATATCAGCAATCCTCTCTTATTAGTAAAAATCACAAATGGCAAGCAATAGATAAGAAAGTATCGTCGTTTGGTATAGTGTCAATACTTAGATTCAGGTTACTCTGTTGGAGATAACTCTGTAGTTCTTCTCCTGACAAAGATGGGAAGGCAGAGGCAGATGTAGAGTCAAAAGTGGGTGCACAAGGTACAGATGCTCTGCATTCAGTACATGATTTTGGTCCCTTTTCTACAACATGGTTATTTTCTTGTACATTTAACTAGTTAGGCTTTTGATAAAACACAGCGCTAAACAATATATGTGTATATATATAAGAAATTGGCAAAAGATTCTTCTTAAAGTTTCAAAAATATCTGTAATTTTAATATAAAGTCTCTACATGTGCACATTTTCATAGACCAATATATATATATAGAATGTTAACTCAGAGATGCTCCTGTTAAGCTTTAGTATTACCTAGATCTGACATTGTCTTTATAAATACTCAGGGAAGCAAACAAAGATAATCTAACTTTTGGATCATATCCAAGCTTAAGTAGAAAGAACAAAAGCAGCAATCCATAGAAGACAGTGAGGTGAACCCTTTACTATCTTTTGCTTTTCATTTCAGTTGTTTGAAAAACAGTTTATGCAGACATGAGGTTATCTGTATATTGTCCAAGAACTTGATTTTCTGATTTTATCTTCAGGTTTACTTCCTCAACTGCATCTACTCTTGCAGAAAGATTTTCAAGTTTGTGTTGTAGTTCAAACTCCTGATTGAGAAGTCGAGTCTTTCTTCCAGTTCCACCTGATTTCAGCATAAACTGTGTCCATATCAGCATTCATCATCTTGGGAACATACATTGAGCTCTTGAACACAAATTCCTTAGTGAAGTGTCTTTCATCTAAAGCACATTGAGGAGGTGGGATAGGTAGCCAACTTACATTAAATTAAAGAGGAAAATTTCAGTATACAGTGTATGGAACTTAGATTGAAAAATTTGAATTGAAAAGGGATAAGTTGAGGTTTCCCTATGCAAATAAATAGATATGAGGTACACATGGTCCACTTTCTAATTCTAAATGTTAGTTTGTTTGTTCATTTGTTTGTAATCTTCAGGCAACAGTAAAATCTACTTGTTGACAGAGGTGTCTGTAGAAACAATAAACCAATTTCAGGGAAGATATTTTTTGAACAGTCAGGTTGTACTGGTGAATGATGCTTGGGAATGAGATTTCAGATGCTGCTTGAGGTACCAGGTTCTGGAATAGCTTTTGTTGCAGAGTGGACAAGCATGGGGCCTCTCCCCACTGTGCTTTTTTATGTGTCTGTTGAGATCTGTTGAACCGTAGAATGTCCATTTGCAGCCAGGCACATTGCACTCATAACTCCACTTTCCAGTGTGTTTCTTCATGTGGTCTTTGAGGTGGTGAGCCTTTGTGTAAGATTTCCCACAATCTGGGTAGGAACATGAGTAGCGCTTCAAAGGTTGAGGGTTGATTGGAGAGACAGGGCTCAGTGTCTGCAGGTCTGCGTTCAACTCGGGACCCTTTCCTTGAACCAAATCAGAAGCTGAAGTGCTTGCCTGAGGTTGCCTTTGAAAAGAAGGGTAACTTGAAGGATTTGAGGATTCACCTACATATGGGGCTTGGTTACTAAGTAAAGTCACATGATGATCAAGGCTTTGCACAACATTGGGTGTTCCATTGCTACTTGGGTAAACATTAGGATTAAGAGAGGTTCTCAAATGATCCAAGGAGAATAACTCTTCAGAACTTGGACTTCTCTCTGGATGCCAAGCTAAGTGTTCTTGTATAGAGCATGAAGTCACCTGAGGATCAAGTCTTTCTTCCACATCAGTTGTTCCATTCTCACTTTGGGAAGCATCAGAATCAAGAAAGGCCATTATGTCATCCAAGAAGAAAGACTCTTCAGAAAGTCGACTTGTCTCCGGGTGCCAAGCTAGGTTGACTTGGTTACTAAGTGAAGTCACTTGAGGATCAAGGTTTTCTTCAACTTTGGGTGTTCCATGTAAACTTCGGGAAGCATCAGAATCAAGAAAGTCAATTATGTCATCCAAGAAGAAAAACTCTTCAGAACTGGGACTTGTCTCTGGGTGACAATCTATGTTGGCTGGGTTACTAAGTGAGGTCACCTGAGGATCAAGGTTTTCTTCAATTTTGGGGGATCCATTCAAACTTGAGGAAGCATCAGAATCAAGAAAGGCTATTATCTCATCCAAGAAAAAAGAATATTCAGAACTGGGACTTGTCTCTGGGTGACAAGCTTGGTTGGCTGGGTTACTAAGTGAAGTCACCTGAGCATTTTGGCTTTTTTCAATACTGGTAGTTCCATTCAGATTTACAGAAGCATTAGAATCAGGAAAGGCTATTATCTCATCCAAAAAGAATGACTCTTCAGAAGTGGGACTTGTCTCTGGGTGAAGAGTTAGGTGGTCTTCCTTACTAAGTGAGGTCACCTGAGGATCAATGCTTTTTTTAACATTAGGTTTTCCATTCAGACTTGGATGGATATTTGGATCCACAGAGGTTCTCATGCAATCCAAGGAGAACAAGACTTCAGAACTGGGGGTTGTCTCTGGATGCCAAGCTAGGTGGTCTTGACCAATATGTGAAATCATTTGAGATTCATGGCTTTTTTCAACATTAGGTGTTCCATTCAGACTTGGGTGGATATTTGGATCCACAGAGTTTCTCATCTGATCTAAGGAGAATAACTCTTTAGAACTGGGACTTGTCTCTGGATCACAAGCTTTGTGGTCTTGATTACAAAATGAATTCACCTGAGGATCCAGGCTTTTTTCAACATTTGGTGTTTCATTCAGACATGGGTAGACATTTGGATCAGAGGACCTTATCTGATGCAAGTAGCATGACACTTTAGAATTGGGATAATTCTGTGGATGCCAAGTCATATTTTCTTCTGCATTGAATGTTGCCCTCTTAGACCCATGAAAATTTGGGCCAAAACTGGTGTTTGGCATCTGAAAACCATAGAAAGTCTGGCCACCAATTGGATTTGTCACCCAGTGACTGACCATCAAATCCTGATCACATCTGTGTCCTGATAACTGATACCCAGAGAGAAAGTGCTCACCACTGACCAGGTTCTCCTGACCTCTGGAGACATTCTGACCACGGAAGGATGATTTCTCGGAGTAGAGCTTCATGTAGTCATGGTTATCTCTCACCAGAGGTTCATAAAAAACCTGATATTCATTACAAGGTTTCATCAGATCTGCATTGAATCTATTATTAGCTACTAAATCCCTCTGCTGATACCTAAAAGAACTCTGTTCAGAAAAGGAGTCCAGGGAGAGATCTACATTTGAATTCTGGCCTGCATGGCTTCCAGAGAGAGCAGCATGATGATTACCAAAGGGAATCCTCTGACTCTCATTCAAGGCTGTATTTTGGATCAGAAGAATCTTCTTAAAGTTTACTGTCCTCATCCAGTATTTTTCATTGTAGAGAGATTCCCCAGCTTCAAGGACTGCTTTATTCTGGGTATGAGGTTGGCATATCTTTGGTGTGTTGTTGAGCTCCTTAAGCTGAGGGTCTTCAGGGCATTTTTCCTGCTGAAGAGACACAGCTATCTTGTTCACAGAGGCAGTCTCACTTGGCTCTCCAGTTATTCCTGGGTGTGCTGTCGAGTTCAGAGTACAGGTTATCTCAGGTGTGCTAGAGTATGCAGAGGTCTTCACTGTTGGTTGCCAGGCAAGCATCTCTGAGCTCTGACATGAGACAGGCTGGCTGGACTCCACAGGGAAAGGCTGGGTATTATACCTCCCTGGCTGGAATGCACCTGTGGATTCTTCCATGTCTATGCAGGCTTCACAAATGGCCTGGGAACTCTTCACCTTCCTGCACTATTGGGAGAAAAATCAACATCTGGCTAAATTAGGTATTCAGTGGTAGAGATTAAAGTTCTTGAGAATACGCAAACTCCACGACAGGCCGAACTTAAATGGTAGACACAAGCAGGCATAAAATGTGCTTTGGAGATCAGGGATTCACAACTTTAAGGGCTCTAATGAAGATGGGATGGGCAAATAAATGCTTCATTACTCTCGGTTCTCCTTTTATAAAACTAGGCCTGATATGTTCAGAACTTCTGAGTCTATGATTTCATAAGTCATACCTTTCCACATGTAGACCCCCATACTTAGAAGATATGTTTAAATATCTCATCCCAGGCTCTTAGAGTTTAGAAGATGCTCTCATTAAGTAAACTCTAAGAAACTGTGTATGTTAGCTTGCCTCTGATTTACTTTATAAACAATATACAATTACATGTTTGCATTCATCAACTTTAGAAGAGAATGTGGAACAGGATTTGTTGGTGGTACTGGTCGGTTTGTACAGGAGCAGTAGTTCATGTGGGGTTTTTTTTGAATGAAGAGAGTGAATGAAAAGAAACTGGTGTGATGTTGAAACCTCTTGCAGTGTAGACTTATAGAGTACAAGAGGTTAACCTTAGTAATGGTGGATACAGAATCTGGTGTGATTATTTTTTGTAATGCTACAATCTGTTGTTTCCTTTTGGTATTTGATTTAATCAATTTTCTCAAATATTATAGATAAATGCTACGAGAGGTTTTCACTCTCAGCACACTGACAATAGGACCCAATCACCTAGTATTGTATCCGCATAGTTCATGGATGCTGGAGAGATCCTGATGGTGGTAAAGGTTGATGAAATGAGACAAAAATCTTATTTTAAATTTTAAAAGCAAATAGTGAAAACAAATGTTTAAGAAAAAAAGATGGAATTAAAGACAGAAAAAAAACCAAGAAAATAAATAATACAAATGGAGAAATCACATCATTATCATGAGACACAACATGTAGTATTGGAACAAATGTGAAGTTGTTTTGATGGATAGTTTCACTCTGGAAATTAATATAAAAGGCTGTAAGATAGGAGATTAAAATTGCTTGCACCTTTTCACCAATTAGAAAACACTTTCTGGATTTGTGAAGGTATCATCCATAGGCATCACTTATTAAAACACATGCATAGTGTCCAGCTCAACATCCAGCCTCTCTCCTATCCCAGAGAAGTGGGGAATCATTCCTCCCATAAAGATTTACAGGAATTTACAGGACAAATTATTTTTACAGAAGACATTTATACTTTAATATAGTCTCATAATCATTATATTAGTCTCTAACTCTTGTTTTCAGTAATTAAATATACTTGCCATAATATAAGCCAAGGATTCTCTTTCTTTGTATTGTCATAACACAGATCTGCAGGCTACTTCCTAATTAATACCATACCACATAACATATTCAGTTTTTAAATAATTTATATTTTGTTATCTATGATTTTCAACTAACAACATGTACAACAACAACAATCAGAATACTATGGTAAGACAATAAAATCATTCACAGCAATCCTAACAATCTCTTAAGATCAATACTCTTGCCATTCAGCTGCATAAGGAAGACACAAGGCTAATTTATAGAAAACAAAGTGGAGAGGAGCTTAAAACATGTAGGCACAGGGAAAAGTTTTCTCAACAGCAAACAAATAGATTATACTCTAAGATCAAGAATCAACAATTGGGAACTCATAAAATTGGAAATTTTCTGGATGCTAAGCATATTATCAAGTAGACAAAATGTCCAACAACAGATTGAAGAAGGATGTTTGATACTCCTGCAACTGATGGAGGGCTAATATACAACATATAGAAAGAACACAGGAAGTTAGACTCCAGAAAATCAAATATTTTATTTAAAAATGGTATACAGAGCCTAACAAAGAATTCTCAGCTGAGAAATTCCAAATAGCTCTGAAGCACTGAAAGAAATAATCAATATGGCTAGTTATCAGGTAAATGTAAATCTAAACAACCCTGAGAATCCACCTTACTTTAATCAAAATGGCTAATGTCAAAAATCAGGTGACATAAGATGCTGGCAAGAATGTGAAGAAAAAAGGAAACTTCTTGATTGTTGGTGCGATTGTAAGCTGGTACAACCACTGTGTAAAACAGTCTGGTGGTTTCCCAGAAAATTGAACATAGTGCTACTTGAAAACCCAGCTCTTCTACTCCTAAACATATAACCCAAAGATGTTCCAACATATGACAAGCACACATGCTAAACCATGTTCTAGCAGCCTTATTTATGATATCCAGAAGCTGGAAAGAACCCAGATGTTTAAAAAAAGAGGAATGGATAAAGGATGGATGGTACATTTATAAATTAGAAACAATGACTTTATGACATTCCTAGGCAAATGTATGGGTCAAGATAATATCGTGAGTACCCCAGTCACAAAAAGACACACATGGAATGCACTCACTGTGAAGCAAATACTAGCCACAGAAAACTTTGGGTACCCCAGAAACAATTGACAGACCTTATGATGTGCAAAGTAAAAGGAAGGCCAAAATGTCAAACCTCATTCCTGTTTAGTAGAAAGAACAAAACACTTTAGATAGGAAATACAAGGTAAAATAGAGGAACAGGGAATAAAGAAAAATCATTCAGAGACTTCTTTAAATGGGGAACCACCCCATAAGAAGCCACCAATCCCTAGCTCGATTCCTGATGCACAAAGTGCTTAGAAGCAAGAAACATATAGAGATGCCTCCTCAGGGTTTCTGCCAGAGTTAAATGCATACAGCTGAGCCTGTAAGCATCTAACCATCAGAGTGAACTTGGGGACCTCAATGAAGGTGCTAAAGAAAAGCCTGAAGGAGCTGAAAGGTGTTGCAACTGCATTAGAAAACAATGTGATCAACCAACCAAACCCTACACAACACTCAGGTACTATAACACTGACCATTGAGAACACATTGAGAAAACTATGGTTACAGTTGCATATGTAGCTGAACATAGCAGTGTCTGGCATCAATTTGAGAAGAGCTCTTTGGTCCAGGAAGAACATGTTTCCCCAATGTAGGGAAATGCCAGAGGGCTGGAAGGGAACAAGGTGGAGGAAGAGCATACCATTATAAATATCAATACAAAGAGTAAGTAATAAGAAATGAAAAGAAGAACCAATAAGAAAGAAGAATACCCATGTTGGGTCAGTGTCTGATCATTGTCACTTTGCTACATGTTCAGGTCATCTACCTCTATTCTGAGCAAATAGTGACATATCTTTGAAAACCATCCCTTAGTCAGACTATTAGACTCCACAAGAAACTGACTTTCTCGGATCAAAAAATTGCCCTCTGTCACCAGTGGTCAACCCCAACACTAAATGTACTGCCCACAGGTGTGGCAGATCAACTCCACAAGGGACAGTATTTTAAAATGTGGCTTCACAAATGTTTTCTCTTATAGTGCTCAAGCATCGTGCTAATCATTGTTGACTTAACCTTGTGTAGCCGCTTCCTCTTTCCCTGGGAATAATGGGACTCACAGGAATATGTTCTTAAGCATTCCAAGGCCAAGGCAAGGGGTGGCTCCTACTCTGTCTCTTAAGGTACCACAGAAATACCGTAAAAACTCTAATTATGGGGCTTAGAATTCTATTCCAAACAATTAAAGGAAAGTCCCACATAAACTGTACATGGGTTTTTAATGAACTTATAAATTCATGCCTATAGCATAAGTTAAGCTTGTGATCATTAAATAAATTTATGAAACCACAATAAAATTCAAAGACCGTCTGGAGATGAAGAAGGATTTACGGAAGCTTCATTCTAACTTAGAAGAAGGAACTTAGAAGACCTACTTAATTGTAAGGCCAGAACCTTTCTGAAACCAATACAGATGCTTAGAGCCAGCCATCAGACTGAGTACTGGGACCCCAGTGGAGGAGTTATGGAAAGTCATAAAAGAGTTGAAGAAGTTTGCAACCCCATTGTTAGAACAATAATACCAACCAGCCTGACTGTCCAGAGCTCCAAGGGAAAAAACCACCCACCAAGAGCAAATATGGAGGAAGAACCCAAGGTTCCTGCTGCATGTAGAAGAACATGGCCTTATTTATCGTTGATTTAAGGGGAAGCCCTTGGTCCAGTATAGACTAGATGCCCTTGTGTAGGGGAACCTTAGGGTGGTGAGGTAGAACTCTCATAGAAACAACTGGATGTAGATGGAATGAAGGTTTGTGTAGAGGAAACCAGGAAAGAACATATATATGAAAGTTAAATGAATAAAATATCCAATTAGAAATAAAATTATGAAATTAATTTTTCTCTGTATGTATGTGAAAAAAAAAAAGAATTTTTGGATGTACTAACGGTTCCCAGTCCTGTAAACTCACAATGGCAAGCTGAGGATGAAAAGTCCAAAGGTCTTGTAGTTTTGAGTACTGCAAGACAGATTGGTACAGCTGGTCTAATCTAGAGTCCTGAAATTGGAACAGCTGGTGCCAGTACCAGTGTAGGTATAGACTTGTGAACAAGCTGAGGACAAGCTGACAAATAGGCAATCCTTCCTGCTTCCATGGACTTATATAGGCCTCCAGCGGAAGGTGTATCCTGGATTAAAGTATGTCTTCCTGTCACGTGTTCTTGGTCACCAATCAATTAACAAAATTCAACCAGTCACTATCTCAGAGGTGTGTCCATCTTGTGTAGATCTTTTGGCTTTCTAGGTATTTTCAAGTGGACAAAAAAGGGAAACTTGTTGGAAATCAAAACCTTGACCTCAGAAAAATGTGGTTTTACTGTCCTAAAACACATTAAAAGTAGGGGACAACATAGTGTAACATGATTTCATTTCAGAAGATATTTATCAGATGGATGAATACCTAATTTGACCAAGTGGACTTGCAAATGATCTCTTTCTTTTACATACCTCCTGCATTTGCCAGGCTTCTCTAGAGGACCAACACTTACACAGTGAATCTTTCTATATATGTAAGTAGGCAGAGATTTAGTATAATGGCTTACAGGTTGAGGTAGCTCAGCAATCCATATCAAACAGAGCATAGCTCCAATCTCTAGACTACTCCAAATATGATGAGAGTTTCAAGGTTATATATAAAATCAAGGCCAGCAGTTCTGGATTATTTCCCCAACAAACCTGGTTACAAAGTCAGCGTTTGCCTCAAAACTGTCAATGCAGAGGGAAGCAGATATTAAGTTTATGATATGACTCCCAACATCACCCAATTATGTTAAAGGCCACAGTAGTATTCCAAGAAGATGTTTGTACCCATCCATTCTAATTGATGCTTTCTATAATACATTATTCCAGTAGACATATGGGGGTGCAGTACAATCCAAACTATCCTGCCTTACAATTGTAATTGTGGTCAAAATGAGATAGCTTGAATAAGGACCTAGCTGTGAGTTGCATCAGATCAATGCTGTCTGGTTTTGGAGAGATCATGAATATTTCCCTGGCACTATAGCTTTTTGTGTTCTCTGTGTACCTTTGATACTAGCTCCAAAATGGTAGTATGTGCATTTTATCCCAACTCTCAGAAGACAAATTGGTAGATTTTTAAGTTCTAGGTCAGCCTGGGAATGAGCCAGTTCTAATTAAAAAATATATATATGATTTGGTTGAGGAATGATGACACATGCCTTAAATCCCAGAATTCTGTAATTGAACATTCAGATCCCTCAGTTGAAAATTACACAGAAAAGGCCAAGACAGCGAATACTGAACAGGGAATGACTTAATAGAATAAGGGAGACATGTACCAGGCCCAGGAAGCAGAATAATTTGGGAGCATTGGCCTTGTACCTGTCGCTTTAGATTCAAGAACAGAAGGGATTGCAGATTCTGACTAGCTGAAGATAGGATATCAATGGAGATAAGAATAGACCATTTTACTATGATGAAATATTCTGATAAGTGATTTCTGAAGACATAAAATTGTTGTGTTCCAGAATTAACTGAGTCTGTACCTAGCCCTACAGGGAAATTAATTATTTATAGGTATCACACAGGTGGTAATGATTTTTAAGGCATTTAAAGATCAAGGAGTTTTGATCCAACAATTCCTGCAGAAATCACACAAACACAGATCTCACTCAGCCAAATAGTTACTTTGAATGCACACCCTAATCACATCAATGATGTAGCTCATGTGTTTGAATATGCCTATATGATAGAGAGTAGAATAGAGTGACTAGGGAATGTGAATATTAGCTGTGACCTTGTTGAAGTAGTTGTGGCCTTATTCAAGGGAGTTTTTCACTATCCGTGTGTGCTTTGATGATCCAATGCTGTGGCTCCACCCAATGCAGAATGAGAGGGCTCTCTTGGCTCCCTTTGTATCAAGCAGTAGAATGATCATCTCTGCCAACACCATGGCTGTCATGCTACATGATCCCATGCTTCCTACCATGAGGAAATGGACTGAACCTCTCAGACTGTTAACCAGCCCTAATTATATGTTTGCCTTTACAAGAAATGACTTGTTCATAGTGTCTCTTCAGAGCAATAAAACCTTAACTAAAACATATAGGTAATAAAATGTCAGAGACAACTGAAGGTTGGAATCATACAAAAAATGTGAAAGTATTTGAAATGTCTAAGGGACTATCTCATATAAAGCAGTCTTGAAATAATACCATGGTTTTATAATTTTATACTGTTAAATGAATTAGTAACCTTGAATTTAGTATACAAAATTGTATTGGAATTATTGTTCAGAGAGTATGTGTACTTTGGAGAGGCAAGCTTAGGTAGTAAATAAGTGGGTAAACAAAAAGAACATCCAAAAGGGAAAAGGAACTCCCCAGGAAGACTAAGAGAGTCAACTAATCTGGATTTCTGAGAGCTCTCCCCAAAGAGCATGCACAGGCTGATCCAATCCCCCACCCCCACGCACATATGTAGCAGATTCTTAGTCTCCACATGGATCCCCCAACAACTGGATATGGGACTCTACCTAAAGTGGTTGTCTGACTGGAATCCCTTTCCTTAGAAGTTTACCTTGTCTGACCTCAATGGGAGAGAATGGGCCTAATCCTGATGAGATAAGATTAGATGTGCTAGCTTGGGTGGATTCCCATGGGGCCCCACCCTTTCAGAGGAAAGGGGGATTTGTTGGGAGAGGGACTCCTTAAGGAAGTGACAAATGAGCAGTGTTTGGGATATAAGTAAATAAATAAAAAAAATTAAAACTCAAAAAAAAGATAGTGATAATGTATTAAAACAAGGGGTACATAATCTCTGTCCTGCAGGCAGCAGTACATGCTCTGGCCAGATGATTCTAGAAATTGTGCCAAGAATAAAGGGACTACGGGGAAAACTGATGCTCTTATGCCGGAGCAAAAAAATTAGATGATTAAGAAAACACCAGTTTAGAATTAGCATCGAGTGCTACAAAGATCAGAGCTGGAAAATTGAAATAAGCTCTTTGTCAGGGCACAGAAGATAATATGTGAAGCCCAACTAATGACAGAAGGAGCTGGGAGTAATTTCTTCCCCAGGGTATTTTGCTTCCCCTTCTAAGAATGACTGAAGCATCCATATTTAGGTCTTCCTAATTACTGAGGTTTATATGATCGGTGAAATATATTTTGGGCCTTCAAAACATTTGGTCTGATATCCCTTTATCAGTGAGTGCATACCATGTGTGTTTTTTGTGAAGGGGTTCCCTCACTCAGGAGGATATTTTCTAGTTCCTTCCATTTGTCTAAGAGTTTCATATAGTCAGTGTTTTGAATAGCTCTGTAGTGCATCATTGAGTAAATGTTCCACGTATTTTTGTATGCATACCTCTTTTGAAGTACACATGGGTTCTTTCCAGCTCATGGCTTTTATAAATAAGGCTGATATGTACAAATAGGGATCCATCCTGTTATGGTTAACATATACTTGTCTCAGGCAGTGGCACTATGGAATGTGTGGCTTTATTAGAGGAAGTGTGTCATTGTGGAAATTGATTTTGAGACAGTCCTCCTATCTACCAGAAGTGGCCAGGTCTGTTCCTGTCTTTCTTTGGATGAAAATGTAGAACTCTCAGCTCCTCATGCACTTTGCATGCCTAGACTTGCCATGTTCCTGCCTTGATAATGAACTGAATTATTGAACCTATAAAGTAATCCCAAATAAATGTTTTCTGTAAGACATGCCTTGGTCATGGTGTCTGTTGAAAGCAGTGAAACCTTAAGACAGAAGATAGCACCAGGAAGGGGTTATTGCTTTGATAGGCCTTATCATTCAATTGTTTGGAAGAATGTGGATTTTGGTATTTTGGATTTAAAGAGTACTGGAATTCTTTAAATGCGGTTTAATAAACTATCCTTGAAGGTATATGGAAGACTTTGTTGTTGAGGGTGATCTGAACTGTTCAGACATGGCCCAAGATCATGTGGTCTATTTCAGTGCAGAATTTGAGTATGTGGCCTAAAGATTGGTTTTCAAGTAGTTGGGAGGAAAAATTCTTAATCAGTGAAGGAGTTAGAAAATAGGCATGTAGTGATAATGTAATAGAAAAAGGGGCCAGGTTCCAGCTCCTGCAACCAGCATAACTCAGCAGCTTCAAGCCTGGGTCTCTGGCTTTATTATCAAGGGAAGGAGGCTACCGGGACAATTGAAGTTGTTTATCTGGAGCTAAAAAATTAGTGATGATTAAGAACAGACCAGCATCACTGTGGTAAAATCTTCTGAAAAGTATTTTTGGAGAGCAGATAGAATCTGTGTTCCTGAGACATTGAGAGTTGCACCTCACACAGCAGCTGTACTTAGTAATATGTAAGATTCCCCCATGTGTTCCTGGTTTTGAAGGGGCCATGAAGAACTGGTGAGGCTTGTTACTATGAGAGGCCATTGAAAGCAAAAGGGATTGGGGAAAATACAGCTTATCAGCTGTAAAAGGTTTCTGGTGGCATTCTTTGAGTCACTTAAGTATACTATCATATCATCAACAAATAGTGATATCTGACATCTTGCTTTCTAATTTACATCCCTTTGACTGCATTTGTGGTATGATTGCTCTAGTTAAGACTTCCAGTACTCCATTGCAGAAGAAGAGTAGGAGCAGTGTGGGCAGACTTGTCGAGTATCTGAATTAGTGTGATTGCTTCAGCGTTCTCCCTATTTAGATTAATATTGGCTGCTCATTTGCTGTATATTGCTTTTACTATCTTTAAGGATAAGCCTAAAGTTCCTGATATTTCCAAACCATAAACATGAAGTGGTGTTTTATTTTCTCAAGTGCCCTATAAGCATCTAAAGAGATATTCATATGGTTTATTTATTTGATTTTGTTTTTGGTTGATTACTTTGATGGATTCTCATATATTGAACTCTCCCTGTATCCCTGGGATGAACTTTACTTGATCATGGTGAAGGATCATGTGTCGTGTTCTAGTAATCAGTTTACAAGAAATCGATTGAATATTTTCACTGATGTTCATGATGGAATATTGTCTGACACATTCTTTCTTTCTTTGTAGGGACTCTGTGTGATTTAAGCATGAGAGTAATTTTGGCTTCAAAGAATGAGTTGTGTAGTGTTCCTTCTCTTACTATTTCTTGAAATAGTTTCGATAGTATTGTTATCAGTTCTTTTCTGAATGTCTGATAAAATATGGCGCTGAGACCATTGCTTTTTTACTTCCCTTCGGATCAGAGGCTTTTGATGAGTGCTTGTTTTTATATAGGGATTATGGGACTGTTGTAATGATTTACTTGATTTAGATTTAAATTTGATCTTTGGTAATATGGAGAATATAAGACATTTTCTCAAGATTTTCTGTTTGGTTGAGTATATACTTATGTTGCAGGATCTGATGATTTGTTTTTACTTTCTTCAGTTTCTGTTGTGATATCTTCATTTTCTTTTGTGAGTTTGTTAATTAAGATAGTCTCTTTCTCTTCTAGTTAGTATGGCTCAGGTTTTATCAATCTTTTTGATTTTATCAAAGACCTAGCTCCTGGTTTTGTTGATTTTTTTGTATAGTTCTTTTTTGTTTCTACTTTGTTGATTTCAGCTCTGATTTTGAGTGTTTCCTGCTGTCTATTCCTCTTAGATGTATGTTCTTCTTTTTGTTCTATAACTTTTAGTTCTTCTGTCAAGCTGGCTGTGTATGCTCTCTGCAGTTTCTTTTGGAACAAATACAAGCAATGAGTTTTCTTCTTAGTACTGCTTTCATTATATCCCATAGTTTCAGTTTGGTGTGCTCTCATTTTCATTAAATGTTGAAAATCCTTAAGATTTTATTTATTTCTTCCTTGAACATGGTATTGTTGAGTAGGGCATTGTTCATGTGTATGTGATGTTTTGATTTGTTTTTGTTTTTGAAGACGAGCCTTAGTCCATGGTTATTTGCAAGGGTGCATGGAATCATGTCAATCTTTTTTTTTTTTTTTTTTAGGTATTGATATCTGTTTTGTGATTGACAATAGGGTCATTTTGGTGAAGGTTCCATGAAATGATGTCTTAGAAAGATATGTCTTATAGGACAAATTAATATGGTTCAAATTTTGTTAGTTTCAATATGCTTCTGTTCACCTTCTGCTTCCCTGACTTGTCCATGGATGAGATTGGGATGTGGAAGTCTCTCACTATTATTGTGTGTGATATAATATATGCTTTGAGCTTTAATAGAGTTTTTTTTTAAAATAAATGTAGGTGCCCTTGTATTTGGAGCAGAGTTCTTCACTTCGATAAATTTTTTTCCTATGATTAGTCAAAATTGTCCTTCCGTAACAACGTTGGTAACTTTTGGTTGAAATTCTATCTTATTTGATAGTAGAATAGCCACTCCAGATTGTTTCTTAGGACCATTTTTCCTTATAATTTATTCCTAAACTTTTACTCTGTGATACAATTTGTGTTTGTTCCTGAGATGAGTTTCCTGTATGCAACAAAATGTTGGACTCAGATTGTATATACATTCTGATAGTCTATGTATCTTTAATTGGGAAATGAATCCATTGATGCTAAGAGATATCAAAGAACAATTATTGTTCCCTATTATTTTTATTGTTAGAAGTAGAATTATATTTGTGTGGTTTTCTTCTTTTTTGTTTTTCACAAGTGATAGAAAAACACAAGAATTTGGGGGACTCTGAGACTTTTGCATAAAGCCTCATTTGTAGAATGTAAGACACTAAAGACATAGAAATGGTTAAATTAAAACTCATAGATTTTCCAGGCATCACAAAGCTCTGAGACTCAGGCTGTGCCTGACAAATAAAAACATTAGCCTAGAATAAATCTCACAAAAGCCAGAATATACTGAATGATTGCCACCTATCTAGAAAGCCCTTCTTAGGTTCCTCATGCATGGCATAGTCAGTTCATGCTATAATAACACAATTCTGAGAAACTAAACAGAGACACAACCTTTAAAAATTTGCAATGTATAAACAAAGTTCTAAACATTTAAAAGCACAGATTTAGTGGACAGGTTAAGCTATACAGTCCAAGCTGAGTATACCTCTTTTGCTATACTTTCTTTGTTTTGAATATTTGGTATTTTGACTATTATATGTCTGAGGGAATTTAATTTATCTAGTCTAATCTATTTGGAGTTCTGTAGACTTCTTGTATGTTCATGGTCATCTCTTCCTTTAGGTTAGTGAATTAGCTTCTAAAATTTTGTTCAAGATATTTAGTGACACTTTTATTTGGGAGTCTTTATATTCTTCTACAACTATTATACTTTGATTGGCTCTTCTCATTGAGTCCTGGGTTTACTAGATGCTTTAGAATAAAGCTTTTAGATTTTTGCATTATCTCTGACTGATGTGCCAATGTTTACTGTGGTATCTTTTGCCCCTGAGAAACTCTCTTCCATCTCTTGCATTCTGTTGGTAATGCTTGTGTCTATGACTACTAATCTCTTTCTCAGGTTTTCTATCTCCAGGGTTGTTTCTTTTTGTGATTTTTTTTTTCTACTTTTGTTTTTCATTCCATCACCTGTGTGGTTGTATTTTCCTGTAGCTCTTTAACTGATTTTTCTGTTGCCTCTTTAAGGTCTTCTACATGTTTAATGTTTCTCATGTGTTTCTTCAACTTGTTTACTGGTTCTCATTAAATTAATGTGCCTCTGGAAGACCTTCATCATCCTTATCATGCAGTTTGTTTTAATGTCCAAAGCTTGCTTTTCTGGTGTGTTGGGCTGTCTCTTACTTGTTTGTGACATTTTCAGGTTCTGTTTGATTCCCTTGCTTAGTTATTAGCACTACACTCTTAACATTTTGTTATCTCTGATGCCAGGTTTTCTTATATCTCTAAATTGTGTGTGTGTGTGTGTGTGTAAGTGTGTCTGTGAATGTGAGTGGTCCCTTCAAACTACTCCTCATTAGAGAGGTAATCAAAATTTAGAAGCACCAAATGTATATAGTCCTGTTGAACCGCCTGGTATCAGTACACATTGATTTCCTTCCTTTATGTTTTGTATATATCAAATAATCAGTAATATTTATGAGTGAACCATTCATTTTTAAGCTTTTTTTGTATATTTTTAACATGTTTGTTTGTCCTGAAATATATGTATATGCTCTCTAGACACCAGAATATGTCAGATTGCCTCTAAATAATTGTATTACAATTTTAATGGAAATTATTTTGAATCTGTAAATTGTTTTGGTAAGATGGTGAATTTGTTATGTTAATCCTGCTCAGTCGGGTTCATCTTATATCTTTGCATCTTCTGATATCATCTCCAGTTTCTTCATAGACATGAAGTTCCTGTTATATAGGTCTTTGACTTGCTGGGTTAGACTCATATGAGGAATTTTTTTAGGATTTTAGGGTGGTATAAGAGAATTTTCTCCTTAAATTGTGTCTCAGAACATCATTTGCACAAATGAGGCCTACTGATTTTTCTTTTATTAATTTTTTGTGCAAGCACCTTGCTGAATGTGTTCATCAGCTGTGGAAGTTTTCTGGTAAAACTTGGGGGTCTTTTATTTATATTTTCAAGTCATCTGTGAACAATAATACTCTGACTACTTTGTTCCAAATTGAATCCCTTAGATATTCTCATGTTGTATTACTGCCCTTGTTAGGACTTCAAATTTTTCTTGCCTACATATTGTGCAGAGATAAAGATGGAACAGATAGTGAGGAAACAGCCCTCCCATGAGTATCCCATAGAGATATACATTTCATGGGAGAGAGTCCACACTAGACCATATTAATGATACTTGGCTTCTCTGCTATGCTTGCATGTAGGAACCTAGCATTATTGTCTCCTGAGTCTTCATCCAGTAGAGTATGGAAACAGACTGACAATCACACATCATGTGGAGCCCAGGAAGCATTCAGGAAGTTAAACGGGGGCTATCTCAGTCTCTGTTCATTGACATTGGTACTCTTTTCTTCTTCCTGGACTGCCTGGTTAGGCCTCAGTTGGAGAGGATATGACTAGACCTGCTGGGAATAGATGATCCAGGGTGGGGTGATACCCAGGTGGTATTCTGTTTCATTGAGGAGATAAGGAGGTAGAAATTAGCATAAAGGTGAGAACCAACACAACAAAATAGCATGTGTTCCATGTCTTAAATGTTTTTCAATATTGCAATAAATAAAAACACTTACTACCTGAGCTATCATATTTCCTGGGAAGACATAATATTCATAATATTCATGCCTACTAATATCAGATAGGACTCACGGTATATATATATATATATATGTATATGTGTGTGTGTGTGTGTGTGTGTGTGTGTGTGTGTGTGTGTGTGCAGAGTGAGAAAGAGAGAGAGAGAGAGTTTGAGAGATAGAGAGAGAGGGTGGGAGGTTTGTAGGGAGGGAGGTAGAAAGGGAGGGATGGAGGTAGGGAGGGAATGATGTGGAGAGAGAGAGAACTAAATTCCAACTTGGTGAATCAGTAAGTTTTATGGAGGTTATTTTCCCAAAAACAGATGAGGTGTTCAAAGACCCCCTCCTGCTTTAGCTGCAGTAACGCCATTTTGTGCTAGGCCCAGAACAGCAGGGATGGAAAAATACTTAAACCAAAGTGAGCCAGAGGAGAGCCAAGTCCCTGTCAAAACAAAATATCTGCAGTTGACCCCCTGGACCGGTATAAAGACACAATATTTTAAAGACACAATATTTTGCCATACGTGCTGAGACAAGGACGAAAAACAGCACCCTGTCCCAGAGGAGGGACCAAAGCCACCCTTTTCCGAAGAACTTGAGGCTTGTCCCCAGTTCACCCTGGTTTCATAAAAACCCCGTTGCTATGCTTCTGCTCCTGTACATTGCTTCTGCCCCCCAAGCCCTATCAAAAGGGGACTGCACTTTGTCTGGCGCGCAAGTCCTCTGAGAGACTGTGTGCCCACAGTTACCTGTGTAAATAAACCTCTTGCTACTTGCATCTGAGGTGAGTGGTCTCGCTGTTCCTTGGGACAGGTCTCTTCAGATGGAAGATACCCTCCGGGGTTCTTTCATTTGGTGCATTGGCTGGGAATCTGAGACACCCCTACCAAGGGACCACCGACCCACTATTGGGAGGTAAGCTGGCCATCCCCTGTTTGTGTCTGATTGTTTAACTGTCTGCGCAGCGAATTCTGTATTTTCAGTACTAGGCGCCAAGTAATTAGTATTTGGTGGACTTGGAAGGAGCTGAGGAGCTTGCACTTCCCCTCCGCAGCCCTGGAAGGCGTTCCACGGGCATCGGGAGCCCGATTTATTGGGACTGGATCCACTACCAGAATCGGACACTTTGGGGGCCTTCCCTTGTCTGAAGGGTACGTGGAACCTCTGGGAGACGAGGGGTCCGGATCCGGACCCTCATCTGTATGGTCTCCATCTGACACTTTTGTTTAGACTTGGCCCTGGAGCCGCGCAGCACGTTCTGTGTTGATCTGTCTTTGTCTCTTGTTTTTTGTTCCGTATTTATTGTTGCCTTTTTTGAAACTATGGGCCAGACTGTCACTACCCCCTTGAGCCTTACCCTGCAGCACTGGAAGGATGTTCGAGACACCACCCATAACCTCTCGGTAGAAATCTGAAAGAGAAAGTGGACCAAGTTTTGTTCGGGAGAATGGCCCACGTTTAGCATAGGATGGCCGCGGGACTGCACCATTACGCTTGATATTATTTTTCAGGTAAAGGCCAAGATCATGGATCCAGGTCCCCATGGTCACCCGGACCAAGTACCTTACATCGCCACCTGGGAATACCTTGCCTTATACCCACCTGCGTGGGTTAAGCCTTTTGTTTCTCCTAAGCTCCCTCCTATCCTGTCTGCTCCGACTCTGCTCTCTCCCCTCCAATCGGTCCCCGCCCCTGCTTTACCCTCCCAGTCTTCCCTTTACCCCACCGTGACTAAAAATCTCCAAGCAGAAAAGAAAGAAAAACCGGTTGTGCTGCCACCTGGGATAATATGCTAATGGACCTCCTGACAGAAGAGCCAAAGAGCCTCCACCATATCCCGCTGCTCATGCTCCAGGGGAAGCTTTTCCAGTGCCTGTGGCACCTCCGTCCCCGGCTGAACCAGCTCCGTCTCCAGTGGCCGGACTCCTCTGCGCACGCTGGGAGCGGGAGCCAGCCCCAGACTCCACCTCCCAAGCTTTTCCCCTATGAACGGGACCGAACGGCCAGCTACAATACTGGCCCTTTTCGGCTTCTGACCTTTATAACTGGAAAAATAATAACCCGCCTTTCTCTAAAGATCCCTCTATGCTGACCTCCCTTATTGAGTCTATTTTAGTTACCCATCAGCCAACCTGGGATGATTGTTAACAGTTGCTGCAGGTGCTGCTGACCACTGAAGAGAAACAGAGGGTTTTTCTGGAAGCTCAGTAAAATGTCCTGGGCGACAATGGCCGCCCCACTCAGCTGCCAAACGAGATTGATGCCGCTTCTCCTCTTGAGCATCCCGATTGGGACTTTGCCACCCAGGAAGGTAGGAACCACCTGTGGCTCTATCGCCAGTTGCTTATAGTGGGTCTCCATGGGGCTGCAAGGCGCCCCACAAATCTGGCTCAGGTAAAGCAGGTCATTCAGGGACCTGAAGGGTCACCTTCTGCATTTCTAGAGCTACTCAAAGAGGCATATCTCATCTATACTCCTTATGATCCAGAAGATCCAGGATGCAATCTTGCCATGTCCTTTATTTGGCAGTCAGCACCAGATATTAGAAAAAAAGTTAGAGAGCTTAGAAGGTCTTAGAGAAAGTACAATACAGGGCCTGTTAAAAGAGGCTGAGCATATATGTAATAAGAGAGAGACTCAAGAAGAGAGAGAGGAGAGATTTAAAAAGGAGACAGAAGAAAGGGAAAACCAAAGAGAACGTAGAAATAGAGAGATTAGCAGACTGCTGGCCACCGTAGTGTCAGGGCAGCAGTTAGGGAGACAGGTGGGAGATCAAAGGGGACCAAGAGTAGAACGAGACCAGTGTGCCTACTGCAAAGAAATAGGTCACTGGATCAGGGATTGCCCCAAACGGCCTAAGGGGCCTTGTCGACCCAGACCCCCGGGGTCGCTCCTGACACTGGAAGATTAGGAGAGTCGGGGCCAGGAGCCCCCCCCCCCGAGCCCAGGATAACACTTGATGTTGGGGGGCAACCAGTCACCTTCCTAGTAGATACAGGTGCTCAACATTCTGTATTAACCAACCCGGTGGGACCATTGAGTGATCGATCAGCCTGGGTCCAAGTAGCCACTGGAGGCAAGAGATATCGGTAGACTACAGACAGTAAAGTGCTCCTGGCTACCGGTAAGGTGATTAACTCCTTTCTATATGTGCCTGACTGCCCTTACCCCTTATTGGGCCGAGATCTCCTAACCAAATTAAGAGCACAGATCCATTTTGAAAAGACAGGGGCTAGCATTACGGGACCCCTAGGACAGCCCCTCCATGTTTTAACCCTTAACTTGGAAGATGAATACAGACTGTATGAACAGTCTGAGACTAAAAACATCCAAGAGTCAACTGACACATCTTGGTTGAACAGATTCCCACTGGCCTGGGCTGAGACTGGTGGCATGGGACTGGCCAAACAGCAACCACCATTAATGATATCTCTAAAGGCCACAGCCACCCCAGTATCTATCAAATAGTACCCCATGTCTCAGGAAGCTTACCAAGGAATAAGGCCCCATATCAAAAGACTCTTGGATCAGGGGATCCTGATCCCCTGCCGGTCGCCTTGGAACACTCGCTTATTGCCTGTCAAGAAACCAGGCACGGGTGATTATCGACCTGTACAAGATCTCAGAGAGGTTATCCGAAGGGTGGAAGATATCCACCCAACGGTCCCTAACCCCTACAACCTGCTAAGTGGGTTACCTCCTTCCCATATCTCTTATACTGTATTGGACCTCAAAGATGCCTTTTTCTGCCTGAGGATCCACCCCTCCAGCCAGCCTATCTATGCCTTTGAATAGAAGGATCATGAAATGGGGCTGTCGGGACAGCTGACTTGGACCCGCTTATCCCAGGGATTCAAAAATAGTCCCACTTTGTTTGATGAGGCTCTACACAGAGACCTGGCCGACTTCAGAGTCCAACACCTGACATTGGTCCTACTGCAGTATGTAGATGAACTTTTACTGGCAGCCAACTCTGACGAAAAATGCAGGGAAGGGACGGCTGCCCTCCTTAAGACATTGGGGACCCTGGGATATCGGGCATCTGCCAAAAAGGCCCAGATTTATAGACAGCAGGTCACATACTTGGGCTACCAAGTTAGCCAAGGGAAAAGGTGGCTGATGGAAGCCCGCAAGCAGACCATCACTGGAATTCCGGTTCCCAGAGGACCATGACAGTTGAGGGAGTTCTTGGGGACTGCGGGGTTCTGCCGACTCTGGATACCGGGGTTTGCAGAAATGGCAGCCCCCTTATACCCCCTTACCAAACAGGGGGTCTTCTTTGATTGGCGGCCAGAACATCAAAAGGCTTTTCAAGACATTAAAAAGGCCCTTCTATCCTCACCAGCCCTATGCCTTCCAGACTTAACTAAGCCCTTTGAGTTGTTTGTAGATGAAAAACAAGGTTATGCCAAAGGAGTATTGACTCAACAGATAGGGCCATGGAAGAGACCAGTGGCATACCTGTCCAAGAAACTTGACCCAGTGGCGTCAGGATGGCAACCCTGCCTGTGTATGGTGGCTGCCATTGCAGTGCTCACAAAGACACTGGGAAGTTGACCATGGGCCAGCCTCTGACCATCTATGACCACCATGCTGTCGAGGCGTTGGTCAGACAACCACCAGATAGGTGGCTGTCCAATGCCTGGATGACTCATTACCAGGCTATGCTTCTAGACACCGACCGAGTCCGTTTTGGTCAGGTAGTGACACTCAACCCTGACACCCTGCTGCCCCTCCCTGAGACGCCAGAACAACATGATTGCCTTCAGATTCTCGCCGAAGTCCATGGGACCAGACCAGACTTAACGGATACTCTCCTTCAGGAGGCAGATTTCACTTGGTACACAGACGGCAGCAGTTTTCTGAACAATGGAGAGCGCCGAGCAGAAGCCGCCATGACCACTGAGACTCAGGTAATCTGGGCAACAGCCCTACTACCAGGAACATCAGCCCAGAAAGCAGAACTCATCGCCCTGACAAAGGCCCTTCAGATGGCAAAAGGTAAGAAACTAAATGTCTATACAGACAGCAGATATGCCTTTGCCACACTACATATACATGTGGAAATAGACCGGAGAAAGGGGCTCCTAACCTCAGAGGGCAGAGACATCAAAAATAAGACTGAGATTCTGGCCCTACTAGGGGCCCTATTCTTACCCCAGAAACTGAGTATCATTCACTGTCCGGGGCATCAGAAAGGAGACAGTCCTGAGGCTCGAGGAAACAGAATGGCCGATAAGGCCGCTCGGGAGGCTGCTGTAGCCATGATTGCAGCCTCCACACAAGCCTTCCCTCTCGCCCAAAAAGAAACAAACGTTACTCCCCCTGCCTATCGTTATGATTACCAAGACTTAGATTTACTAAAGAAAATGGGGGCCACCCACTTGCCGGAAAAAAAGACAATGGATTTATAAAAATAAGGTGGTGATACCCCTGAAACAGACTTTTGAACTAATTAAAGCCCTACACCGGTTGACTCACATTGTTGCCAAAAAGTTAAAAGCTCTCCTAGATAAAGAAGAAAGCGTGCACTATCTTCTGCAGGGAGAAAATACCTTTCAACAGGTACTAAATCACTGCACCACTTGTGTGCAAACAAATGCAGGAAGAACTAAGGCCCATCCAGGAGTTCGAGTGAGAGGACACCAGCCAGGCACTCATTGGAAGATTGATTTCATGGAGGTAAAACCTGGACTATATGGCTATAAGTACTTACTAGTATTTGTAGATACATTCTCTGGTTGGGTTGAAGCCTTTCCCACCAAACATGAAACAGCCAACGTGGTCGCCAAGAAGCTATTAGAGGAGATCATTCCCAGGTATGGACTTCCCCCAGTATTGAGGTCAGATAATGGGCCTGCCTTCTTCCCCCAGGTAAGTCAGTTGGTGGCTAAGCTACTGGGGAATGATTGGAAACTACATTGTGCCTATAAGCCCCAAAGCTCAGGACAGGTAGAACGTATAAACAGAACCATTAAGGAGACTCTAACCAAATTAACGCTCGCAACGGGCACTAGAGACTGGGTACTCCTACTCCCTCTAGCCCTGTATCGTGCCCAAAACACTCCAGGCACTCATGGACTTACCCTGTTTGAGATACTTTACGGAGCACCCCCACCAGCCATACACTTTTATGACTCTGATGTTGCCAGCCATGCTAATAATATGTCTCTAAAAGCCCACATGCAGGCACTCCAGATCATCCAGAAAGAGGTCTGGAAACCGTTGGCCTCCGCCTATCAAGAACAACTACACAGGCCGCTAGTACTTCACGCCTTCCAGGTCAGAGACTCTGTATGGATTCGCAGGCATCAGACTAAAAACTTAAAACCCCGCTGGAAAGGACCCTATACTGTGCTGCTCACCACACCAACGGCCCTCAAGGTAGACGGGATAGCTGCTTGGATTCACACGTCCCACGTTAAGCCAGCTCATTCTTCCGTCGGTAGGCAGGTGACATAGAAGGTTCAATGCACCAAACCCCCTAAAAATAAGACTTACCCGGGGGAACATTAATCATTATTTGGGTGACGGTAGAAATTACACTGGCCAGTCGTCAAGAAAAGAGCCCACACAGGGTATTTAAATTGACCTGGCAGGTTCTCTCCCAGACAGGGGACATAATCTGGGAAAAGACTAAAAATCATCCCCTTTATGCATGGTGGCCCACTCTTACACCCGATTTTTGCAGTCTAGCGGCCGGCCTAGATACATGGGATATCCCGGGGACTAACCCCAAAGAAGGAGCGGGGGGGGGGGGGGAGGATGCCCTGGCTAAAAGTCGTCGGGCTCTGCAAGACTCCAGGGAGACAGCACCGGGTGTAGCTCCCAGGCTGCAAAAGATGGTCTATCAGGTCAATACTTCTATGTCTGTCACAGAGATGGGCGAACTTGGGAAAAGGACAGACAGTGCGGGTCCCTAGATTATTATTATTGTGCAGCCTGGGGATGTGAGACAACTAGAGACGCCTATTGGAAGCCCTCCTCCACCTGGGACAAGATTAAGGTAAGAGGGGGTGGAAAAAAGGCTCGACAGGTACCACCTTTCTTCCCCTTAACATCTCCTTCACTGAGCAAGGAAAGCTAGCCAGAGAATAGATAAAAGGATACACATGGGGATTAAGATGGTACTTGTCTGGACCAGATCGAGGTCTCGTCTTTAAGATTCAACTCAAAACGGAGACAGCCACTAAGGCAGTGGGACCCAATCTCGTACTGGCAGACCAAAAGCCTCCCTCTCCGCAACTCCCCCCTCCAGTTATATCTAAGAGACCAGTAAGCCCGACAACCCCAATCCCAAGACTAGAGAGTCCTCTGTGTCTGTAGTCACCCAACCTTCCAAAGTCACCAGTCGCCCTCAAGTAGTGGGCTCTGGATATAGACTTCTCAACCTGATACAGGGGGCTTACTTAGCCCTAAACTCTTACGACCCAGAGAGGACCCAAGAATGTTGGTTATGCCTAACCTCTAGCCCACCATATTATGAGAGAGTGGCCATTCTAGGAAATTATAGTAACTCCAACACCGCCCAAGATGCCTGTAACTCTATTCCCAGCCATAAGTTAACCTTGGCCGAAGTGTCAGAAAGAGATTTCTGTCTGTGAGTAGTCCCATTGACTCATCAAGACCTCTGTAATCAGACCCACCGACTTGCTGCAGGAAATTACTACTTAGCGGCAGGACCAGGAATCTATTGGGCTTGCAACACTGGTCTAAACCCCTGTATATGGCTACAGTGTTTAACCAAACCTCTGAATTCTGTGTGCTAATTAAATTATGGCCTAAGGTTACATATCATGAACCTGAATTTATATACCAACATTTCCAGGGACTAGTTCGAAACCGCCAAGAACTGGTATCCTTAACCTTGGCCCTACTCCTGGGAAGGGTTACAATGAGAGGCATAGTGGCCCGTATAGGGACCGGTACTACTGCCCTGATACAAGCTTCACAGTTCAGAGAACTGCAACAGGCAATGCATGCAGACTTACAGGCGTTAAAAGAGTCGGTCAGCACCTTAGAGAAATCCCTGACATCCCTCTCTGAGGTAGTGCTCCAAAACAGACGAGGACTAGATGTTCTATTTTTACAAGAAGGAGGACTCTGTGCAGCACTATAAGAGAAGTGCTGCTTCTATGCAGACCACACTAAATTGGTGAGAGACAATATGGCTAAACTCAGAGAAAGGCTCAAACAAAGACAGAAGTTATTTGAGTCTGAACAAAGTTGGTTTAAAGGGTGGTTTAACAAGTCCTCATGGTTTACCACTCTAGTCTCCTCTATAATGGGATCATTAATTATTATTCTCCTAATATTGCTCTTTTGACCCTGTATTCTAAACTGCTTAGTCCAATTCATGAAAGACAGGCTATCACGATCCAAGCTTTAGTTCTTACTCAACAGTACCATAAACTAAAACAATGTGAACCTGAGCTACAAAAATGAGAGAGACCAGACCTCCTGAATGAAAGATTCCATTTGAGTATATAAGAAAATGCGGGAATGAAAGACCCCTTCCTGCTTTATCTGCAGTAACGCCATTTTGTGCTAGGCCCAGAACAGGCAGGGATGAAAAAATACTGAAACAAAAGTGAGCCAGAAGACAGCCCAGTCCCTGTCAAAACAAGATATCTGTGGTTGACAACCTGGACCGGGGTAAAGACACAATATTGCAAAGACACAATATTTTTCCATACCTGCTGAGACAAGGACGAAAATCAGCACCCTGTCTCAGAGGAGGGACCAAGGCCACCCTTTTCCAAAGAACTTGAGGCTTGTCCCCAGTTCACCCTGGTTTCATTTAAACTAACCAATTAAAACACTGTTGCTATGCTTCTGCTTCTGTACCTTGCTTCTGCCCCCCAAGCCCTATAAAAAGGGGACTGCCCTTTGTCCAGCGCACAAGTGCTCTGAGAGACTGTGTGCCCACAGGTACCTGTGTAAATAAATCTCTTACTACTTGCATCCGAAGTGAGTGGTCTAGTTGTTCCTTGGGACGGGTCTCTTCAGACTGAAGATACCCTCCGGGGTTCTTTCAGTGTTACAGGGGCAAAAATTACTCAAAAGCAGCTTTATAATCAATGTCCACAGCAGCATTGGTGACAAGTCACTAGAGCTAGAAACTTGAAGAAGATTGACAGCACAACAGGTTGTATAGTGCCTTTTTCAAGTGACTATGCTAATATAAACCTCTACCAGGCATGTAGGTTTGAGCTGCAAAGGAATAGTGGCATAATGGATATAATGGGTGGTTTGTGCTTATTCAGGGACTTCTTGGATCTATTATTAGTCGTTTCCCTTCCTACCTAATATTCCTGAAGATTCCTGAAGGATGGAATGTTTTAGTCTCAGAGGAAACCACTGACCTTGTCAGCTCAAAGCCATTATGTCTTACTCTTTTGGTTGTATCAGAATTCTACCATACTATCTGAATTTATATTACTTCATTGTGATTTTCTTATTTTCAAAGTGTAAGTAATGATTCTACCTGTTGTGAAAGCCCCTTACATATTTATTGGCCTAGTAAATGAATAATTTCCCATCAATTTGTGTTTCATTTATAAATTTATAAGGCAGTTTATAAATAGTGAGTGTAAATCACATTATAAGACAATTATATACAAGATAGTTCTTAACACTTGAGCATTTAAAAAGAATAAAGCCAGAAGTTAAACCAAGATTTTGGTATACTACCATATCCTTACATATGCTATACAACTCTATGGCGATGTAGAGACATTTCTGTGATAATGTCAAAAGGGGACTGATTGTTCTAAAAAAATATCATGAAAATTTATTCCAGTGACTGATAGATAGCATAGAGGAGCAAAAGAAGTGGCTAATATATATTGCAAAGATCATATTGTCAACCTAACATATGTGCAAGTAAATATGTGAAAAATAAGACCTGTCATTATTCTAAATTTTTACATCTCTAGAAATCCAACATCATGAAATATATATAAGAGGTGTAGACACTAAAGTGTAAGAATGAGTTAGAATTTGTGGACAATAGTGACTTGGGTTGGAATAAGAAGACTTGAGACAGGAATATTTGCAAGAAGTCTACTGTAAAGGAGAGTTACTTTATAACCAAGGGCTTGCAGATTGTGTTACTGTTAAAACCAAATTTTCTAGAAAAGCTGGATAATTACAAAGAAAAACCTACGGGCACAGCAAATATTTATTAGAAAGATCAATAAATCACAAAAGTACCAAAAAAATCACAGAGTTTAAAAACTAGTGTTTGAAGTCATTTTATTTGAGATGCAATTCATAAAAACATGTTTGAGGGAGGAGGAAAGGGGAGTAAAGGGGAGGATATAAGATTAGAAATGTAAATGTTCTGAATATCCAATAAAATTTTAAAAATGTCAAACATACCAAACTTTTTTTTTTCTGAAAATGTTTTTATTAAATAGCAAAGCAGAACTTGAACACAAATTTAAATATCTGTAACAATGTCACAAAATGGTTGCAAAATGTCTGTAATGGGAGGATTACATATCCTTATAACTATGTCACCCATCCATGCCTACATTAGTACATTAGATGATTCCACATGTCAGCAGCCCATCTAAGAGCTAGCAGTTCCATTATTGGATCTTTCTTGTTACAAAAACTTCTAATATTTTGGGTATCAGCTCTATATGAGATAGAAACTACAAACAAAATTTTTAAAATTTGTTAAAGAATGACTAAAATACTGTAACTATGTTTGTTTCAAAAACTCTGGGTATACAACTGAGATAAAATACTAAGGATGTCTAGCACTTCCTAGATGTTTCTCAGCTATTGGATTTTCCTCAATTGAGAACTTTTTGTTTAGCTCTGTACCGCATTTTTTAATAGTGTTGTTTGATTATCTGGTGTCTAGCTTTTTGAGTTCTTTTTATACCTTGGATATTAGGCCTCTATCTGATGTGGAGATGGTAATGATCTTTTCCCATTCTGTTGGCTGCAGTTTTGTTTTCTTGACACTGTCCTAAGCCTCACAGAAACTTGCAAACTCATTAAGTTTCATTTGTTAATCTTTGACCTTAAAGCAGGGGCCACTGGTGTTTTATTCAGAAGATTATTTTCCTATGCCTATGTTTTCTAAGGTTTTCCCTATTTTCTCATCTAATAGTTTCAGTGTATCTGGTTTAATGTGGATATATTTGTTCCACTTACACTTAAGCTTTGTACAAGGAGATAAGAAAGGGTCTATTTTCATTCTTCTGCATGCTGAGTGCCAGTTGGACCAATACCATTTGTTGAATAGGCTGTCATTTATCCATTGAAGGTTTACAGGACCTTGTTCAAAAATCAGGTGACCATATATGTGGGGCCTTATTACGGGGTCTTTTATTCTATTCCATTGATCCATGTGCCTATTTCTGTACCAGTCCCACACAGTTTTGAGCAGAATTGCCTTGTACTATAGCTTGAGGTCAGAGATAGTGATTCCCGCAGATGTTTTCTTGTTTTTGAGGATGGATTTTACTTTTCTAAGTCTTTTGTTATTCCAGGTGAAATTGCTCATTTCTCTTTCAAACGCAATAAAGAACAACATTAGAATTTTAATGGGGATCACATTGAATCTGTAGATTGCTTTATGTATGATGGTCATTTTTAGAATGTTGATCCTTCCATTACATGAGCATGGGAGATCTTTCCATTGTCTGAGACCTTCCTTGATATCCTTCTTTATAGGTTTAAAGTTCTTGTCATACAGGTCCTTCACTTACTTAGTTGGAGGCACACCAAGGTATTTCATCGTTTTTGTGACTATTGTAGAGGATATCTTTTTCCTAAATATTTTCTCCACATGTTTGTCCTTTGAATACAGGAAGGCTACTGATTTTTTTGAATTAATTTAATGTCCAGCCACTTTGCTGAATGTTTATCAGCTGTAGAAGTTCTCTGGTGGAATTTGTGGGGTCACTGAAGTACACTATCATATCATCTGCAAAATGTTTTTAGCTTCCGAATGTGACAGTTTACATTTCACAGAAAACCTTTAATTATTTATAGCTTCAATGTATTTTCAGTTGATTAAAAAGATATCAGCAATCCTCTCTTATTAGTAAAAATCACAAATGGCAAGCAATAGATAAGAAAGTATCATAGTTTGGTATAGTGTCAATACTTAGTTTCAGGTTACTATGTTGGAGATAACTGCAGTTCTTCTCCTGACAAAGATGGGGAGGCAGAGGCAGATGTAGAGGCAAAAGTGGGTGCACAAGGTACAGAAGCTCTGCATTCAGTACATGATTTTGGTCCCTTTTTCACAACATGGTTATTTTCTTGTACATTTAACTTGTTAGACTTTTGATAAAACACAGTGCTACACAATATATGTGTATATATATAAGAAATTGGCAAAAGATTCTTCTTAAAGTTTCAAAAATATCTGTAATTTTAATATAAAGTCTCTACATATGCACATTTTCATAGACCAATATATACATAGAACGTTAACTCAGAGATGCTCCTGTTAAGCTTTAGTATTACCTAGATCTGACATTGTCTTTATAAATACTCAGGGAAGCAAACAAAGATACTGTAACTTTTGGATCATATCCAAGCTTATGTAGAAAGAACAAAAGCAGCAATCCATAGAAGACAGTGAGATGAACCCTTTACAATCTTTTGCTTTTCGTTTCAGTTGTTTGAAAAACACTTTAAGCAGACATAAGGGTATCTGTATATTGTCCAAGTACTTGATTTTCTGATTTTTTCTTCAGGTTTACTTCCTCAACTGCATCTACTCTTGCAGAAAGATTTTAAAGTTTGTGTTGTAGTTCAAACTCCTGATTGAGAAGTCGAGTCTTTCTTCAAGTTCCACCTGATTTTCAGCATAAACTGCGTCCATATCAGCATTCATCATCTTGGGAACATACATTGAGCTCTTGATCGCAAACTCCTTAGTGAAGTGTCTTTCATCTGCAGCACATTGAGTAGGTGGGATAGGTAGCCAACTTACATTAAATTAAAGAGGAAAAGTTCAGTATACAGTGTATGGAAATTAGATTTAAAAATTTGGTATTGAAATGGGATAAGTTGAGGTTTCCCTATGCAAATAAATAGATATGAGGTACACATGGTCCACTTTCTAATTCTAAATGTTAGTTTGTTTGTTCATTTGTTTGTAATCTTCAGGCAACAGTAAAATCTACTTGTTGACAGAGGTGTCAGTAGAAACAATAAACCAATTTCAGGGAAGATATTTTTTGAACAGTCAAATTGTACTGGTGAATGATGCTTGGGAATGAGACTTCAGATGCTGCTTGAGGTAACAGGTTCTGGAATAGCTTTTGTTGCAGAGGGGACAAGCATGGGGCCTCTCCCCACTGTGCTTTTTTATGTGTCTGTTGAGATCTGTTGAACGGTAGAATGTCCATTTGCAGCCAGGCACATTGCACTCATAACTCCTCTTTCCAGTGTGTTTCTTCATGTGGTCTTTGAGATGGTGAGCCTTTGTGTAAGATTTCCCACAATCTGGGTAGGAACATGAGTAGCGCTTCAAAGGTTGAGGGTTGATTGGAGAGACAGGGCTCAGTGTCTGCAGGTCTGCGTTCAACTCTGGACCCTTTCCTTGAACCAAATCAGAAGCTGAAGAGCTTGCCTGAGGTTGCCTTTGAAAAGAAGGGTAACTTGAAGGATTTGAGGATTCACCTACATATGGGGCTCGGTTACTAAGTAAAGTCACATGATGATCAAGGCTTTGCACAACATTGGGTGTTCCATTGTTACTTGGGTAGACATTAGGATCAAGAGAGGTTCTCAAATGATCCAAGGAGAATGACTCTTCAGAACTTGGACTCCTCTCTGGATGCCAAGCTAAGTGTTCTTGTATAGGACATGAAGTCACCTGAGGATCAAGTCTTTCTTCCACATCAGGTGTTCCATTCACACTTTGCGAAGCATCAGAATCAAGAAAGGCCATTATGTCATCAGAGAAGAAAGACTCTTCAGAAAGTAGTCTTGTCTCCAGGTGCCAAGCTAGGTTGACTTGGTTACTAAGTGAAGTCACTTGAGGATCAAGGTTTTCTTCAACTTTGGGTGTTCCATGCAAACTTCGGGAAGCATCAGAATCAAGAAAGGCATTTATGTCATCCATGAAAAAAGACTCTTCAGAACTGGGACTTGTCTCTTGGTGACAATCTAGGTTGGCTGGGTTACTAAGTGAGGTCACCTGAGGATCAAGGTTTTCTTCAATATTGGGGGATCCATTCAAAGTTGAGGAAGCATCAGAATCAAGAAAGGCTATTATCTCATCCAAGAAAAAAGACTCTTCAGAACTGGGACTTGTCTCTGGGTGACAAGCTTGGTTGGCTGGGTTACTAAGTGAAGTCACCTGAGCATTTTGGCTTTCTTCAATACTGGTAGTTTCATTCAGATTTAGGGAAGCATTAGAATCAGGAAAGTCTATTATCTCATCCAAGGAGAATGACTCTTCAGAACTGGGACTTGTCTCTGGGTGACAAGCTAGGTGGTCTTCCTTACTAAGTGAGGTCACCTGAGGATCAATGCTTTTTTTAACATTAGGTTTTCCATTCAGACTTGGATGGAAATTTGGATCCACAGAGGTTCTCATGCGATCCAAGGAGAACAAGACTTCAGAACTGGGGTTTGTCTCTGGATGCCAAGATAGGTGGTCTTGAGCAATATGCGAAATCATTTGAGATTCATGGCTTTTTTCAGCATTAGGTGTTCCATTCAGACTTGTGTGGATATTTTGATCCACAGAGGATCTCATCTGATCCAAGGAGAATAACTCTTTAGAACTGGGACTTGTCTCTAGATCCCAAGATATGTGGTCTTGATTACAAAATGAATTCACCTGAGGATCCAGGCTTTTTTCAACATTTGGTGTTCCATTCAGACTTGGGTTGACATTTGGATCAGAGGACCTCATCTGATGCAAGTAGCATGACACTTTAGAACTGGAATATTTCTGTGGATGCCAAGTCATATTTTCTTCTGCATTAGATGTTGCCCTCTTAGACCCGTGAAAATTTGGGCTAAAACAGGTGTTTGGCATCTCAAAACCATAGAAAGTCTGGCCACCAATTAGATTTGTCACCCAGTGACTAACCATCAAATCGTGATCACATCTGTGTCCGGATAACTGATACCCAGAGAGAAAGTGCTCACCACTGACCAGGTTCTCCTGACCACTGGAGACATTCTGACCACAGAAGGATGACTTCTGGTAGTAGAGCTTCATGTGGTCATGGTTATCTCTCACCAGAGGCTCATAAAAAACCTGATATTCATTAGAAGTTATCATCAGATCTGCATTGAATCTATTAGCTACTAAATCCCTCTGCTGATACCTAAAAGACCTCTGTTCAGAAAAGGAGTCCAGGGAGAGATCTACATTTGAATTCTGGTTTGCATGCCTTCCAGAGAGAGCAGCATGATGATTACCAAAGAGAATCCTCTGACTCTCATTCAAGGCTGTATTTTGGATCAGAAGAACCTTGTCAAAATTTACTGTCCTCATCCAGTATTTTTCATTGTAGAGAGATTCCCCAGCTTCAAGGACGGCTTTATTCTGGGCATGAGGTTGGCATATCTTTGGTGTGTTGTTGAGCTCCTTAAGCTGAGGGTCTTCAGGGCATTTTTCCTGCTGAAGAGACACAGCTATCTTGTTCACAGAGGCAGTCTCACTTGGCTCTCCTGTTTTTCCTGGGTGTGCTGTGGAGTTCAGAGTACAGGTTATCTCAGGTGTGCTAGAGTATGCAGATGTTTTCAGTGTTGGTTGCCAGGCAAGAATCTCTGAGTTCTGACCTGAGACAGGCTGGCTGGACTCCACAGGGAAAGGCTGGGTATTAAACCTCCCTGGCTGAATTGCATCTGTGGATTCTGCCATGTCTATGCAGGCTTCACAAATCGCCTGGGAACTCTTCACCTTTTGCACTGTTGGGAGAAAAATCAACATCTGGCTAAACTAGGTATTCAGTGGTAGAGATTAAAGTTCTTGAGAATACTCAAACTCTCCGACAGGCATAACTTAAATGGTAGACACAAGCAGGCATAAAATGTGCTCTGGAGATCAGGGATTCACAACTTTAAGGGCTCTGATGAAGATGGGATGGGCAAATAAAAGCTTCATTACTCTGTGTTCCCTTTTTATAATACTAGGCCTGATATGTTCAGAACTTCTGAGTCTATGATTTCATAAGTCATACCTTTCCACATGTAGACCCCTATACTTAGAAGACATGTTTAAATATCTCATCCCAGGCTCTTAGAGTTTAGAAGATGCTCTCATTAAGTAAACTCTAAGGAACTGTGTATCTTAGCTTGCCTCTGATTTACTTTATAAACAATATACAATTACATGTTTGCATTCATCAACTTTAGAAGAGAATGCGGAACAGGATTTGTTGGTGGTACTGGTCGGTTTGTACAGGAGCAGTAGTTCATGTGGGGTTTGTTTTGAATGAAGAGAGTGAATGAAAAGAAACTGGTGTGATGTTGAAACCTCTTGCAGTGTAGACTTATAGAGTACAAGAGGTTAACCTTAGTAATGGTGGATACAGAATCTGGTGTGATTATTTTTTGTAATGCTACAATCTGTTGTTTCCTTTTGGTATTTGATCCAATCAATTTTCTCAAATATTATAGATAAATGCTACGAGAGGGTTTCACTCTCAGCACACTGACAATAGGACCCAATCACCTAGTATTGTATCCACATAGTTCATGGATCCTGGAAAGATCCTGATGGTGGTAAAGGTTGATGAAATGAGACAAAAATCTTATTTTAAATTTTAAAAGCAAATAGTGAAAACTAATGTTTAAGAAAGGAAGATGGAATGAAAGACAGGAAAAAAAAACAAGAAAAGAAATAATACAAATGGAGAAATCACATCATCATCATGAGACACAACATGTAGTATTGGAACAAATGTGAAGTTGTTTTGATGGATAGTTTCACTCTGGAAATTAATAAAAAAATCTGTAAGATAGGAGATTAAAATTGCTTGCACCTTTTCACTAATTAGAAAACACTTTCTGGATTTGTGAAGGTATCATCCATAGGCATCACTTATTAAAACACAAGCAAAGTGTCCAGCTCAACATTCAGCCTCTCTCCTATCCCAGACAAGTGGGGAATCATTCCTCCCATGAAGATTTACAGGAATTTACAGGACAAATTATTTTTACAGAAGACATTTATACTTCAATATAGTCTCATAATCATTATATTTGTATCTAACTCTTGATTGCAGAAATTAAAAATACTTGCAATAATATAAGCCAAGGATTCTCTTTCTTTGTATTGTCATAACACAGATTTGCAGGCTACTTCCTAATTAATACCATACCACATAACATATTCAGTTTTTAAATAATTTATATTTTGTTATCTATGATTTTCAACTAACAACATGTACAACAACAACAATCAGAATACTATGGTAAGACAATAAAATCATTCACAGCAATCCTAACAATCTCTTAAGAACAATACTCTTGCCATTCAGCTGCATAAGGAAGACACAAGGCTAATTTATAGAAAACAAAGTGGAGAGGAGCTTAAAACATGTAGGCACAGGGAAAAGTTTTCTCAACAGCAAACAAATAGATTATACTCTAAGATCAAGAATCAACAATTGGGAACTCATAATATTGGAAATTTTCTGGATGCTAAGCATATTATCAAGTAGACAAAATGTCCAACAACAGATTGAAGAAGGATGTTTGATACTCCTGCAACTGATGGAGGGCTAATATACAACATATAGAAAGAACACAGGAAGTTAGACTCCAGAAAATCAAATATTTTATTTAAAAATGGTATACAGAGCCTAACAAAGAATTCTCAGCTGAGAAATTGCAAATAGCTTTGAAGCACCAAAAGAAATAATCAATATGGCTAGTTATCAGGTAAATGTAAATCTAAACAACCCTGAGAATCCACCTCATTTTAATCAGAATGGCTAAGGTCAAAAATCAGGTGACATAAGATGCTGGCAAGAATTTGGAGAAAAAAAGGAAATTTCTTGATTGTTGGTGTGATTGTAAGCTGGTACAACCACTGTGTAAAACAGTCTGGTGGTTTCCCAGAAAATTGAACATAGTGCTACCTGAAAACCCAGCTGTTCTACTCCTAGACATATAGCCCAAAGATGTTCCAACATATGACAAGCACACATGCTCCACCATGTTCTAGCAGCCTTATTTATGATATCCAGAACCTGGAACAAACCCAGATGTTAAAAAAAAAGAGGAATGGATAAAAGATGAATGGTACATTTATAAATTAAAAACAATGAATTTATGAAATTCCTAGGCAAATGTATGGGTCGAGATAATATGAGTACCCCAGTCACCAAAAGACACACACAGAATGCACTCACTGTGAAGCAAATACTAGCCACAGAAAACTTTGGGTACCCCAGAAACAATTGACAGACCTTATGATGTTCAAAGTAAAAGGAAGGCGAAAATGTCAAACCTCATTCCTGTTTAGTAGAAAGAACAAAACACTTTAGATAGGAAATACAAGGTAAAATAGAGGAACAGGGAATAAAGAAAAATCATTCAGAGACTTCTTTAAATGGGGAACCACCCCATATGCAGCCCCCAATCCCTAGATCGATTCCTGATGCACAAAGTGCTTAGAAGCAAGAAACATATAGAGATGCCTCCTCAGGGTCTCTGCCAGAGTTTGATGCATACAGCTGAGCCTGTTAGCATCTAACCATCAGAGTGAACTTGGGGACCTCAATGATGGTGCTAAAGAAAAGCCTGAAGGAGCTGAAAGGGGTTGCAACTGCATGGGAAAACAATGTGATCAACCAAACAAACCCTACACAACACTCAGGTACTATAACACTGACCATTGAGAACACATTGAGAAAACTATGGTTACAGTTGCATATGTAGCTGAACATAGCAGTGTCTGGCATCAATTTGAGAAGAGCTCTTTGGTCCAGGGAGAACATGTTTCCCCAATGTAGGGAAATGCCAAAACACTGGGGTTCAGAGGGCTGGAAGGGAGCAAGGTGGAGGAAAAGCATACCATTATAAATATTAATACAAAGAGTATGTAATAAGAAAGGAAAAGAAGAACCAATAAGAAAGAAGAATTCCCATGTTGGGTGAAGGTCTGGTCATTGTCACTTTGCTACATGTTCCAGTCATCCACCTCTATTTTGAGCAAATAGTGACATATCTTTGAAAACCATCCCTTAGTCAGACTATTAGACTCCACAAGAAACTGACTTTCTCGGGTCAAAGAATTGCCCTCTGTCACCAGTGGTCAACTCCAACACTAAATGTATTGCCCACAGGTGTGGCAGATAAACTCAACAAGGGACAGTATTTTAAAATGTTATATCGACACCTGGCTTCACAATTGTTTTCTCTTATAGTGCTCAAGCATTGTGCTAATCATTGTTGACTTAGCCTTGTGAAGCCCCTTCCTCCTTCCCTGGGAATAATGGGACTCACAGGAATATGTTCTTAAGCATTCTGTGGCCAAGGCAAGGGGTGGCTCCTACTCTGCTCTTAAGATACCACAGAAATACCGTAAAAACTCTAATTATGGGGCTTAAAATTCCATTCCAAACAATTAAAGGAAAGTCCCACATAAACTGTACATGGGTTTTTTATGAACTTATAAATTCATGCCTATAGCGTAAGTTAAGCTTGTGATCATTAAATAAATTTATGAAACCACAATAAAATTCAAAGACCGTCTAGAAATGAAGAAGGATTTACGGAAGCTTCATTCTAACTTAGAAGAAGGAACGTAGAAGACCTACTTAATTCTAAGGCCAGAGCCTTTCTGAAACCAATACAGATGCTTAGAGCCAGCCATCAGACTGAGTACTGGGACCCCAGTGGAGGAGTTATGGAACGTCCTAAAAGAGTTGAAGAAGTTTGCAACCCCATTGTTAGAACAATAATACCAACCAGCCTGACTGTCCAGAGCTCCAAGGAAAAAACCACCCACCAAAGAGCAAATATGGAGGAAGAACCGAAGGTTCCTGCTGCATGTAGCAGAACATGGCCTTATTTATCGTTGATTTAAGGGGAAGTCCTTGGTGCAGTATAGACTAGATGCCCTTGTGTAGGGGAACCTTAGGGTGGTGAGGTAGAACTCTCATAGAAACAACTGGATGTAGATGGAATGAAGGTTTGTGTAGAGGAAACCAGGAAAGAACATATAGATGAAAGTTAAATGAATAAAATATCCAATTAAAAATAAAATTATGAAATTAATTTTTCTCTGTATGTATTTGAAAAAAAAAGAATTTTTGGATGTACTTACGGTTCACAGTCCTGTAAACTCACAATGGCAAGCTGAGGATGAAAAGTCCAAAAGTCTTGAAGTTTTGAGTACTGCAAGACAGATTGGTACAGCTGGTCTAATCTAGAGGCTGGAAACTGGAACAGCTGGTTTCAGTACCAGTGTAGGTATAGACTTGTGAACAAGCTGAGGACAAGCTGACAAATAGGCACTCCTTCCTGCTTCCATGAACTTACATAGGCCTCCAGCGGAAGGTGTATCCTGGATTAAAGTATGTCTTCCTGTTACGTGTTCTTGGTCACCAATCAATTAACAAAATTCAACCAGTCACTATCTCAGAGGTGTGTCCATCTTGTGTAGATCTTTTGGCTTTCTAGGTATTTTTAAGTGGACATAAAAGGGAAACTTGTTGGAAATCACAACCTTGACCTCAGAAAAATGTGGTTTTACTGTCCTAAAACACATTAAAAGTACGGGTCAACATAGTGTAACATGATTTCATTTCAGAAGATATTTATCAGATGGATGAATACCTAAGTTGGACCAAGTGGACTTGCAAATGATCTCTTTCTTTTACATACCTCCTGCATTTTCCAGGCTTCTCTAGAAGACCAACACTTACACAGTGAATCTTACTATATATGTAAGTAGGCAGAGATTTAGTATAATGGCTTACCGGTTGAGGTAGCTCAGCAACCCGTATCAAACAGAGCATAGCTCCAATCTCTAGACTACTCCAAATATGATGAGAGTTTCAAGGTTATATATAAAAACAAAGCCAGCAGTTCTGGATTATTTCCCCAACAAACCTGGTTACAAAGTCAGCGTTTGCCTCAAAACTGTCAATGCAGAGGGAAGCAGATATTAAGTTTATGATATGACTCCCAGCATCACCCAATTATGTTAAAGGCCACAGTAGTATTTCAAGAAGATATTTGTACCCATCCATTCTAATTGATGCTTTCTATAAAACATTATTCCAGTAGACTTTGGGGGTGCAATACAATCCAAACTATCCTGCCTTACAATTGTAAATGTGGTCATGAGATATCTTGAATAAGGACCTAGCTGTGAGTTGCATCAGATCAATGCTGTCTGGTTTTGGAGAGATAATGAATATTTCCCTGGCACTATAGCTTCTTGACTTCTCTGTGTACCTTTGATACTAGGTTCAAAATGGTAGAATGTGCCTTTTATCCCAACTCTCAGAAGACAAATTCTTAGATTTCTAAGTTCTAGGTCAGCCTGGGAATGACCCAGTTCTAATTAAAAAAAATATATGATTTGGTTGAGGAATGATGACACATGCCTTAAATCCCAGAATTCTGTGATTGAGCATTCAGATCCCTCAGTTGAAAATTACACAGAAAAGGCCAAGACTGCTAATACTAAACAGGAAACGACTTAATAGAATAAGGGAGATATGTACCAGGCCCAGGAAGCAGAATAATTTGGGAGCACTGGCCTTGTACCTGTGGCTTTAGAGTCAAGAACAGAAGGGATTGCAGATTCTGACTAGCTGAAGTTAGGATATCAATGGAGATAAGAATAGACCATTTTACTATGATGAAATATTCTGATAAGTGATTTCTGAGGACATAAAATTGTTGTGTTCCAGAATTAACTGAGTCTGTACCTAGCCCTACAGGGAAATTAATTATTTATTGGTATCACACAGGTGGTAATGATTTTTAAGGCATTTAAGGGTCAAGGAGTTTTGATCCAACAATTCCTGCAGAAATCAAACAAACACAGATCTCACTCAGCCAAATAGTTACTTTGACTGCACACCCTAATCACATCAATGATGTAGCTCATGTGTTTGAATATGCCTATATGATAGAGAGTAGAATAGAGTGACTAGGGATTGTGAATATTAGCTGTGACCTTGTTGAAGTAGTTGTGGCCTTATTCAAGGGAGTTTTTCACTATCCGTGTGTGCTTTGATGATCCAATGCTGTGGCTCCACCCAATGCAGAATGAGAGGGCTCTCTTGGCTCCCTTTGTATCAAGCAGTAGAATGATCATCTCTGCCAACACCATGGCTGTCATGCTACATGATCCCATGCTTCCTACCATGAGGAAATGGACTGAACCTCTAGAATGTTAACCAGCCCTAATTATATGTTTGCCTTTACAAGAAATGACTTGTTCATAGTGTCTCTTCAGAGCAATAAAACCTTAACTAAAACATATAGGTAATAAAATGTCAGAGACTACTGAAGGTTGGAATCATACAAAAAATGTGAAAGTATTTGAAATGTCTAAGGGACTATCTCATATAAAGCAGTCTTGAAATAATACCATGGTTTTATAATTTTATACTGTTAAATGAATTAGTAAACTTGAATTTAGTATACAAAATTGTATTGGAATTATTGTTCAGAGAGTATGTGTACTTTGGAAAGGCAAGCTTAGGTAGTAAATAAGTGGGTAGACAAAAAGAACGTCCAAAAGGGAAAAGGAAATCCCCAGGAAGACCAATAGATTCAACTAATCTGGATTTCTGAGAGATCTCCCCAAAAAGCATGCACAGGCTGATCCAATCCCCCACCCCCACGCACATATGTAGCAGATTCTTAGTCTACACATGGATCCCCCAACATCTGGATAAGGGACTCTACCTAAAGCTGTTGTCTAACTGGAATCCCTTTCCTTAAAAGGTTACCTCGTCTGACCTCAATGGGAGAGAATGGGCCTAATCCTGATGAGATAAGATTAGATGTGCTAGCTTGGGTGGATTCCCATGGGGCCCCACCCTATCAGAAAAAAGGGGGAGTTGGTGGGAGAGGGACTCCTTAAGGAAGTGACAAATGAGCAGTGTTTGGGATACAAGTAAATAAATAAAAAAAATTAAAACTCAAAAAAAGATAGTGATAATGTATTAAAACAAGGGGTACATAATCTCTGTCCTGCAGGCAGCAGTACATGCTCTGGCCAGATGATTCTAGAAATTGTGCCAAGAATAAAGGGACTACGGGGAAAACTGATGCTCTTATGCTGGAGCAAAAAAATTAGATGATTAAGAAGAGACCAGCTTAGAGTTAACATTGAGTGCTACAAAGATCAGAGCTGGAAAATTGAAATAAGCCCTTTGTCAGGGCACAGAAGATAATATGTGAAGCCCAACTAATGACAGAAGGAGCTGGGAGTAATTTCTTCCCCAGGGTATTTTGCTTCCCCTTCTAAGAATGACTGAAGCATCCACATTTAGGTCTTCCTTCTTACTGAGGTTCATATGATCTGTGAAATATATTTTGGGCCTTCAAAACATTTGGGCTGATATCCCTTTATAAGTGAGTGCATACCATGTGTGTTTTTTGTGAGGGGGTTCCCTCACTCAGGAGGATATTTTCTAGTTCCTTCCATTTGACTAAGTGTTTCATATAGTCAGTGTTTTGAATAGCTCTGTAGTGCATCATTGAGTAAATGTTCCACGTATTTTTGTATGCATACCTCTTTTGAAGTACATCTGGTTTCTTTCCAGCTCATGGCTTTTATAAATAATACTGATATGAACAAAAAGGTATCCATCCTGTTATGGTTTACATATACTTGGCCCAGGCAGTGGCACTATGGAATGTGTGGCTTTATTAGAGGAAGTGTGTCATTGTGAAAATTGATTTTGAGACCCTCCTCCTATTTACCAGAAGTGGCCAGGTCTGTTTCTGTCTTCTTTTGGATGAATATGTAGAACTCTCAGCTCCTCATGCACTTTGCATGCCTAGACTTGCCATGTTCCTGCCTTGATAATGAACTGAATCATTGAACCTATAAATAATCCCAAATAAATGTTTTCTGGAAGACATGCCTTGGTCATGGTGTCTGTTGAAAGCAGTGAAACCTTAAGACAGAAGATAGCACCAGGAAGGGGTTATTGCTTTGATAGGCCTTTGCATTCATTTGTTTGGAATAATGTAGATTTTGGTATTTTGGATTTAAAGAGTACTGGAATTCTTTAAATGCGGTTTAATAAACTATCCTTGAAGGTATATGGAAGACTTTGTTGTTGAGGGTGATCTGAACTGTTCAGACCTGGCCAAAGATCATGTGGTCTATTTCAGTGCAGACTTTGAGTATTTGGCCTAAAGATTGGTTTTCAGGTAGTTGGGTGGAAAATTTCTTAAGCAGTGAAGGATTTAGAAAATAGGCATGTAGTGATAATGTAATAGAAAAAGGGGCCAGGTTCCAGCTCCTGCAAACAGCATAACTTAGCAGCTTTATGCCTGGACTCTGGCTTTATTATCAAAGGAAGGAGGCTACCGGGACAATTGATGCTGTTCATCTGAAGCTAAAAAATTAGTGATGATTAAGAACAGACCAGCATCACTGTGGTAAAATCTTCTGAAAAGTATTTTTGGAGAGCAGAAAGAATCTGTGTTCCTGAGACATAGAGAGTTGCACCTCATACTGCAGCTGTACTTAGTAATATGTAAGAATTCCCCATGTGGTCCTGGTTTTGAAGGGGCCATGAAGAACTGTTGAGGCTTGTTACTATGAGAGGCCATTGAAAGCAAAAGGGATTGGGGAAAATACAGCTTATCAGCTGTAAAAGGTTTCTGGTGGAATTCTTTGAGTCACTTAAGTATACTATCATATTATCAACAAATAGTGATATTTGACATCTTGCTTTCCAATTTACATCCCTTTGGCTGCATTTGTGGTATGATTGCTCTAGTTAAGACTTCCAGTACTCCATTGCAGAAGAAGAGGAGGAGTAGTGTGGGCAGACTTGTCGAGTATCTAATTTTAGTGTGATTGCTTCAGCGTTCTCCCTATTTAGATTAATATTGGCTGCTCATTTGCTGTATATTGCTTTTACAATCTTTAAGGATGAGCCTAAAGTTCCTGATATGTCCAAACCATGAACATGAAGTGGTGTTTTATTTTCTCAAGTGCCTTCTAAGCATCTAAAGAGATATTCATATAGTTTATTTATGTGATTTTGTTTTTGGTTGATTACTTTGATGAATTCTCATATATTGAAATCTCCCTGTATCCCTGGGATGAACTTTACTTGATCATGGTGAAGGATCATGTGTTGTGTTCCAGTATTCAGTTTACAAGAATTTGATTGAATATTTTCACTGATGTTCATGATGGTATATTGTGTGACACTTTCTTTTTTTCTTTGTAGGGTCTCTGTGTGATTTAAGCATGAGAGTAATTTTGGCTTCAAAGAATGAGCTGTGTAGTGTTCCTTCTTTTTCTATTTCTTGAAATAGTTTCAACAGTACTGGTATCAGTTCTTTTCTGAATGTCTGATAAAATATGGCACTGAAACCATTGGCTATTTCCCCCCCTTGGGATCAGAGGCTTTTGATGAGTGCTTGTTTTTATATAGGGATTATGGGACTGTTGTGATGATTTACTTGATTTAGATTTAAATTTGATCTTTGGTAATATGGAGAATATGAGACATTTTCTCAAAATTTTCTGTTTGGTTGACTATACACTTTTGTTGCAGGATCTGATGATTTCTTTTTACTTTCTTCAGGTTCTGTTGTTATATCTTCATTTTCTTTTCTGAGTTTGTTAATTAAGATAGTCCCTGTGTCTTCTAGTTAGTCTGGCTCAGGTTTTATCAATCTTTTTGATTTTATCAAAGACCTAGCTCCTGGTTTTGAGGATTTTTTGTATAGTTCCTTTTTGTTTCTACTTTGTTGATTTCAGCTCTGATTTTGAGTGTTTCCTGCTGTCTATTCCTCTTAGATGTATCTTCTTCTTTTTGTTCTATAAATTTTAGTTCTTCTGTCAAGCTGGCTGTGTATGATTTCTGCATTTTCTTTTGGAACAAATCCAAGCAATGAGTTTTCTTCTTAGTACTGCTTTCATTGCATCCCATAGTTTCAGTTTGGTGTGCTCTCATTTTCATTAAATGTTGAAAATCCTTAAGATTTTATTTATTTCTTCCTTGAACATGGTATTGTTGAGTAGGGCATTGTTCATGTGTATGTGGTTTTTGATTTGTTTTTGTTTTTGAAGACGAGCCTTAGTCCATGGTTATTTGAAAGGGTGCATGGAATCATGTCAATCTTTTTTTTTTTTTTTTTTTTTTAACGTATTGATATCTGTTTTGTGCTTGGCAATAGGGTCATTTTGGTGAAGGTTCCATGAGGTGATGTCTTAGAAAGTTATGTCCTATAGGACATATCAATATGGTTCAAATTTCTGTTAGTTTAAATATGCTTCTGTTCAGTTTCTGCTTCCCTGACTTGTCATGGATGAGAGTGGGATGTGGAAGTCTCTCACTATTATTGTATGTGATATAATATATGCTTTGAGTTTTAATAGAGTTTTTTTTTTAAGAAATGTAGGTGCCCTGGCATTTGGAGCACAGTTCTTCACCTAGATAGATTTTTTTTCCTATGATTAGTCAAAATTGTCCTTCCTTAACAATGTTGGTAGCTTTTGGTTGAAATTCTATCTTATTTGATAGTAGAATAGCCACTCCAGATTGTTTCTTAGGACCATTTTTCCTTGAAATTTATTCCTAAACTTTTACTCTGAGGTACAATTTGTGTTTGTTCCTGAGATGAGTTTCCTGTATGCAACAAAATGTTGGACTCAGATTGTGTATACATTCTGATAGTCTATGTCTCTTTATTTGGGAAATGAATCCATTGATGCTAAGAGATATCAAAGAACCATTATTGTTCCCTATTATTTCTATTGTTAGAAGTAGAATTATGTTTGTGTGGTTTTCTTTTTTTGTGTTTTTCACAAGTGATAGAAAAACACAAGGATTTGGGGGACTCTGAGACTTTTGCAAAAAGCCTCATTTGTAGAATGTAAGACACTAAAGATATAGAAATGGTTAAAGTCAAACTCATAGACTTTCCAGGCATCACAAAGCTCTGAGACTCAGCCTGTGCCTGACAAATAAAAACAGTGGCCTAGAATAAATCTCACAAAATCCAGAATATACTGACTGATTGCCACCTTTCTAGAAAGCCCTTCATAGGTTCCTGATGCATGGCATAGTCAGTTCATGCTATAATAACACAATTCTGAGAAACTAAACAGGGACACAACCCTTAAAAATTTGGAATGTATAAACAAAGTTCTAAATATGTAAAAGCACAGATTTAGTGAACAGGTTAAGCTATACAGTCCAAGCTGAGTATACCACTTTTGCTATACTTTCTTTGTTTTGAATATTTGGTATTTTGACTATTATATGTCTGAGGGAATTTTATTTATCTAGTCTAATCTATTTGGAGTTCTGTAGACTTCTCGTATGTTCATGGTCATCTCTTGCTTTAGGTTAGTGAATTAGCTTCTAAAATTTTGTTCAAGATATTTAGTGTCACTTTTATTGGGAGTCTTTATATTCTTCTACAACTATTATACTTTGATTGGCTCTTCTCATTGAGTCATGGGTTTACTAGATGCTTTAGAATAAAGCTTTTAGATTTTTGCATTATCTCTGACTGATGTGCCAATGTTTACTGTGGTATCTTTTGCCCCTGAGAAACTCTCTTCCATCTCTTGCATTCTGTTGGTAATGCTTGTGTCTATGACTTCTAATCTCTTTCTCAGGTTTTCTATCTTCAGGGTTGTTTCTTTTTGTGATTATTTTATTTTTCTATTTTTGTTTTTCAATCCATCACCTGTGTGGTTGTATTTTCCTGTAGCTCTTTAACTAATTTTTCTGTTGCTTCTTGAAGGTCTTCTACGTGTTTAATGGTTCTCATGTGTTTCTTCAACTTGATTACTGGTTCTCATGAAATTAATGTGCCTCTGGAAGACCTTCATCATCCTTATCATGCAGTTTGTTTATATGTCCAAATCTTGCTTTTCTGGTGTGTTGGGCTGTCTCTTACTTGTTTGTGACATTTTCAGGTTGTGTTTGATTCCCTTGCTTAGTTACTAGCACTACACTCTTAACATTTTGTTATCGCTTATGCCAGGTTTTCTTATATGTCTGAATTGTGTGTGTGTGTGTGTGTGTGTGTGTGTGTGTGTGTGTGTGTGTGTGTTTGTGTGAATGTGAGTGGTCCCTTCAAACTACTCCACATTATAGAGGTAATCGAAATTTAGAGGCAGAAAATGTTTATAGTTCTATTTAACCGACTGGTATCAGTACACATTGATTTCCTTGCTTTATGTTTTGTATATATCAACTAATCAGTAATATTTATGAGTGACATATTTATTTTTCAGCTTTTTTTGTATATTTTTAACATGTTTGTTTGTCCTGAAATATATGTATATGCTCTCTAGAAACCAGAAGATGTCAGATTGCCTCTAAATAATGGTATTACAATTTTAATGGAAATTATTTTGAATCTGTAAATTGCTTTTGGTAAGATGGTTAATTTACTATGTTAATCGTGCTCAGTCGGGATCATGGTATATCTTTGCATCTTCTGATATCTTCCCCAGTTTCTTCATAGGCAAGAAGTTCCTGTTATATAGGTCTTTGACTTGCTGGGTTAGAGTCATAGGAGGAATTTTTTTTTAGGATTTTAGGGTACTATAAGAGAATTTTCACATTAAATTCTGTCTCAGCATATCATTTGCACAAATGAGGCCTACTGATTTTTCTTTTATTAATTTTTTTGTGCAAGCACTTTGCTGAATGAGTTCATCAGCTGTGGAAGTTTTCTGGTAGAACTTGGGGTTCTGTTATTTATACTTTCAAGTCATCTGTGAACAATAATACTGTGACTACTTTGTTCCAAATTGAATTCCTTAGATATTCTCATGTTGTCTTACTGCCCTTGTTAGATCATCAAGTTTGTCTTGCCTACATATTGTGCAGAGATATAGATGGAACAGACAGTGAGGAAACAGCCCTCCAATGAGTATCCCAAAGAGATATACATTTCATGGGAGAGAGTCCACAGTAGACAATATTAATGATACTTGGCTACTCTGCTATGCTTGCATGTAGGAACCTAGCATTATTGTCTCCTGAGTCTTCTTCCTGTAGAGTATGGAAACAGACTGACAATCAAATATCATGTGGAGCCCAGGAAGCATTCAGGAAGTTAAACAGGGGCTATCTCAGTCTCTGTTCATTGACATTGGTACTCTTTTCTTCTTCCTGGACTGCCTGGTTAGGCCTCAGTAGGAGAAAATATGACTATACCTGTTGGGAATAGATGATCCAGGATGGGGTGATACCCAGGTGAAATTCTGTTTCATTGAGGAGATAAGGAGGTAGAAATTAGCATAAAGGTGAGAACCAACACAACAAAATAGCATGTGTTCCATGTCTTAAATGTTTTTCACTATTGCAATAAAAACCACTTACTACCTGAGCTATCATATTTCCTAGGGAGACATAATATTCATAATATTCATGCCTACTAATCTCAGATAGGACTCATGGTACATATATGCGTGTGTGTGTGTGTGTGTGTGTGTGTGTGTTTGTGTGTGTGTGAATAGTAAGAAATAGAGAGAGAGAGTTTGAGAGATAGAGAGAGAGAGAAGGAAGTATGCAGGGAGGGAGGTAGGGAGGGAGGGAGGAGGTAGGGAGGGAAGGATGTGGAGAGAGGGAGAACTAAATTCCAACTTGGTGAATCAGTAAGTTTTATGGAGGTGATTTTCCCAAGAACAGATGAGGTGTTACAGGGGAAAAATTACTCAAAAGCAGGTTTATCACCAATGTCCAACGTAGTATTTGTGACAAGTCACTAGAGCTAGAAACCTGAAGAAGATTGACAGCACAACAGGTTGTATAGTGCCTTTTTCAAGTGACTAAGCTAATATAAACCTCTTCCAGGCATGTAGGTTTGAGCTTCAAAGGAATAGGGGCATAATGGATATAATGGGTGGTTTGTGCTTATTCAGGGACTTCTTGGATCTATTATTAGTCGTTTCCTTTCCTACCTAATATTCCTGAAGATTTCTGAAGGATGGAATGTTTTAGTCTCAGAGGAAACCAGTGACCTTGGCAGCTCAAAACCATTATGTCTTACTCTCTTGGTTGTATCAGAATACTACCATAGTATCTGAATTTATATTACATCATTTTGATTTTCTTATGTTCAAAGTGTAAGTAATGATTCTACCTGTTGTGAAAGCCCCTTCCATATTTATTGGCCTAGTAAATGAATATTTTTCCTTCAACTTGTGTTTCATTTATAAATTTATAAAGCAGTTTATAAATAGTGATTGTAAATCACGTTAGAAGACAATTATATACAAGATAGTTCTTAACACTTGAGCATTTAAAAAGAATAGAGCCAGAAGTTAAACCAAGATTTTAGTATAGTACCATATCCTAGCATATGCTATACAACTCTAAGAGTACCTAGAGACATTGCTGTGATGATGTCAAAATGGGGACTGGTTGTTCTATAAAGAAATATAATGAAAATTTATCTCTGTGACTGATGCATACCATAGAGGAGCAAAAGAAGTGGCTAATATATATTGCAAAGATCATATTGTCAACCTAACATATGTCCAAGTAAATATGTGAAAAATAAGACCTGTCATTATTCTAAATTTTTACATCTCTAGACATCCAACATCATGAAATATGTATAAGAGGAGTAGACACTAAAGTATAGGAATGAGACAGAATTTGTGGACAATAGTGACTTGGGTTGAAATAAGAAGACTTGAGACAAAAATATTTGCAAGAAGTCTACTGTAAAGGAGAGTTACTTTATATTCAAGGGCTTGCAGATTGTGTTACTGTTAAAACCATCTTTTCTAGAAAGGCTGGATAATTACAAAGACAAACCTAGGTGCACAACAAATATTTATTAGAAAGGTAAATAAATCACACAATTTTAAAGTACCAAAAAAAATCACAGAGTTTAAAAACTAGTGTTTTCAGTCATTTTATTTGAGATGCAATTCATAAAAACATGTTTGAGGGAGGAGGAAAAAGGAGTAAAGGGGAGGATATAAGATTAGAAATGTAAATGTTCAGAATATCCAATAAAATTTTAAAAATATCAAACATACATACCAAACTTTTTTTTCTGAAAATGTTTTTATTAAATAGCAAAGCAGAACTTGAACACAAATTTAAATATCTGTAACAATGTCACAAAATGGTTGCAAAATGTCTGTAATGGGAGGATTACATATCCTTATAACTAAGTCACCCATCCATGCCTACATTAGTACATTAGATGATTCCACATGTCAGCAGCCCATCAAAGAGCTAGGAGTTCCATTATTGGATCTTTCCTGTTACAAAAACTTGCTAATATTTTGGGTATCAGCTCTTTATCAGATGGAAACTACAAACTAAATTTTTAAAATTTGTTAAAGAATGACTAAAATACTGTAACTAAGTTGGTTTCAAAAACTCTAGGTATAAAACTGAGATAAAACTCTAAGTATTATACTTATCACATTGAGAAAACTTTTTATATTTACGATTTTGGCATTAATACACTCTCAATTAATTTTCCAAAAGTTCATCTCTTCGTACAAATAAACATTGAGACAAACCTTTTCACTGGTCTCATAATCCACTCACATTAGAATAAATTCACTTTCATTCATATCCCAAATTTGCACCTGTAGGGCAGAGGTAACACACATTTATATGGAAAATATTGGGAGTTGTTTATTGATTTTTATCCAGTTTTCATTCCTATTTCTATCTTTCCTCAAGTCTTTTTTTTTCTTTTCCTTTTTTCTACTTCTCACACACCAGCATCTCTATCTTTTCAACACCAAATGGAATATTTCATGTAATAGAGAGATTTTGTTTAAGTTTTACTCCTTTTTTAAGTTTATTTTTTAAATAAACACAGATAAAGGAACAAATGTTAAGCATTTTTGCATAAATGCATACGAATGAATACATTTAGTAAGTGCTTTGCTTTTTTTTTTTTTAAGGTTTGATATTCTGCATTAAGGTCTTACTAGTTACAATAAGCAAAAATTACATGTAAGTCTGGATGTAACCCAGAAGTAGTCAAAGTTTTCTTGGTGTGTAAGGATTGAGTAAAATATATATATATATATATATATATATATATATATATATATATATATATATATATATATATATATATATATTTTTTTTTTTTTTTTGAATTTCAAAGTCTGTGAGTTTTTTCTTGGGTAGGCTGAGCTTTCTGGGTTTAGTATCCCATTATCAATGACTGCATATTATGTCTGTTCTTTTCTGACTGGGTTATCTCACTCAGGATGATATTCTCTAGATGCAACCATTTTCTTAAGAATTTGGTTAAGTCATTATTTCTGATAGCTGAGAAGTACTTCATTGAGTAAATGTACCAAAATTTTTGTATCCATTCATCTACTGAAGGACATCTGGGTTCTTTCCAGCTTCTAGCTAACATAAATAGTGCTGCTATGAACATTGTGGTGCATGTGTCTTTGTTGTATATTGGAGTGTCTCTGGGGTATATGCCCAGAAGTGGAATAGCTGGATTTTCAGGTAGTACTATGTCCAGTTTTCTGAGAAATCGCCTGACTGATTTCCAGAGTTGTTGTATCAGTTTACAACCCCACCAATAGTGGAAAAGTTTTCCTCTTTCTGCACAGCCTCTCCAGCATCTGCTGTCATCTGACTTTTGGATCTTGGCCAACCTGACTGGTGTGAGGTGGAATATCAGGGTTGTTTTGATTTGCATTTCCCTGAGGGCTAAGGATGTCTAGCACTTCCTAGAAGTTTCTCAGCTCTTGGATTTTCCTCAATTGAGAACTTTTTGTTTAGCTCTGTACCACATTTTTAATAGTGTTGTTTGATTATCTGGTGTCTAGCTTTTTAAGTTCTTTGTATACCTTGGATATTAGGCCTCTATCTGATGTGGAGTTGGTATCGATCTTTTCCCATTCTGTTGGTTGCAGTTTTGTTTTCTTGACACTGTCCTAAGGCTTACAGAAACTTGCAATCTCATTAAGTTTCATTTGTCAATCTTTGACCTTAGAGCAGGGGCCAATGGTGTTTTGTTCAGAAGATTATTTTCTTATGCCTATGTTTTCTAAGGTTTTCCCTATTTTCTCATCTAATAGTTTCAGTGTATCTGGTTTAATGTGGATATATTTGATCCACTTACACTTAAGCTTTGTACAAGGAGATAAGAAAGGGTCTATTTTCATTCTTCTGCATGCTGAGTGCCAGTTGGACCAATACCATTTGTTGAATAGGCTGTCATTTTTCCATTGAAGGTTTACAGGACCTTGTTCAAAAATCAGGTGACCATATATGTGGGGCCTTATTACGGGGTCTTCTATTCTATTCCATTGATCCATGTGCCTATTTCTTTACAAGTCCCACACAGTTTCAACAGAATCGCCTTGCACTATAGCTTGAGGTCAGGGATAGTGATTCTCGCAGATGTTTCTTGTTTTTGAGGATGGATTTCGCTTTTCTAAGTCTTTTGTAATTCCAGGTGAAATTGCTCATTTCTTTTTCCAACTCAATAAAAAACTACATTAGAATTTTAATGGGGATCACATTGAATCTGTAGATTGCTTTTGGTAAGATGGTCATTTTTAGAATGTTGATCCTTCCATTACATGAGCATGGGAGATTTTTCCATTTTCTGAGACTTTCCTTGATATCCTTCTTTATAGGTTTGAAGTTCTTGTCATACAGGTCCTTCACTTACTTAGTTGGAGGCACACCAAAGTATTTCATCGTTTTTGTGACTATTGTAGAGGATATCTCTTTCCTAATTTTTTCTCCACATATTTGTTCTTTGAATACAGGAAGGCAACTGATTTGTTTGAAGTAATTTAATATCCAGGAACTTTGCTGAATGTTTATCAGCTGTAGGAGTTCTCTGGTGGAATTTGTTGGGTCACTTAAGTACACTATCATGTCATCTGCAAAAAGTTTTTATCTACCGAATGTGACAGTTTTCATTTCACAAAAAACCTTTCATTATTTATAGCTTCAATGTATTTTCAGTTGATTAAAAATATATCAGCAACCCTCACTTATTAGTAAAAACCACAAATGGCAAGCCATGGATAAGAAAGTATCATACTTTTGTATAGTGTAAATATTTAGAATCAGGTTAATCTGTAGGAGATAACTCTGTAGTTCTTCTCCTGATGAAGATGGGAAGGCAGTGGCAGATGTAGAGGCAAAAGTGAGTGCACAAGGTACAGAAGCTCTGCATTCAGTACATGATTTTGGTCCCTTTTTCACAACATGGTTATTTTCTTGTACATTTAACTAGTTAGGCTTTTGATAAAACACAGTGCTACACACTATGTGTTTATATATTTAAGAAATTGGGAAAAGATTCTTCTTAAAGTTTCAACAATATCTGTAATTTTAATATAAATTCTCTACATGTGCACTTTTCACAGACTAATATATACCTATAAAGCTAACTCAGAGATGTTCCTGTTAAACTTTAGTATACCCTAGATCTGACATTGTCTTTATAAATACTCAGGGAAGCAAACAAAGATACTCTAACTTTTGGATCATATCCAAGCTTAAGTAGAAAGAACAAAAGCAGCAATCCATAGAAGACAGTGAGGTGAACCCTTTACTATCTTTTGCTTTTCGTTTCAGTTGTTTGAAAAACACTTTAAGCAGACATGAGGTTATCTGTATATTGTCCAAGAACTTGATTTTCTGATTTTATCTTCAGTTTTACTTCCTCAACTGCATCTACTCTTGCAGAAAGATTTTCAAGTTTGTGTTGTAGTTCAAACACCTAACTGAGAAATTGAGTCTTTCTTCCAGTTCCACCTAATTATCAGCATCAACTGTGTCCCTATCTGCATTCATCATCTTGGGAACATATATTGAGCTCTTGAACGCAAACTCCTTAATGAAGGTTCTTGTATCTGCAGCAAATGGAGGAGGTGGGATAGGTAGCCAACTTACATTAAATAAAAGAGGAAAAGTTCAGTATACATTCTATGGAACTTAGATTTAAAAATTTGGTATTGAAAAAGAAAAAGTTGAGATTTCCCTATGCAAATAAATAGATGTGAGGTATACATGGTCCACTTTCTAATTCTAAATGTTAGTTTGTTTGTTCATTTGTTTGTAATCTTCAGGCAACAGTAAAATCTACTTGTTGACAGAGTTGTCGGTAGAAACAATAAACCAATTTCAGGGAAGATATTTTTTGAACAATCAGGTTGTACTGGTGAATGATGCTTGGGAATGAGACTTCAGATGCTGCTTGAGGTAACAGGTTCTGGAATAGCTTTTGTTGCAGAGGGGACAAGCATGGGGCCTCTCCCCACTGTGCTTTTTTATGTGTCTGTTGAGATCTGTTGAACAGTAGAATGTCCATTTGCAGCCAGGCACATTGCACTCATAACTCCTCTCTCCAGTGTGTTTCTTCATGTGGTCTTTGAGGTGGTGAGCCTTTGTGTAAGAATTCCCACAATCTGGGTAGGAACATGAGTAGCGCTTCAAAGGTTGAGGGTTGATTGGAGAGACAGGGCTCAGTGTCTGCAGGTCTGCGTTCAACTCTGGACCCTTTCCTTGAACAAAATCAGAAGCTGAAGAGCTTGCCTGAGGTTGCCTTTGAAAAGAAGGGTAACTTGAAGGATTTGAGGATTCACCTACATATGGGGCTCGGTTACTAAGTAAAGCCACATGATGATCAAGGCTTTGCACAACATTGGGTGTTCTATTGCTACTTGGGTAGACATTAGGATCAAGAGAGGTTCTCAAATGATCCAAGGAGAATGACTCTTCAGAACTTGGACTCCTCTCTGGATGCCAAGCTAAGTGTTCTTGTATAGGACATGAAGTCACCTGAGGATCAAATCTTTCTTCCACATCAGGTGTTCCATTCACACTTCGGGAAGCATCAGAATCAAGAAAGGCCATTATGTCATCCAAGAAGAAAGACTCTTCAGAAAGGGGACTTGTCTCTGGGTGCCAAGCTAGGTTTACTTGGTTACTAAGTGAAGTCACTTGAGGATCAAGGTTTTCTTCAAATTTGGGTGTTCCATGCAAACTTCGGGAAGCATCAGAATCAAGAAAGGCAATTATGTCATCCATGAAGAAAGACTCTTCAGAACTGGGACTTGTCTCTGGGTGACAATCTAGGTTGGCTGGGTTACTAAGTGAGGTCACCTGAGGATCAAGGTTTTCTTCAATATTGGGGGATCCATTCAAACTTGAGGAAGCATCAGAATCAAGAAAGGCTATTATCTCATCCAAGAAAAAAGACTCTTCAGAACTGGGACTTGTCTCTGGGTGACAAGCTTGGTTGGCTGGGTTACTAAGTGAAGTCACCAGAGCATTTTGGCTTTCTTCAGTACTGGTAGTTCCATTCAGATTTAGGGAAGCATGAGAATCAGGAAAGGCTATTATCTCATCCAAGGAGAATGACTCTTCAGAACTGGGACTTGTCTCTTGGTGACAAGCTAGGTGGTGTTCCTTACTAAGTGAGGTCACCTGAGGATCAATGCTTTTTTTAACATTAGGTTTTCCATTCAGACTTGGATGGATATTTGGATCCACAGAGGTTCTCATGCGATCTAAGGAGAACAAGACTTAAGAACTGGGGTTTGTCTCTGGATGCCAAGATAGGTGGTCTTGACCAATATGCGAAATCATTTGAGATTCATGGCTTTTTTCAACATTAGGTGTTCCATTCAGACTTGGGTGGATATTTGGATCCACAGAGGTTCTCATCTGATCCAAGAAGAATAACTCTTTAGAACTGGGACTTGACTCTGGATCCCAAGATATGTGGTCTTGATTACAAAATGAATTCACCTGAGGATCCAGGCTTTTTTCAACATTTGGTGTTCCATTCAGACATGGGTAGACATTTGGATCAGAGGACCTCATCTGATGCAAGTAGCATGACACTTTAGAACTGGGATAATTCTGTGGATGCCAAGTCATATTTTTTTCTGCATTGGATGTTGCCCTCTTAGTCCCATGAAAATTTGGGCCAGAACTGGCGTTTGGCATCTGAAAACCATAGAAAGTCTGGCCACCAATTGGATTTGTCACCCAGTGACTGATCATCAAATCCTGATCACATCTGTGTCCAGATAACTGATACCCAGAGAGAAAGTGCTCACCACTGACCAGGTTCTCATGACCTCTGGAGACATTCTGACCAAGGAAGGATGACTTCTGGTAGTAGAGCTTCATGTGGTCATGGTTATCTCTCACCAGAGGCTCATAAAAAGCCTGATATCCATTAGAAGTTATCATCAGATCTGCATTGAATCTATTATAAGCTACTAAATCCCTCTGATGATACCTAAAAGAACTCTGTTCAGAAAAGGAGTCCAGGAAGAGATCTACATTTGAATTCTGGTCTGCATGCCTTCCAGAGAGAGCAGCATGATGATTACCAAAGGGAATCCTCTGACTCTCATTCAAGGCTGTATTTTGGATCAGAAGAATCTTGTCAAAGTTTACTGTCCTCATCCAGTATCCTTCAATATAGAGAGATTCCCTAGCTTCAAGGACTGCTTTATTCTGGGCATGAGGTTGGCATATCTTTGGTGTGTTTTTGAGCTCTTTAAGCTGAGGGTCTTCAGAGCATTTTTTCTGCTGAAGAGACACAGCTATCTGGTTCACAGAGGAAGTCTCACTTGGCTCTCCAGTTTTTCCTGAGTGTGCTGTCGAGTTCAGAGTACAGGTTATCTCAGGTGTGCTAGAGTATGCAGATGTCTTCACTGTTGGTTGCCAGGCAAGCATCTCTGAGCTCTGACCTGAGACAGGCTGGCTGGACTCCACAGGCAAAGGCTGGGTATTACACCTCCCTGGCTGGAATGCACCTGTGGATTCTTCCATGTCTATGCAGGCTTCACAAATGGCCTGGGAACTCTTCACCTTCCTGCACTGTTGAGAGAAAAATTAACATCTGGCTAAGCTAGGTATTCAGTGGTAGAGATTAAAGTTCTTGAGAATACTCAAACTGCACTACAGGCAGAACTTAAATGGTAGACACAAGCAGGCATAAAATGTGCTCTGGAGATCAGGGATTCACAACTTTAAGGGCTGTGATGAAGATGGGATGGGCAAATAAAAGCTTCATTACTCTAGGTTCTCCTTTTATAAAACTAGGCCTGATATGTTCAGAACTTCTGAGTCTATGATTTCATAAGTCATACCTTTCCACATGTAGAACCCCATACTTAGAAGACATGTTTAAATATCTCATCCCAGGCTCTTAGAGTTTAGGAGATGCTCTCATTACGTAAACTCTAAGGAACTGTGTATGTTAGCTTGCCTCTGATTTACTTTATAAAGAATATACAATTACATGTTTGCATTCATCAACTTTAGAAGAGAATGCGGAACAGGATTTGTTGGTGGGACTGGTCAGTTTGTACAGGAGCAGTAGTTCATGTGGGGTTTGTTTTGAATGAAGAGAGTGAATGAAAAGAAACTGGTGTGATGTTGAAACCTCTTGCAGTGTAGACTTATAGAGTACAAGAGGTTAACCTTAATAATGGTGGATACAAAATCTGGTGTGATTATTTTTTGCAATGCTACAATCTGTTGTGTCCTTTTGGTATTTGATCCAATCAATTTTCTCAAATATTATAGATAAATGCTAAGAGAGGGTTTCACTCTCAGCACACTGACAATAGGACCCAATTACCTAGTATTGTATCCACATAGTTCATGGATCCTGGAGAGATCCTGATGGTGGTAAAGGTTGATGAAATGAGACAAAAATCTTATTTTAAATTTTAAAAGCAAATAGTGAAAACAAATGTTTAAGAAAGGAAGATGGAATGAAAGACAGAAAAAAAAAACAAGAAAATAAATAATACAAATGGAGAAATCACATCATTATCATGAGACACAACATGTAGTATTGGAGCAAATATGAAGTTGTTTTGATGGATAGTTTCACTCTGGAAATTAATAAAAAAAAAAGCTGTAAGATAAGAGATTAAAATTGCTTGCACCTTTTCACCAATTAGAAAACACTTTCTGGATTTGTGAAGGTATCATCCATAGGCATCACTTATTAAAACACATGCAAAGTGTCCAGCTCAACATCCAGCCTCTCTCCTATCCCAGAGAAGTGGGGAATCATTTCTCCCATGAAGATTTACAGGAATTAACAGGACAAATTACTTTTACAGAAGACATTTATACTTCAATATAGTCTCATAATCATTATATTTGTCTCTAACCCTTGATTGCAGAAATTAAAAATTCTTGCCATAATATAAGCCAAGGATTCTCTTTCTTTGTATTGTCATAACACAGATCTGCAGGCTACTTCCTAATTAATAACATACCACATAATATATTCAGTTTTTAAATAATTTATATTTTGTTATCTATGATTTTCAACTAACAACATGTACAACAACAACAATTAGAATACTATGGTAAGACAATAAAATCATTCACAGCAATCCTAACTATCTCTTAAGATCAATACACTTGCCATTCAGCTGCATAAGGAAGACACAAGGTTAATTTATAGAATACAAAGTGGAGAAGAGCTTAAAACATGTAGGCACAGGGAAAAGTTTTCTCAACAGCAAACAAATAGATTATACTCTAAGATCAAGAATCAACAATTGGGACCTCATAAAATTGGAAATTTTCTGAAGGCTAAGCATATTATCAAGAAGACAAAATGTCCAACAACACATTGAGGAAGGATGTTTGATACTCCTGCAACTGATGGAGGGCTAATATACAACATATAGAAAGAACACAGGACGTTAGACTCCAGAGAATCAAATATTTATATTTAAAAATGGTATACAGAACATAAAAAAGAATTCTCAGCTGAGAAATTGCAAATAGCTCTGAAGCACCGAAAGAAATAATCAATATGGCTAGTTATCAGGTAAATGTAAATCTAAACAACCCTGAGAATCCACCTTACTATAATCAGAATGTCTAAGGTCAAAAAATCAGGTGACATAAGATCCTGGCAAGAATGTAGAGAAAAAAAGGAAACTTCTTGATTGTTGGTGTGATTGTAAGCTGGTACAACCACTGTGTAAAACAGTCTGGTGGTTTCCCAGAAAATTGAACATAGTGCTACTTGAAAACACAGATCTTCTACTCCTAGACATATAGCCCAAAGATATTCCAACATATGACAAGCACACATGCTCCACCATGTTCTAGCAGCCTTATTTATGATATCCAGAAGCTGGAAAGAACCCAGATGTTTAAAAAAGGAGGAATGGATAAAGGATGAATGGTACATTTATAAATTAGAAACAATGACTTTATGACATTCCTAGGCAAATGTATGGGTCGAGATAATATCGTGAGTACCCCAGTCACAAAAAGACACACACAGAATGCACTCACTGTGAAGCAAATACTAGCCACAGAAAACTTTGGGTAACCCAGAAACAATTGACAGACCTTATGAGGTGCAAAGTAAAAGGAAGGCCAAAATGTCAAACCTCATTCCTATTTAGTAGAAAGAACAAAACACTTTAGATAGGAAATACAAGGTAAAATAGAGGAACAGGGAATAAAGAAAAATCATTCAGAGACTTCTTTAAATGGGAACCACCCCATATGAAGCCACCAATCCCTAGCTTGATTCCTGATGCACAAAGTGCTTAGAAGCAAGAAACATATAGAGATGCCTCCTCAGGGTCTCTGCCAGAGTTTAATGCATACAGCTGAGCCTGTTACCATCTAACCATCAGAGTGAACTTGGGGACCTCAATGAAGGTGCTAAAGAAAAGCCTGAAGGAGCTGAAAGGGGTTGCAACTGCATGGGAAAACAATGTGATCAACCAAACAAACCCTACACAACACTCAGGTACTATAACACTGACCATTGAGAACACATTGAGAAAACTATGGTTACAGTTGCATATGTAGCTGAACATAGCAGTGTCTGGCATCAATTTGAGAAGAGCTCTTTGGTCCAGGGAGAACATGTTTCCCCAATGTAGGGAAATGCCAAAACACTGGGGTTGAGAGGGCTGGAAGGGAGCAAGGTGGAAGAAGAGCATACCATTATAAATATCAATACAAAGAGTATGTAATTAGAAAGGAAAAGAAGAACCAATAAGAAAGAAGAATTCCCATGTTGGGTGAGGGTCTGGTCATTGTCACTTTGCTACGTGTTCCAGTCATCCACCTCTATTCTGAGCAAATAGTGACATATCTTTGAAAACCATCCCTTAGTCAGACTATTAGACTCCACAAGAAACTGACTTTCTCGGATCAAAAAATTGCCCTGTCACCAGTGGTCAACTCCAACACTAAATGTACTGCCAACAGGTGTGGCAGATCAACTCCACAAGGGACAGTATTTTAAAATGTTTGATCGACACCTGGCTTCACAAATGTTTTCTCTTATAGTGCTAAAGCATCATGCTAATCATTGTTGACTTAGCCTTGGTTAGCCCCTTCCTCCTTCCCTGGGAATGATGGGACTCACAGGAATATGTTTTTAAGCATTCCAAGGCCAAAGCAAGGGGTGGCTCCTACTCTGTCCCTTAAGGTACTACAGAAATACCATAAAAACTCTAATCGTGTGGCTTAACATTCCATTCCAAACAATTAAAGAAAAGTCCCACATAAACTGTACATGGGTTTTTTATGAACTTATAAGTTCATGCCTATAGCGTAAGTTAAGCTTGTGATCATTAAATAAATTTATGAAACCACAATAAAATTCAAAGGCCGTATGGAGATGAAGAAGGATTTACGGAAGCTTCATTCTAACTTAGAAGAAGCAACTTAGAAGACCTACTTAATTGTAAGGCCAGAGCCTTTCTGAAACCAATACAGATGCTTAGAGCCAGCCATCAGACTGAGTACTGGGACCCTAGTGGAGGAGTTATGGAACTTCCTAAAAGAGTTGAAGAAGTTTGCAACCCCATTATTAGAACAATAATACCAACCAGCTTGACTGTCCAGAGCTGCAATTGAAAAACCACACACCAAAGAGCAAATATGGAGGAAGAACCCAAGGTTCCTGCTGCATGTAGCAGAACATGACCTTATTTATCGTTGATTTAAGGGGAAGCCCTTGGTCCAGTATAGACTCAATGGCCTTGTGTAGGGGAACCTTAGGGTGGTGAGGTAGAACTCTCATAGAAACAACTGGATGTAGATGGAATGAAGGTTTGTGTAGAGGAAACCAGGAAAGAACATATAGATGAAAGTTAAATGAATAAAATATCCAATTAAAAATAAAATTATGAAATTAATTTTTCTCTATATGTATGTGAAAAAAAAAAGAATTTTTGGATGTACTTATGGTTCGCAGTCCTGTAAACTCACAATGGCAAGCTGAGGATGAAAAGTCCAAAAGTCTTGTAGTTTTGAGTACTGCAAGACAGATTGGTACAGCTGGTCTAATCTAGAGGCTGGAAACTGGAACAGCTGGTGCCAGTACCAGTGTAGGTATAGACTAGTGAACAAGCTGAGGACAAGATGACAAATAGGCACTCCTTCCTGCTTCCATGGACTTATATCGGCCTCCAGCGGAAGGTGTATCCTGGATTAAAGTATGTCTTCCTGTCACGTGTTCTTGGTCACCAATCAATTAACAAAATTCAACCAGTCACTATCTCAGAGGTGTGTCCATCTTGTGTAGATCTTTTGGCTTTCTAGGTATTTTCAAGTGGACAAAAAAGGGAAACTGTTGGAAATCAAAACTTTTACCTCAGAAAAATGTGGTTTTACTGTCCTAAAACACATTAAAAGTAGGGGACAACATAGTGTAACATGATTTCATTTCAGAAGATATTTATCAGATGGATGAATACCTAAGTTGGACCAAGTGGACTTGCAAATGGTCTCTTTCTTTTACTGACATCCTGCATTTGCCAGGCTTCTCTAGAGGACCAACATTTACACAGTGAATCTTTCTATATATGTAAGTAGGCAGAGATTTAGTATAATGGCTTACAGGTTGAGGTAGCTCAGCAACCCGTATCAAACAGAGCATAGCTCCAATCTCTAGACTACTCCAAATATGATGAGAGTTTCAAGGTTATATATAAAAACAAGGCCAGCAGTTCTGGATTATTTCCCCAACAAACCTGGTTACAAAGTCAGCATTTGCCTCAAAACTGTCAATGCCGAGGGAAGCAGATATTAAGTTTATGATATGACTCCCAGCATCACCCAATTATGTTAAAGGCCACAGTAGTATTCCAAGTAGATATTTGTACCCATCCATTCTAATTGATGCTTTCTATAAGACATTATTCCAGTAGACATTTGGGGGTGCAGTACACTCCAAACTATCCTGCCTTACAGTTGTAAATGTGGTCATGAGATAGCTTGAATAAGGACCTAGCTGTGAGTTGCATCAGATCAATGCTGTCTGGTTTTGGAGAGATCATGAATATTTCCCTGGCACTATAGCTTCTTGAGTTCTCTGTGTACCTTTGATACTAGGTCCAAAATGGTAGTATGTGCCTTTTATCCCAACTCTCAGAAGACAAATTGGTAGATTCTAATTTAAAAAAAATATGATTTGGTCGAGGAATGATGACACATGCCTTAAATCCCAGAATTCTGTGATTGAGCATTCAGGTCCCTGAGTTGAAAATTTCACAGAAAAGGCCAAGACTGCTAATACTAAACAGCAAATGACTTAATAGAATAAGGGAGACATGTACCAATCCTAGGAAGAAGAATACTATGGGAGCATTGGCCTTGTACCTGTGGCTTTTGAGTCAAGAACAGAAGGGATTGCAGATTCTGTCAAGCTGAAGATAGGATATCAATGGAGATAAGAATAGACCATTTTATTATGACGAAATATTCTGATAAGTGATTTCTGAGGACATAAAATTGTTGTGTTCCAGAATTAACTGAGTCTGTACCTAGCCCTACAGGGAAATTAATTATTTATAGGTATCACACAGGTGGTAATGATTTTTAAGGCATTTAAGGATCAAGGAGTTTTGATCCAACAATTCCTGCAGAAATTACAGAAACACAGATCTCACTCAGCCATATAGTTACTTTTAATGCACACCCTAATCACATCAATGATGTAGCTCATTTGTTTGAATATGCCTATATGATAGAGAGTAGGATAGAGTGACTAGGGAGTTTGAATATTAGCTGAGACCTTGTTGAAGTATTTGTGGCCTTATTCAAGGGAGTGTTTCACTATCAGTGTGTGCTTTGATGATCCAATGCTGTGGCTCCACCCAATGCAAAATGAGAGGGCTCTCTTGGCTCCATTTGTATCAAGGAGTAGAATGATCATCTCTGCCAACACCATGTCTGTCATGCTACATGATCCCATGCTTCTTACCATGAGGAAATGGACTGAACCTCTCAGACTGTTAACCAGCCCTAATTATATGTTTGCCTTTACAAGAAATGACTTGTTCATAGTATCTCTTCAGAGCAATAAAACCTTAACTAAAACATATAGGTAATAAAATGTCAGAGACTACTGAAGTTTGGAATCATACGAAAAATGTGAAAGTATTTGAAATGTCTAAGGGACTATCTCATATAAAGCAGTCTTGAAATAATACCATGGTTTTATAATTTTATACTGTTAAATGAATTAGTAACCTTGAATTTAGTATACAAAATTGTATTTGAATTATTGTTCAGAGAGTATGTGTACGTTGAAAGGAAAGCTTAGGTTGTAAATAAGTGGGTAAAAAAAATTACGTCCAAGAGGGAAAAGGAACTCCCCAGAGATCAATAGAGTCAACTAATCTGGATTTCTGAGAGCTCTCCCCAAAGAGCATGCACAGGCTGATCCAATCCCCTACCCCCACGCACATATGTAGCAGATTCTTAGTTTACACATGGATCCCCCAACAACTGGATATGGGACTCCACCTAAAGCTGTTGTCTGACTTGAATCCCATTCCTTAGAAGGTTACCTTGTCTGACCTCCATGGGAGAGAATGTGCCTAATCCTGATGAGATAAGATTAGATGTGCCAGCTTGGGTGGATTCCCATGGGGCCCCACCCTATCAGAGGAAAGGGAGAGTTGGTGGGAGAGGGACTCCTTAAGGAAGTGACAAATGAGCAGTGTTTGGGATACAAGTAAATAAATAAAAAAAATTAAAAATAAAAAAAAGATAGTAATAATGTATTAAAACCAGGGGTACATAATCTCTGTCCTGCAGGCAGCAGTACATGCTCTGGCCAGATGATTCTAGAAATAGTGTCAAGAATGAAGTGACTACAGGGAAAACTGATGATGTTATGCTGGAGCAAAAATTTAGATGATTAAGATAAGACCAGCTTAGGGTTAGCATCGAGTGCTACAAAGATCAGAGCTGGAAAATTGAAATAAGCCCTTTGTCAGGGCACAGAAGATAATATGTGAAGCCCAACTAATGACAGAAGGAGCTGGGAGTAATTTCTTCCCCAGGGTATTTTGCTTCCTCTTCTAAGAATGACTGAAGCATCCACATTTAGGTCTTCCTTCTTACAGAGGTTCATATGATTGGTGAAATATATTTTGGGCCTTCAAAACATTTGGGCTGATATCCCTTTATCAGTGAGTGCATACCATGTGTGTTTTTTGTGAAGGGGTTCCCTCACTCAGGAGGATATTTTCTACTTCCTTCCATTTGCCTAAGAGTTTCATATAGTCAGTGTTTTGAATAGCTCTGTAGTGCATCATTGAGTAAATGTTCCACGTATTTTTGTATGCCTACCACTTTTGAAGTACATCTGGGTTCTTTCCAGCTCATGGCTTTTATAAATAAGACTGATATGAACAAATAGGGATCCATCCTGTTATGGTTTATATATACTTGGCATAGGCAGTGGCACTAGGGAATGTGTGGCTTTATTGGAGGAAGTGTGTCATTGTTTAAATTGATTTTGAGACCCTCCTCCTATCTACGAGAAGTGGCCAGGTCTGTTCCTGTCTTTCTTTGGATGCAAATGTAGAACTCTCAGCTCCTCATGCACTTTGCATGCCTGGACTTGCCATGTTCCAGCCTTGATAATGAACTGAATCATTGAACCTATAAAGTAATCCCAAATAAATATTTTCTGTATGACATGCCTTGGTCATGGTGTCTGTTGAAAGCAGTGAAACCTTAAGACAGAAGATGGCAGGAAGAAGGGGTTATTGCTTTGATAGGCCTTATCATTCATTTGTTTGGAAGAATGTGGATTTTGGTATTTTGGATTTAAAGAGTACTGGAATAATTTAAATGGGGTTTAATAAACTATCCTTGGAGGTATATGGAAGACTTTGTTGGTGATGGTGATCTGAACTGTTCAGACCTGGCCAGAAATCATGTGGTCTATTTCAGTGCAGAATTTGAGTATGTGGCCTAAAGATTTGTTTTCAGGTAGTTGGGTGGAAAATTTCTTAAGCAGTGAAGGAGTTAGAAAATAGCCATGTAGTGATAATGTAATAGAAAACGGGGCCAGGTTCCAGCTCCTGCAACCAGCAAAACTCAGCAGCTTCAAGCCTGGGTCTCTGGCTTTATTATCAAGGGAAGGAGGCTACTGGGACAATTGATGTTGTTTATCTGGAGCTAAAAAATTAGTGATGATTAAGAACAGACCAGCATCACTGTGGTAAAATCTTTTGAAAAGTATTTTTGAGAGCAGATAGAATCTGTGTTTTTGAGACATTGAGAGTTGCACCTCACACAGCAGCTGTACTTAGTAATATGTAAGATTCCCCCATGTGGTCCTGGTTTTGAAGGGGCCATGAAGAACTGTTGAGGCTTGTTACTATGAGAGGCCATTGAAAGCAAAAGGGATTGGGGAAAATACAGCTTATCAGCTGGAAAAGGTTTCTGGTGGAATTCTTTGGGTCACTTAAGTATACTATCATATCATCAACAAATAGTGATATCTGACATCTTGCTTTCTAATTTACATCCCTTTGACTGCATTTGTGGTATGATTGCTCTAGTTAAGACTTCCAGTACTCCATTGCAGAAGAAGAGTATGAGCAGTGTGGGCAGACTTGTCAAGTATCTGATTTTAGTGTGATTGCTTCAGCGTTCTCCCTATTTAGATTAATATTGGCTGCTCATTTGCTGTATATTGCTTTTACTATCTTTAAGGATGAGTCTAAAGTTCCTAATATTTCCAAACCATTAACATGAAGTGGTGTTTTATTTTCTCAAGTGACTTCTAAGCAACTAAAGAGATATTCATATGGTTTATTTATTTGATTATGTTTTTGGTTGATTACTTTGATGGATTCTCATATAATGAACTCTCCCTGTATCCCTGGGATGAACTTTACTTGATCATGGTGAATGATCATGTGTTGTGTTCTAGTATTCAGTTTACAAGAATTCGATTGAATATTTTCACTGATGTTCATGATGGAATATTGTCTGACACATTCTTTTTTTCTTTGCAGGGACTCTGTGTGATTTAAGCATGAGAGTAATTTTGGCTTCAAAGAATGATTTGTGTAGTGTTTCTTCCCTTTTTATTTCTTGAAATAGTTTTGACAGTATTGGTATCAGTTCCTTTCTGAATGTCTGATAAAATATGGCTCTGAGACCATTGCCTTTTTCTCCACCTTGGGATCATAGGCTTTTGATGAGTGCTTGTTTTTATATAGGGATTATGGGACTGTTGTAATGATTTACTTGATTTAGATTTAAATTTGATCTTTGGTAATATGGAGAATATGTGACATTTTCTCAAGGTTTTCTGTTTGGTTGAGTATATACTTATTTTGCAGGATCTGAAAATTTGTTTTTACTTTTTTCAGTTTCTGTTGTTATATCTTCATTTTCTTTTCTGAGTTTGTTAAATAAGATAGTCTCGGTCTCTTCTAGTTAGTCTGGCTCAGGTTTTATCAATCTTTTTGATTTTATCAAAGACCTAGCTCCTGGTTTTTTTGATTTTTTGTATAGTCACTGTTTGTTTCTACATTGTTGATTTCAGCTCTGATTTTGAGTGTTTCCTGCGGTCTATTCCTCTTAGATGTATCTTCTTCTTTTTGTTTTATAACTTTAGTTCTTCTGTCAAGCTGGCTGTGTATGCTCTCTGCAGTTTCTTTGGAACAAATCCAAGCAATGAGTTTTCTTCTTAGTACTGCTTTCATTGCATCCCATAGTTTCAGTTTGGTGTGCTCTCATTTTCATTAAATGTTGAAAATCCTTAAGATTTTATTTATTTCTTTTTTGAACATGGTATTGTTGAGTAGGGCATTATTCATGTGTATGTGGTTTTTTGATTTGCTTTTGTTTTTGAATACGAGCCTTAGTCCATGGTTATTTGAAAGGGTGCATGGAATCATTTCAATCTTTTTTTTTTTTTTTTTTTTTTTTTTACGTATTGATATTTGTTTTGTGATTGACAATAGGGTTATTTTTGTGAAGGTTCCATGAGGTGATGTCTTAGAAAGTTATGTCTTATAGGACAAATTAATATTTTTCAAATTTCTGTTAGGTTCAATATGCTTCTGTTCAGTTTCTGCTTCCCTGACTTGTCCATGGATGAGAGTGGAATGTGGAAGTCTCCCACTATTATTGTGTGTGATATAATATATGCTTTGAGCTTTAATACAGTTTTTTTTTTTTTTTTAAATAAGTGTAGGTGCCCTTGTATTTGGAGCACAGTTCTTCACCTAGATAGATTTTTTTCCCTGTGATTAGTCAAAATTTTTCTTCTTTAACAAAGTTGGTAACATTTGATAGAATATCTGTCTTATTTGATAGTAGAATAGACACTCCAGATTGCTTTATAGGACCATTTTTCCTTGAAATTTATTCCTAAACTTTTACTCTGAGTTACAATTTGTGTTTGTTCCTGAGATGAGTTTCCTGTATGCAACAAAATGTTGGACTCAGATTGTGTATACATTCTGATAGTCTATGTCTCTTTATTTGGGAAATGAATCCATTGATGCTAAGAGATATCAAAGAACCATTATTGTTCCCTATTATTTTTACTGTTAGAAGTAGAATTATATTTGTGTGGTTTTCTTCTTTTTTGTTTTTCACAAGTGATAGAAAAACACAAGGATTTGGGGGACTCTCAGACTTTTGCAAAAAGCCTCATTTGTAGAATGTAAGACACTAAAGACATAGAAATGGTTAAATTCAAACTCATAGATTTTCCAGGCATCACAAAGGTCTGAGACTCAGCCTGTGCCTGACAAATAAAAACATTAGCCTCGAATAAAACTCACAAAAGCCAGAATATACTGAATGATTGCCACCTATCCAGAAAGCCCTTCATAGGTTCCTGATGCATGGCATAGTCAGTTCATGCTATAATAACACAATTCTGAGAAACTAAACAGAGACACAACCTTTAAAAATTTGGAATGTATAAACAAAGTTCTAAACATGTAAAAGCACAGATTTAGTGGACAGGTTAAGCTATACATTCCAAGCTGAGTATACCTCTATTGCTATACTTTCTTTGTTTCGAATATTTGGTATTTTGAATATTATATGTCTGAGGGAATTTTATTTATCTAGTCGAATCTATTTGGAGTTCTGTAGACTTCTTGTATGTTCATTGTCATCTCTTCCTTTAGGTTAGTGAATTAGTTTCTAAAATTCTGTTCAAGATATTTAGTGACACTTTTATTTGGGAGTCTTTATATTCTTCTACAACTATTATACTTTGATTGGCTCTTCTCATTGAGTCCTGGGTTTACTAGATGCTTTAGAATAAAGCTTTTAGATTTTTGCATTATCTCTGACTGATGTGCCAATGTTTACTGTGGTATCTTTTGCCCCTGAGAAACTCTCTTCCATCTCTTGCATTCTGTTGGTAATGCTTGTGTCTATGATTTCTAATCTCTTTCTCAGGTTTTCTATCTTCAGGGTTGTTTCTTTTTGTGATTATTTTTTTTTTCTATTTTTGTTTTTCATTCCATCACCTGTGTGGTTGTATTTTCCTGTAGCTCTTTAACTGATTTTTCTGTTGCCTCTTTAAGGTCTTCTACGTGTTTAATGGTTCTCATGTGTTTCTTCAACTTGTTTACTGGTTCTCATGAAATTAAGGTGCCTCTTGAAGACCTTCATCATCCTTATCATGCAGTTTGTTTTTATGTCCAAATCCTGCTTTTCTAGTGTGTTGGGCTGTCTCTTACTTGTTTTGACATTTTCAGGTTGTGTTTGATTTCCTTGCTTAGTTATTAGCACTACACTTTTAACATTTTGTCATCTCTGATACCAGGTTTTCTTATATATCTGAATTGTGTGTGTGTGTGTGTGTGTGTGTGTGTGTGTAAGTGTGTGTGTGAATGTGAGTGGTGCCTTCAAACTACTCCTCATTAGAGAGGTAATCAAAATTTAGAAGCACCAACTATATATAGTCCTATTGAACTGCCTGGTATCAGTACACATTGATTTCCTTCATTTATGTTTTGTATATATCAACTAATCAGTAATATTTATGAGTGACACATTTATTTTTAAGCTTTTTTTGTATATTTTTAACATGTTTGTTTGTCCTGAAATATATGTATATACTCTCTAGACACCAGAATATGTCAGATTGCCTCTAAATAATTGTATTACAATTTTAATGGAAATTATTTTGAATCTGTAAATTGTTTTGGTAAGATGTATAATTTATTTTGTTAATCCTGCTCAGTCGGGATCATGGTATATCTTTGCATCTTCTGATATCGTCCCCAGTTTCTTCATAGACATGAAGTTCCTGTTATATAGGTTTTTGACTTGCTGGGTTAGAGTCATATGAGGAATTTTTTTTTTAGGATTTTAGGGTGGTATAAGAGAATTTTCACCTTAAATTCTGTCTCAGCACATCATTTGCACAAATGAGGCCTACTGATTTTTCTTTTATTAATTTTTTGTACAAGCACCTTTGCTGAATGTGTTCATCAGCTGTGGAAGTTTTTTGGTAAAACTTGGGGGTCTGTTATTTATACTTTCAAGTCATCTGTGAACAATAATATTGTGACTACTTTGTTCCAAATTGAATCCCTTAATATTCTCATGTTGTCTTACTGCCCTTGTTAGAACTTCAAATTTGTCTTGCCTACATATTGTGCAGAGATAAAGATGGAACAGATAGTGAGGAAACAGCCTTCCCATGAATATCCCATAGAGAGATACATTTCATGGGAGAGAGTCCACACTAGACCATATTAATGATACTTGGCTTCTCTGCTATGCTTGCATGTAGGAACCTAGCATTATTGTCTCCTGAGTCTTCATCCAGTAGAGTATGGAAACAGACTGACAATCAAACATCATGTGGAGCCCAGGAAGCATTCAGGAAGTTAAACAGGGGCTATCTCAGTCTCTGTTCATTGACATTGGTACTCTTTTCTTCTTTCTGGACTGCCTGGTTAGGCCTCAGTTGGAGAGGATATGACTAGACATGCTGAGAATAGATGATCCAGGGTGGAGTGATACCCAGGTGGTATTCTGTTTCATTGAGGAGATAAGGAGGTAGAAATTATCATAAAGGTGAGAACCAACACAACAAAATAGCATGTGTTCCATGTCTTTAATGTTTTTCAATATTGAAATAAAAAAAAACACTTAATACCTGAGCTATCATATTTCCTGGGAAGACATAATATTCATAATATTCATGCCTACTAATATCAGATAGGACTCATGGTATATATATATATATATATATATATATATATATATATATATATATGTGTGTGTGTGTGTGTGTGTGTGTGTGTGTGTGTGTATGTGTGTGTGTGTGTGTTTGTGTATGTGTGTGTGCACAGTAAGAAAGAGAGAGAGAGAGATTGAGAGATAGAGAGAGTGAAAGGGAGGTATGTAGGGAGGGAGGTAGAAAGGGGGGGATGGAGGTAGGGAGGGAATGATGTGGAGAGAGAGAGAACTAAATTTTAACTTGGTGAATCAGTAAGTTTTATGGAGGTTATTTTCCCAAAAACAGATGAGGTGTTCAAAGACCCTCTCCTGCTTTAGCTGCAGTAAAGCCATTTTGTGCTAGGCCCAGAACAGCAGGGATGGAAAAATACTGAAACAAAAGTGAGCCAGAGGAGAGCCAAGTCCCTGTCAAAACAAAATATCTGCAGTTGACCCCCTGGACCGGTATAAAGACACACTATTTTAAAGACACAATATTTTGCCATACGTGCTAAGACAAGGACAAAAAACAGCACCCTGTCCCAGAGGAGGGACCAAGGCCACCCTTTTCCGAAGAACTTGAGGCTTGTCTCCAGTTCACCCTGGTTTCATAAAAACCCCGTTGCTATGCTTCTGCTTCTGTACATTGCTTCTGCCCCACAAGCCCTATAAAAAGGGGACTGCACTTTGTCCGGCGCCCAAGTCATCTGAGAGACTGTGTGCCCACAGGTACCTGTGTAAATAAACCTATTGCTACTTGCATCTGAGGTTATTGGTCTCGCTGTTCCTTGGGACAGGTCTCTTCAAATGGAAGATACCCTCCGGGGTTCTTTCATTTGGTGCATTGGCCGGGAATCTGAGACCCCTAACCAGGGACCACCGACCCACTATTGGGAGGTAAGCTGGCCATCCCCTGTTTGTGTGTGATTGTTTAACTGTCTGTGCAGTGAATTCTGTATTTTCGGTACTTGGCACCAAGTAATTAGTATTTGGTGGACTTGGAAGGAGCTGAGGAGCTTGCACTTCCCCTCCGCATCCCTGGAAGATGTTCCACCGGCATATGGAGCCCGATTTATCGGGACTGGATCCACTACCAGAATCGGACACTTTGGGGGCCTTCTCTTGTCTGAAGGGTACTTGGAACCTCTGGGAGACAAGGGGTCCGGATCCAGACCCTCATCTGTATGGTCTCCATCTGACACTTTTGTTTTGACTTGGCCCTGGAGCCGAGCAGCACGTTCTGTGTTGATCCGTCTTTGTCTCTTGTTTGTTTGTTCCGTATTTATTGTTGCCTTGTTTGAAACTATGGGCCAGACTGTCACTACCCCCTTGAGCCTTACCCTGCAGCACTGGAAGGATGTTCGAGACACCGCCCATAACCTCTCGGTAGAAATCCAAAAGAGAAAGTGGACCAAGCTTTGCTCGGGAGAATGGCCCACGTTTAGCGTAGGATGACCGCAGGACGGCACCGTTAACCTTGATATTATTTCCCAGGTAAAGGCCAAGATCATGGATCCAGGTCCCCATGGTCACCTGGACCAAGTACCTTCAATCGCCACCTGGGAATACCTTGCCTTATACCCACCTGCATGGGTTAAGCCTTTTGTTTCTCCTAAGCTCCCTCCTATCCCGTCTGCACCGACTCTGCACTCTCCCTTCCAATCGGTCCCTGCCCCTGCTTTACCCTCCCAGTCTTCCCTTTACCCCACCATGACTAAAAATCTCCAAGCAGAAAAGAAAGAAAAACCGGTTGTGCTGCCACCTGGGATAATATGCTAATGGACCTCCTGACAGACGAGCCAAAGAGCCTCCACCGTATCCCGCTGCTCATGCACCAGGGTAAGCTTTTCCAGTGCCTGTGGCACCTCTGCCCCCGGCTGAACCGGCTCCAACTCCAGTGGCCAGACTCCTCTGCGCACTCTGGGAGCGGGAGCCAGCCCCAGACTCCACCTCCCAGGCTTTTCCCCTACGAACGGGACTGAACGGCCAGCTACAATACTGGCCCTTTTCGGCTTCTGACCTTTATAACTGAAAAAATAATAACCCGCCTTTCTCTAAAGATCCCTCTATGCTGACCTCCCTTATTGAGTCTATTTTAGTTACCCATCAGCCCACCTGGGATGATTGTTAACACTTGCTGCAGGCGCTGCTGACCACTGAAGAGAAACAGAGGGTTTTTCGGGAAGCTCAGTAAAATGTCCTGGGCAACAATGGCCGCCCCACTCAGCTGCCAAATGAGATTGATGCCGCTTCTCCTCTTGAGCGTCCCGATTGGGACTTTGCCACCCTGGAAGGTAGGAACCACCTGCGTCTCTATCGCCAGTTGCTTATCGCTGGTCTCCATGGAACTACAAGGCGCCCCACAATTCTGGCTCTGGTAAAGCAGGTCATTCAGGGACCTGAAGGGTCGCCTTCTGCATTTCTAGAGCTACTCAAAGAGGCATATCGCATCTATACTCCTTATGATTCAGAAGATCCAGGATGCAATCTTGCCATGTCCTTTATTTGGCAGTCAGCACCAGATATTAGAAAAAAAGTTAGAGAGCTTAGAAGGTCTTAGAGAAAGTACAATATAGGACCTTTTAAAAGAGGCTGAGCATATATGTAATAAGAGAGAGACTCAAGAAGAGAGGAGAGATTTAAAAAGAAGACAGAAGAAAGAGAAAACCAAAGAGAACGTAGAAGAAGTAGAGAGATTAGCAGACTGCTGGCCACAGTAGTATCAGCGCAACAGTTAGGGAGACAGGTGGGAGATCAAAGGGGACCAAGAGTAGAACGAGACCTGTGTGCCTACTGCAAAGAAAAAAGGTCACTGGATCAGGGATTGCCCCAAACGGCTTAAGGGGCCTCGTCGACCCAGACCCCCGGGGTCGCTTCTGACACTGGAAGATTAGGAGAGTCGGGGCCAGGAGCACCCCCCCGAGCCCTGGATAACACTTGATGTTGGGGGGCAACCAGTCACCTTCCTAGTAGATACAGGTGCTCAACATTCTGTATTAACCAACCCGGTGGGACCACTGAGTGATCGATCAGCCTGGGTCCAAAGAGCCACAGGAGGCAAGAGATATCAGTAGACTACAGACAGTAAAGTGCTCCTGGCTACCGGTAAGGTGATTCACTCCTTTCTATATGTGCCTGACTGCCCTTACCCCTTATTGGGCCGAGATCTCCTAACCAAATTAAGAGCACAGATCCATTTTGAAAAGACAGGGGCTAGCATTACGGGACCCCTAGGACAGCCCCTCCATGTTTTAACCCTCAACTTGGAAGATGAATACAGACTGTATGAACAGTCTGAGACTAAACACTTCCAAGAGTCAACTGACACATCTTGGTTGAACAGATTCCCACTGGCCTGGGCTGAGACTGGGGGCATGGGACTGGCCAAACAGCAACCACCATTAATGATATCTCTAAAGGCCACAGCCACCCCAGTATCTATCAAACAGTACCCCATGTCTCAGGAAGCTTACCAAGGAATAAGGCCCCATATCAAAAGACTCTTGGATCAGGGGATCCTGATCCCCTGCCGGTCGCCTTGGAACACTCCCTTATTGCCTGTCAAGAAACCAGGCACGGGTGATTATCGACCTGTACAAGATCTCAGAGAGGTTATCCGAAGGGTGGAAGATATCCACCCAACGGTCCCTAACCCCTACAACGTGCTAAGTGGGTTACCTCCTTCCCATATCTGGTATACTGTATTGGACCTCAAAGATGCCTTTTTCTGCCTGAGGCTCCACCCCTCCAGCCAGCCTATCTTTGCCTTTGAATGGAAGGATCCTGAAATGGGGCTGTCAGGACAGCTGACTTGGACCCACTTACCCCAGGGATTCAAAAATAGTCCCACTTTGTTTGATGAGGCTCTACACAGAGACCTGGCCGACTTCAGAGTCCAACACCTGACATTGATCCTACTGCAGTATGTAGATGAACTTTTACTGGCAGCCAACTCTGACGAAAAATGCAGGGAAAGGACGGCTGCCCTCCTTGAGACATTGCTGACCCTGGGATATGGGTATCTGCCAAAAAGGCCCAGATTTGTAGACAGCAGGTCACATACTTGGGCTACCAAGTTAGCCAAGGGAAAAGGTGGCTGATGGAAGCCCGCAAGCAGACCATCACTGGCATTCCGGTTCCCAGAGGACCCTGACAGTTGAGGGAGTTCTTGGGGACTGCGGGGTTCTGCCGACTCTGGATACCGGGGTTTGCAGAAATGGCAGCCCCCTTATATCCCCTTACCAAACAGGGGGTCTTCTTTGATTGGCGGCCAGAACATCAAAAGGCTTTTCAAGACATTAAAAAGGCCCTACTATCCTCACCGGCCCTTGGCCTTCCAGACTTAACTAAGCCCTTTGAGTTGTTTGTAGATGAAAAACAAGGTTATGCCAAAGGAGTATTGACTCAACAGATAGGGCCATGGAAGAGACCAGTGGCATACCTGTCCAAGAAACTTGACCCAGTGGCGTCAGGATGGCAACCCTGCCTGTGTATGGTGGCTGCCATTGCAGTGCTCACCAAAGACACTGGGAAGTTGACCATGGGCCAGCCTCTGACCATCTATGCCCCCCATGCTGTCGAGGCGTTGGTCAGACAACCACCAGATAGGTGGCTGTCCAATGCCTGGATGACTCATTACCAGGCTATGCTTCTAGACACAGACCGAGTCCGTTTTGGTCAGGTAGTGACACTCAACCCTGCCACCCTGCTGCCCCTCCCCGAGATGCCAGAACAACATGATTGCCTTCAGATTCTCGCCGAAGTCCATGGGACCAGACCAGACTTGACGGATACTCCCCTTCATGAGGCAGATTTCACTTGGTACACAGAAGGCAGCAGTTTTCTGAACAATGGAGAGCACCGAGCAGAAGCCGCCATGACCACTGAGACTCAGGTAATCTGGGCAACAGCCCTACTACCAGGAACATCATCCCAGAAAGCAGAACTCATCACCCTGACAAAGGCCCTTCAGATGGCAAAAGGTAAGAAACTAAATGTCTATACAGACAGCAGATATGCCTTTGCCACACTACATATACATGTGGAAATAGACCGGAGAAAGGGGCTCCTAACCTCAGAGGGCAGAGACATCAAAAATAAGACTGAGATTCTGGCCCTACTAGGGGCCCTATTCTTACCCCAGAAACTGAGTATCATTCACTGTCCGGGGCATCAGAAAGGAGACAGTCCTGAGGCTCGAGGAAACAGAATGGCCGATAAGGCCGCTCGGGAGGCTGCTGTAGCCATGACTGCAGCCTCCACACAAGCCTTCCCTCTCGCCCAAAAAGAAACAAACGTTACTCCCCCTGCCTATCGTTATGATGACCAAGACTTAGATTTACTAAAGAAAATGGGGGCCACCCACTTGCCGGAAGAAAAGACAATGGATTTATAAAAATAAGGTGGTGATACCCCTGAAACAGACTTTGGAACTAATTAAAGCCCTACACCAGTTGACTCACATTGGTGCCAAAAAGTTAAAAGCTATCCTAGATAAAGAGGAAAGCATGCACTATCTTGTGCAGGGAGAAAATACCTTTCAACAGGTACTAAATCACTGCACCGCTTGTGCGCAAACAAATGCAGGAAGAACTAAGGCCCACCCAGGAGTTCGAGTGAGAGGACGCCGGTAAGGCACTCATTGGGAGATTGATTTCATGGAGGTAAAACCTGGACTATATGGCTATAAGTACTTACTAGTATTTGTAAATACATTCTCTGGTTGGGTTGAAGCCTTTCCCACCAAACATGAAACAGCCACTTGGTCGCCAAGAAGCTATTAGAGGAGATCATTCCCAGGTATGGTCTTCTCCCGGTATTGGGGTCAGATAATGGGCCTGCCTTCATCTCCCAGGTAAGTCAGTTGGTGGCTAAGCTACTGGGGATTGATTGGAAACTACATTGTGCCTATAGGCCCCAAAGCTCAGGACAGGTAGAAAGTATGAACAGAACCATTAAGGAGACTCTAACCAAATTAACGCTTGCAACTGGCACTAGAGACTGGGTACTCCTACTCCCTCTAGCCCTGTATCGTGCCCAAAACACTTCAGGCACTCATGGACTTACCCCGTTTGTGATACTTTACGGGGCACCCCCACCAGCCATACACTTTTATGACTCTGATGTTGCCAGCCATGCTAATAATATGTCTCTAAAAGCCCACCTGCAGGCACTCCAGATCATCCAGAAAGAGGTCTGGAAACCGTTGGCCTCCGCCTATCAAGAACAACTACACAGGCCGCTGGTACCTCACACCTTCCAGGTCAGAGACTGTATGGATCCGCAGGCATCAGACTAAAAACTTAAAACCCCGCTGGAAAGGACCCTACACTGTGCTGCTCACCACACCAACCGCCCTCATGGTAGACGGGATAGCTGCTTGGATTCACACGTCCCACGTTAAGTCAGCTCATTCTTCCGACGGTAGGCAGGCGACATAGAAGGTTCAACGCACTCAACCCCCTTAAAAATAAGACTTACCCGTGGGGAACCTTAATCATTATTTGGGTGACGGTAGAAATTATACTGGCCAGTAGTCAAGAAAAGAGCCCACACAGGGTATTTAAATTGACCTGGCAGGTTCTCTCCCAGACAGGGGACATAATCTGGGAAAAGACTGAAAATCATCCCCTTTATGCATGGTGGCCCACTCTTACACCCGATTTTTGCAGTCAAGCGGCCGGCCTAGATACATGGGATATCCCGGGGACTAACCCCAAAGAAGGAGCGGGGGGGAGGATGCCCTGGCTAAAAGTCGTCGGGCTCTGCAAGACTCCATGGAGACAGCACCGGGTGTAGCTCCCAGGCTGCAAAAGATGGTCTATCAGGTCAATACTTCTATGTCTGTCACAGTGATGGGCGAACTTGGGAAAAGGACAGACAGTGCGGGTCCCTAGATTATTATTATTGTGCAGCCTGGGGATGTGAGACCACTAGAGACGCCTATTGGAAGCCCTCCTCCACCTGGGACAAGATTAAGGTAAGAGGGGGTGGAAAAAAGGCTCGACAGGTACCACCTCCCTTCCCCTTAACATCTCCTTCACTGAGCGAGGAAAGCTAGCCAGAGAATAGATAAAAGGATACATGTGGGGATTAAGATGGTACTTGTCTGGACCAGATCGAGGTCTCATCTTTAAGATTCAACTCAAAGCGGAGACAGCCACTAGGGCAGTGGGACCCAATCTCGTACTGGCAGACCAAAAGCCTCCCTCTCTGCAACTACCCAATCCAGGTATATCTAAGAGACCAGTAAGCCCGACAACCCCAAATCCCAAGACTAGAGAGTCCTCCATGTCTGTAGTCACCCAACCTTCCAAAGTCACCAGTCGCCCTCAAGTAGTGGGCTCTGGAGATAGACTTCTCAACCTGATACAGGAGGCTTACCTAGCCCTAAACTCTTACGACCCAGAGAGGACCCAAGAATGTTGGTTATGCCTAACCTCTAGCCCACCATATTATGAGAGCATGGCCATTCTAGGAAATTATAGTAACTCCACCACCGCCCAAGATGCCTGTTACTCCATTCCCAGCCGTAAGTTAACCTTGGCCAAAGTGTCAGAAAGAGATTTCTGTCTGGGAGCAGTCCCATTGACTCATCAAGACCTCTGTAATCAGACCCAGCGACTTGCTGCAGGAAATTACTACTTAGCTGCAGGACAAGGAATGTATTGGGCTTGCAACACTGGTCTAACCCACTGTATATGACTACAGTGTTTAACCAAACCTCTGAATTCTGTGTGCTAATTAAATTATTGCCTAAGGTTACATATCATGAACCTGAATTTATATACCAACATTTCGAGGGACTAGTTCGAAACTGCCAAGAACCGGTATCCTTAACCTTGGCCCTACTCCTGGGAAGGGTTACAATGAGAGGCATAGTGGCCCGTATAGGGACCGGTACTACTGCCCTGATACAAGCTTCACAGTTCAGAGAACTGAAACAGGCAATGCATGCAGACTTACAGGCGTTAAAAGAGTCGGTCAGCACCTTAGAGAAATCCCAGACATCCCTTTCTGAGGTAGTGCTCCAAAACAGACGAGGACTAGATGTTCTATTTTTACAAGAAGGAGGACTCTGTGCAGCACTAAGAGAGGAGTGCTGCTTCTATGCAGACCACACTAAATTGGTGAGAGACAATATGGCTAAACTCAGAGAAAGGCTCAAACAAAGACAGAAGTTATTTGAGTCTGAACAAAGTTGGTTTAAAGGGTGGTTTAACAAGTCCCCATGGTTTACCACTCTAGTCTCCTCTATAATGGGACCATTAATTATTATTCTCCTAATATTGCTCTTTTGACCCTGTATTCTAAACTGCTTAGTCCAATTCATGAAAGACAGGCTATCCACGATCCAAGCTTTAGTTCTTACTCAACAGTACCATAAACTAAAACAATGTGAACCTGAGCTACAAAAATGAGAGAGACCAGACCTCCCGAATGAAAGATTCCATTCGAGTATATAAGAAAATGGGGGAATGAAAGACCCCTTCCTGCTTTATCTGCAGTAACGCCATTTTGTGCTAGGCCCAGAACAGGCAGGGATGAAAAAATACTGAAACAAAAGTGAGCCAGAAGACAGCCCAGTCCCTGTCAAAACAAGATATCTGTGGTTGACAACCTGGACCGGGGTAAAGACACAATATTGCAAAGACACAATATTTTTCCATACCTGCTGAGACAAGGACGAAAATCAGCACCCTGTCCCAGAGGAGAGATCAAGGCCACCCTTTTCCAAAGAACTTGAAGCTTGTCCCCAGTTCACCCTGGTTTCATTTAAACTAACCAATTAAAACACTGTTGCTATGCTTCTGCTTCTGTACCTTGCTTCTGCCCCCCAAGCCCTATAAAAAGGGGACTGCCCTTTGTCCAGCGCACAAGTCCTCTGAGAGACTGTGTGCCCACAGGTACCTGTGTAAATAAAACTCTTACTACTTGCATCCGAAGTGAGTGGTCTCGCTGTTCCTTGGGACGGGTCTCTTCAGACTGAAGATACCCTCCGGGGTTCTTTCCGTGTTACAGGGGCAAAAATTACTCAAAAGCAGCTTTATAATCAATGTCCACCGCAGCATTGGTGACAAGTCACTAGAGCTAGAAACTTGAAGAACATTGACAGCACAACAGGTTGTATAGTGCCTTTTTCAATGACTATGATAATATAAACCTCTCCCAGGCATGTAGATTTGAGCTGCAAAGGAATAGTGCCATAATGTATATAATGGGTGGTTTGTGCTTATTCAGGGACTTCTTGGATCTATTATTACTTGTTTCCCTTCCTAAGTAATATTCCTGAAGATTCCTGAAGGATGGAATGTTTTAGTCTCAGAGGAAACCACTGACCTTGTCAGCTCAAAACCATTATGTCTTACTCTTTTGGTTGTATCAGAATTCTACCATAGTATCTGAATTTATATTATTTCATTTTGAATTTCTTATTTTCAAAGTGTAAGTAATGATTCTACCTGTTGTGAAAGCCCTTTACATATTTATTGGCCTCGTAAATGAATAATTTCCGATCAATTTGTGTTTCATTTATAAATTTATAAAGAAGTTTATAAATAGTGAGTGTAAATCACATTAGAAGACAATTATATACAAGATAGTTCTTAACACTTGAGCATTTAAAAAAAATAGAGCCAGAAGTTAAACCAAGATTTTGGTATAGTACCATATCCTTACATATGCTATACAACTCTATGATGATGTAGAGACATTTCTGTGATGATGTCAAAATGGGGACTGAATGTTCTATAAAAAAATATCATGAAAATTTATTCCAGTGACTGATAGATAGCATAGAGGAGCAAAAGAAGTGGCTAATATATATTGCAAAGATCATATTGTCAACCTAACATATGTCCAAGTAAAGATGTGAAAAATAAGACCTGTCATTATTCTAAATTTTTACATCTCTAGAAATCCAACATCATGAAATATATATAAGAGGTGTAGACACTAAAGTGTAAGAATGAGTTAGAATTTGTGTACAATAGTGACTTGGGTTGAAATAAGAAGACTTGAGACAGGAATATTTGCAAGAAGTCTACTGTAAAGGAGAGTTACTTTATATCCAAGGGCTTGCAGATTGTGTTACTGTTAAAACCATATTTTCTAGAAAAGCTGGATAATTACAAAGAAAAACCTAGGTGCACAACAAATATTTATTAGAAAGATCAATAAATCACAAAAGTACCAAAAAAATCACAGAGTTTAAAAACTAGTGTTTGAAGTCATTTTATTTGAGATGCAATTCATAAAAACATGTTTGAGGGAGGAGGAAAGGGGAGTAAAGGGGAGGATATAAGATTAGAAATGTAAATGTTCAGAATATCCAATAAAATTTTAAAAATGTCAAACATACCAACCTTTTTTTTTCTGAAAATATTTTTATTAAATAGCAAAGCAGAACTTGAACACAAATTTAAATATCTGTAACAATGTCACAAAATGGTTGCAAAATGTCTGTAATGGGAGGATTACATATCCTTATAACTAAGTCACCCATCCATGCCTACATTAGTACATTAGATGATTCCACATGTCAGCAGCCCATCAAAGAGCTAGCAGTTCCATTATTGGATCTTTCCTGTTACAAAAACTTGCTAATATTTTGGGTATCAGCTCTTTATGAGATGGAAACTACAAACAAAATTTTTAAAATTTGTTAAAGAATGACTAAAATACTGTAACTATGTTTGTTTCAAAAACTCTGGGTATACAACTGAGACAAAACACTAAGGATGTCTAGCACTTCCTAGATGTTTCTCAGCTATTGGATTTTCCTCAATTGAGAACTTTTTGTTTAGCTCTGTACCACATTTTTTAATAGTGTTGTTTGATTATCTGGTGTCTAGCTTTTTGAGTTCTTTTTATACCTTGGATATTAGGCCTCTATCTGATGTGGAGTTGGTAACGATCTTTTCCCATTCTGTTGGCTGCAGTTTTGTTTTCTTGACACTGTCCTAAGCCTCACAGAAACTTGCAAACTCATTAAGTTTCATTTGTTAATCTTTGACCTTAAAGCAGGGGCCACTGGTGTTTTATTCAGAAGATTATTTGCCTATGCCTATGTTTTCTAAGGTTTTCCCTATTTTCTCATCTAATAGTTTCAGTGTATCTGGTTTAATGTGGATATATTTGTTCCACTTACACTTAAGCTTTGTACAAGGAGATAAGAAAGGGTCTATTTTCATTCTTCTGCATGCTGAGTGCCAGTTGGACCAATACCATTTGTTGAATAGGCTGTCATTTTTCCATTGAAGGTTTACAGGACCTTGTTCAAAAATCAGGTGACCATATATGTGGGGCCTTATTACGGGGTCTTCTATTCTATTCCATTGATCCATGTGCCTATTTCTGTACCAGTCCCACACAGTTTTCAGCAGAATTGCCTTGTACTATAGCTTGAGGTCAGGGATAGTGATTCTCGCAGATGTTTTCTTGTTTCTGAGGATGGATTTCACTTTTCTAAGTCTTTTGTTATTCCAGGTGAAATTGCTCATTTCTCTTTCCAACGCAATAAAGAACAACATTAGAATTTTAATGGGGATCACATTGAATCTGTAGATTGCTTTATGTATGATGGTCATTTTTAGAATGTTGATCCTTCCATTACATGAGCATGGGAGATCTTTCCATTTTCTGAGACCTTCCTTGATATCCTTCTTTATAGGTTTAAAGTTCTTGTCATACAGGTCCTTCACTTACTTAGTTGGAGGCACACCAAGGTATTTCATCGTTTTTGTGACTATTGTAGAGGATATCTTTTTCCTAATTTCTTTCTCCACATGTTTGTCCTTTGAATACAGGAAGGCTACTGATTTTTTTGAATTAATTTAATGTCCAGCCACTTTGCTGAATGTTTATCAGCTGTAGGAGTTTTCTGGTGAATTTGTGGGGTCACTTAAGTACACCATCATATCATCTGCAAAATGTATTTAGCTTCCGAATGTGACAGTTTACATTTCACAGAAAACCTTTAATTATTTATAGCTTCAATGTATTTTCAGTTGATTAAAAAGATATCAGCAATCCTCTCTTATTAGTAAAAATCACAAATGGCAAGCAATAGATAAGAAAGTATCATAGTTTGGTATAGTGTCAATACTTAGTTTCAGGTTACTCTGTTGGAGATAACTCTGCAGGTCTTCTCCTGACAAAGATGGGGAGGAAGAGGCAGATGTAGATGCAAAAGTGGGTGCACAAGTTACAGAAGCTCTGCATTCAGTACATGATTTTGGTCACTTTTTCACAACATGTTTATTTTCTTGTACATTTAACTTGTTAAACTTTTGATAAAACACAGTGCTACACAATATATGTGTATATATATTAGAAATTGGCAAAAGATTCTTCTTAAAGTTTCAAAAATATCTGTAATTTTAATATAACGTCTCTACATGTGCACATTTTCATAGAGCAATATATACATAGAACGTTAACTCAGAGATGCTCCTGTTAAGCTTTAGTATTATCTAGATCTGACATTGTCTTTATAAATACTCAGGGAAGCAAACAAAGATACTCTAACTTTTGGATCATATCCAAGCTTATGTAGAAAGAACAAAAGCAGCAATCCATAGAAGATAGTGAGATGAACCCTTTACTATCTTTTGCTTTTCGTTTCAGTTGTTTGAAAAACACTTTAAGGAGACATGAGGTTATCTGTATATTGTCCAAGAACTTGATTTTCTGATTTTATCATCAGGTTTACTTCCTCAACTGCATCTACTCTTGCAGAAAGATTTTCAAGTTTGTGTTGTAGTTCAAACTCCTGATTGAGAAGTCGAGTCTTTCTTCAAGTTCCACCTGATTTTAGGCATAAATTGCGTCCATATCAGCATTCATCTCCTTGGGAACATACATTGAGCTCTTGATCGCAAACTCCTTAGTGAAGTGTCTTTCATCTGAAGCACATTGAGGAGGTGGGATAGGTAGCCAACTTACATTAAATTAAAAAGGAAAAGTTCAGTATACATTCTATGTAACTTAGATTTAAAAATTTGGTATTGAAAAGGGATAAGTTGAGGTTTCCCTATGCAAATAAATAGATATGAGGTACACATGGTCCACTTTCTAATTCTAAATGTTAGTTTGTTTGTTCATTTGTTTGTAATCTTCAGGGAACAGTAAAATCTACTTGTTGACAGAGGTGTCGGTAGAAACAATAAACCAATTTCAGGGAAGATATTTTTTGAACAGTCAGGTTGTACTGGTGAATGATGCTTGGGAATGAGACTTCAGATGCTGCTTGAGGTAACAGGTTCTGGAATAGCTTTTGTTGCAGAGGGGACAAGCATGGGGCCTCTCCCCACTGTGCTTTTTTATGTGTCTGTTGAGATCTGTTGAACCGTAGAATGTCCATTTGCAGCCAGGCACATTGCACTCATAACTCCTCTTTCCAGTGTGTTTCTTCATGTGGTCTTTGAGGTGGTGAGCCTTTGTGTAAGATTTCCTACAATCTGGGTAGGAACATGAGTAGCGCTTCAAAGGTTGAGGGTTGATTGGAGAGACAGGGCTCAGTGTCTGCAGGTCTGCGTTCAACTCTGGACCCTTTCCTTGAACCAAATCAGAAGCTGAAGAGGTTGCCTTTGAAAAGAAGGGTAACTTGAAGGATTTGAGGATTCACCTACATATGGGGCGCGGTTACTAAGTAAAGTCACATGATGATCAAGGCTTTGCACAACATTGGGTGTTCCATTGCTACTTGGGTAGACATTAGGATCAAGAGAGGTTCTCAAATGATCCAAGGAGAATGACTCTTCAGAACTTGGACTCCTTTCTGGATGCCAAGCTAAGTGTTCTTGTATAGGACATGAAGTCACCTGAGGATCAAGTCTTTCTTCCACATCAGGTGTTCCATTCACACTTTGAGAAGCATCAGAATCAAGAAAGGCCATTATGTCATCCAAGAAGAAAGACTCTTCAGAAAGGGGACTTGTCTCAGGGTGCCAAGCTAGGTTGACTTGGTTACTAAGTGAAGTCACTTGAGGATCAAGGTTTTCTTCAACTTTGGGTGTTCCATGCAAACTTCGGGAAGCATCAGAATCAAGAAAGGCAATTATGTCATCCATGAAGAAAGACTCTTCAGAACTGGGACTTGTCTCTGGGTGACAATCTAGGTTGGCTGGGTTACTAAGTGAGGTCACCTGAGGATCAAGGTTTTCTTCAATATTGGGGGATCCATTCAAACTTGAGGAAGCATCAGAATCAAGAAAGGCTATTATCTCATCCAAGAAAAAAGACTCTTCAGAACTGGGACTTGTCTCTGGGTGACAAGCTTGGTTGGCTGGGTTACTAAGTGAAGTCACCTGAGCATTTTGGCTTTCTTCAATACTGGTAGTTCCATTCAGATTTGGGGAAGCATTAGAATCAGGAAAGGCTATTATCTCATCCAAGGAGAATGACTCTTCAGAACTGGGACTTGTCTCTGGGTGACAAGCTAGGTGGTCTTCCTTACTAAGTGAGGTCACCTGAAGATCAATGCTTTTTTTAACATTAGGTTTTCCATTCAGACTTGGATGGATATTTGGATCCACAGAGGTTCTCATGCGATCCAAGGAGAACAAGACTTCAGAACTGGGGTTTGTCTCTGGATGCCAAGATAGGTGGTCTTGACCAATATGCGAAATCATTTGAGATTCATGGCTTTTTTCAACATTAGCTGTTCCATTCAGACTTGGGTGGATATTTGGATCCACAGAGGTTCTCATCTGATCCAAGGAGAATAACTCTTTAGAACTGGGACTTGTCTCTGGATCCCAAGCTATGTGGTCTTGATTACAAAATGAATTCACCTGAGGATCCAGGCTTTTTTCAACATTTGGTGTTCCATTCAGACATGGGTAGACATTTGGATCAGAGGACCTCATCTGATGCAAGTAGCATGACACTTTAGAACTGGGATAATTCTGTGGATGCCAAGTCATATTTTTTTCTGCATTGGATGTTGCCCTCTTAGACCCATGAAAATTTGGGCCAAAACTGGTGTTTGGCATCTGAAAACCATAGAAAGTCTGGCCACCAATTGGATTTGTCACCCAGTGACTGACCATCAAATCCTGATCACATCTGTGTCCGGATAACTGATACCCAGAGAGAAAGTGCTCACCACTGACCAGGTTCTCCTGACCTCTGGAGACATTCTGACCACGGAAGGATGACTTCTGGTAGTAGAGCTTCATGTGGTCATGGTTATCTCTCACCGGAGGCTCATAAAAAGCCTGATATTCATTAAAAGGTATCATCAGATCTGCATTGAATCTATTATTAGCTACTAAATCCCTCTGCTGATACCTAAAAGAACTCTGTTCAGAAAAGGAGTCCAGGGAGAGATCTACATTTGAATTCTGGTCTGCTTGCCTTCCAGAGAGAGCCGCATGATGATTACCAAAGGGAATCCTCTGACTCTCATTCAAGGCTGTATTTTGGATCAGAAGAATCTTGTCATAATTTACTGTCCTCATCCAGTATTTTTCATTGTAGAGAGATTCCCCAGCTTCAAGGACTGCTTTATTATGGGAATGAGGTTGGCATATCTTTGGTGTGTTTTTGAGCTCCTTAAGCTGAGGGCCTTCAGGGCATTTTTTCTGCTGAAGAGACACAGCTATCTGGTTCACAGAGGCAGTCTCACTTGGCTCTCCAGTTTTTCCTGGGTGTGCTGTCGAGTTCAGAGTACAGGTTATCTCAGGTGTGCTAGAGTATGCAGATGTCTTCACTGTTGGTTGCCAGGCAAGCATCTCTGAGCTCTGACCGGAGACAGACTGGCTGGACTCCACAGGGAAAGGCTGGGTATTACACCTCCCTGGCTGAATTGCACCTGTGGATTCTTCCATGTCTATGCAGGCTTCAGAAATGGCCTGGGAATTCTTCACCTTCCTGCACTGTTGGGAGAAAAATTAACATCTGGCTAAGCTAGGTATTCAGTGGTAGAGATTAAAGTTCTTGAGAATACTCAAACTCCGCGACAGGCAGAACTTAAATGATAGACATAAACAGGCATAAAATGTGCTCTGGAGATCAGGGATTCACAACTTTACGGGCTCTGATGAAGATTGGATAAGCAAATAAAAGCTTCATTACTCTGGGTTCCCCTTTTATAAAACTAGGCCTGATATGTTCAGAACTTCTGAGTCTATGATTTCATGGGTCATACCTTTCCGCATGTAGACTCCTATACTTAGAAGACATGTTTAAATATCTCATCTCAGGCTCTTAGAGTTTAGAAGATGCTCTCATTAAGTAAACTCTAAGGAACTGTGTATGTTAGCTTGCCTCTGATTTACTTTATAAACAATATACTATTACATGTTTGCATTCATCAACTTTAGAAGAGAATGCGGAACAGGATTTGTTGGTGGTACTGGTCGGTTTGTACAGGAGCAGTAGTTCATGTGGGGTTTGTTTTGAATGAAGAGAGTGAATGAAAAGAAACTGGTGTGATTTTGAAACCTCTTGCAGTGTAGACTTATAGATTACAAGAGGTTAACCTTAGTAATGGTGGATACAGAATCTGGTGTGATTATTTTTTGTAATGCTACAATCTGTTGTTTCCTTTTGGTATTTGATCCAATCAATTTTCTCAAATATTATAGATAAATGCTAAGAGAGGGTTTCACTCTCAGCACACTGACAATAGGACCCAATCACCTAGTATTGTATCCACATAGTTCATGGATCCTGGAAATATCCTGATGGTGGTAAAGGTTGATGAAATGAGACAAAAACCTTATTTTAAATTTTAAAAGCAAATACTAAAAACTAATGTTTAAGAAAGGAAGATGGAATGAAAGACAGAAAAAAAAAAACAAGAAAAGAAATAATACAAATGGAGAAATCACTTCATCATCATGAGATACAACATGTAGTATTGGAACAAATGTGAAGTTGTTTTTATGGATAGTTTCACTCTGGAAATTAATAAAAAAAATCTGTAAGATAAGAGATTAAAATTGCTTGCACCTTTTCACCAATTAGAAAACAATTTCTGGATTTGTGAAGGTATCATCTATAGGCATCACTTATTAAAACACAAGCAAAGTGTCCAGCTCAATATTCAGCCTCTCTCCTATCCCAGACAAGTGGGGAATCATTCCTCCCATGAAGATTTACAGGAATTAACAGGACAAATTACTTTTACAGAAGACATTTATACTTCAATATAGTCTCATAATCATTATATTTGTCTCTAACTCTTGATTGCAGAAATTAAAAATACTTGCCATAATATAAGCCAAGGATTCTCTTTTTTTGTATTGTCATAACACAGATCTGCAGGCTACTTCCTAATTAATACCATACCACATAACATATTCAGTTTTTAAATAATTTATATTTTGTTATCTATGATTTTCAACTAACAACATGTACAACCACAACAATTAGAATACTATGGTAAGACAATAAAATCATTCACAGCCATCCTAACTATCTCTTAAGATCAATACTCTTGCCATTCAGCTGCATAAGGAAGACACAGGCTAATTTATAGAAAACAAAGTGGAGAGGAGCTTAAAACATGTAGGCACAGGGAAAAGTTTTCTCAACTGCAAACAAATAGATTATACTCTAAGATCAAGAATCAACAATTGGGACCTCATAAAATTGGAAATTTTCTGGATGCTAAGCATATTATCAAGAAGACAAAATGTCCAACAACAGATTGAAGAAGGATGGTTGATACTCCTGCAACTGATGGAGGGCTAATATACAACATATAGAAAGAACACAGGAAGTTATACTCCAGAGAATCAAATATTTATTTTTAAAAATGTTATACAGAGCCTAACAAAGAATTCTCAGCTGAGAAATTGCAAATAGCTCTGAAGCACCGAAAGAAATAATCAATATGGCTAGTTATCAGGTAAATGTAAATCTAAACAACCCTGAGAATCCACCTCACTTTAATCAGAATGGATAAGGTCAAAAATCAGGTGACATAAGATGCTGGCAAGAATTTGGAGAAAAAAAGGAAATTTCTTGATTGTTGGTGTGATTGTAAGCTGGTACAACCACTGTGTAAAACAGTCTGGTGGTTTTCCAGAAAATTGAACATAGTGCTACGTGAAAACCCAGCTCTTCTACTCCTAGACATATAGCCCAAAGATGTTCCAACATATGACAAGCACACATGCTCCACCATGTTCTAGCAGCCTTATTTATGATATCCAGAAGCTGGAAAGAACCCAGATGTTTAAAAAAAAAGGAATGGATAAAAGATGAATGGTACATATATAAATTAGAAACAATGACTTTATGAAATTCCTAGGCAAATGTATGGGTGGAGATAATATCATGAGTACCCCAGTCACAAAAAGACACAGACAGAATGCACTCGCTGTGAAGCAAATACTAGCCACAGAAAACTTTGGGTACCCCAGAAACAATTGACAGACCTTATGATGTGCAAAGTAGAAGGAAGGCCAAAATGTCAAACCTCATTCCTGTTTAGTAGAAAGAACAAAACACTTTAGATAGGAAATACAAGGTAAAATAGAGGAACAGGGAATAAAGAAAAATCATTCAGAGACTTCTATAAATGGGGAACCATCCTGTATGAAGCCACCAAACCCTAGCTCTATTGCTGATGCACAAAGTGCTTAGAAGCAAGAAACATATAGAGATGCCTCCTCAGGGTCTCTGCCAGAGTTAAATGCATACAGCTGAGCCTGTTAGCATCTAACCATCAGAATGAACTTGGGGACCCCAATGAAGGTGCTAAAGAAAAGCCTGAAGGAGCTGAAAGGGGTTGCAACTGCATGGAAAAACAATGTGATCAACCAACCAAACCCTACACAACCCCCATGTACTATAACACTGACCATTGAGAACACATTGAGAAAACTATGGTTACAGTTGCATATGTAGCTGAACATAGCAGTGTCTGGCATCAATTTGAGAAGAGCTCTTTGGTCCAGGGAGAACATGTTTCCCCAATGTAGGGAAATGCCAAAACACTGGGGTTCAGTGGGCTGGAAGGGAGCAAGGTGGAGGAAGAGCATACCATTATAAATATTAATACAAAGAGTATGTAATAAGAAAGGAAAAGAAGAACCAATAAGAAAGAAAAATTCCCATGTTGGGTGAGGGTCTGGTCATTGTCACTTTGCTACATGTTCCAGTCATCCACCTCTATTCTGAGCAAATAGTGACATATCTTTGAAAACCATCCCTTAGTCAGACTATTAGACTCCACAAGAAACTGACTTTCTCGGATCAAAAAATTGCCCTCTGTCACCAGTGGTCAACTCCAACACTAAATGTACTGCCCACAGGTGTGGCAGATCAACTCCACAAGGGACAGTATTTTAAAATGTTGTATTGACACCTGGCTTCACAATTGTTTTCTCTTATAGTGCTCAAGCATCGTGCTAATCATTGTTGACTTAGCCTTGTGAAGCCCCTTCCTCCTTCCCTGGGAATAATGGGACTCACAGGAGTATGTTCTTAAGCATTCCAAGGCCAAGGCAAGAGGTGGCTCCTACTCTGTCTCTTAAGGTACCACAGAAATACCGTAAAAAATCTAATCATGGGGCTTAACATTCCATTCCAAACAATTAAAGGAAAGTCCCACATAAACTGTACATGGGTTTTTTATGAACTTATAAATTCATGCCTATAGTGTAAGTTAAGCTTGTGATCATTAAATAAATTTATGAAACCACAATAAAATTCAAAGACCGTCTGGAGATGAAGAAGGATTTACGGAAGCTTCATTCTAACTTAGAAGAAGGAACTTAGAAGACCTACTTAATTCTAAGGCCAGAGCCTTTCTGAAACCAATACAGATGCTTAGAGCCAGCCATCAGACTGAGTACTGGGACCCCAGTGGAGGAGTTATGGAACGTCCTAAAAGAGTTGAAGAAGTTTGCAACCCCATTGTTAGAACAATAATACCAACCAGCCTGACTGTCCAGAGCTCCAAGGGAAAAACCACACACCAAAGAGCAAATATGGAGGAAGAATCCAAGGTTCCTGCTGCATGTAGCAGAACATGGCCTTATTTCTCGTTGATTTAAGGGGAAGCCCTTGGTCCAGTATAGACTAGATGCCCTTGTGTAGGGGAACCTTAGGGTGGTGAGGTAGAACTCTCATAGAAACAACTGGATGTAGATGGAATGAAGGTTTGTGTAGAGGAAACCAGGAAAGAACATATAGATGAAAGTTAAATGAATAAAATATCCAATTAAAAATAAAATTATGAAATTAATTTTTCTCTATATGTATGTGAAAAAAAAAGAATTTTTGGATGTACTTACGGTTCGCAGTCCTGTAAACTCACAATGGCAAGCTGAGGATGAAAATTCCAAAAGTCTTGTAGTTTTGAGTACTGCAAGACAGATTGGTACAGCTGGTCTAATCTAGAGGCTGGAAACTGGAACAGCTGGTGCCAGTACCAGTGTAGGTATAGACTAGTGAACAAGCTGAGGACAAGCTGACAAATAGGCACTCCTTCCTGCTTCCATGGACTTATATCGGCCTCCAGCGGAAGGTGTATTTTGGATTAAAGTATGTCTTCCTGTCACGTGTTCTTGGTCACCAATCAATTAACAAAATTCAACCAGTCACCATCTCAGAGGTGTGTCCATCTTGTGTAGATCTTTTGGCTTTCTAGGTATTTTCAAGTGGACAAAAAAGGGAAACTTGTTGGAAATCACAACCTTGACCTCAGAAAAATGTGGTTTTACTGTCCTAAAACACATTAAAAGTAGGGGACAACATAGTGTAACATGATTTCATTTCAGAAGATATTTATCAGATGGATGAATACCTAAGTTTGACCAAGTGGACTTGCAAATGAACTCTTTCTTTTACATACCTCCTGCATTTGCCAGGCTTCTCTAGAGGACCAACACTTACACAGTGAATCTTTCTATATATGTAAGTAGGCAGAGATTTAGTATAATGGCTTACAGGTTGAGGTAGCGCAGCAATCCATATCAAACAGAGCATAGCTCCAATCTCTAGACTACTCCAAATATGATGAGAGTTTCAAGGTTATATATAAAATCAAGGCCAGCAGTTCTGGATTATTTCCCCAACAAACCTGGTTACAAAGTCAGCGTTTGCCTCAAAACTGTCAATGCAGAGGGAAGCAGATATTAAGTTTATGATATGACTCCCAGCATCACCCAATTATGTTAAAGGCCACAGTAGTATTCCAAGTAGATATTTGTACCCATCCATTATAATTGATGCTTTCTATAAGACATTATTCCAGTAGACATTTGGAGGTGCAGTAAAATCCAAACTATCCTGCCTTACAATTGTAAATGTGGTCATGAGATAACTTGAATAAGGACCTAGCTGTGAGTTGCATCAGATCAATGCTGTCTGGTTTTGGAGAGATCATGAATATTTCCCTGGCACTATAGCTTCTTGAGTTCTCTGTGTACCTTTGATACTAGGTTTAAAATAGTAGTATGTGCCTTTTATCCCAACTCTCAGAAGACAAATTGGTAGATTTCTAAGTTCTAGGTCAGCCTGGGAATGAGCCAGTTTTAATTAAAAAAAAATATGATTTGGTGGAGGAATGATGACACATGCCTTAAATCCCAGAATTCTGTAATTGAGCATTCAGATCCCTCAGTTGAAAATTACGCAGAAAATGCCAAGACAGCTAATACTAAACAGGAAATGACTTAATAGACTAAGGGAGACATGTACCAGGAGCAGGAAGCAGAATAATTTGGGAGCATTGGCCTTGTACCTGTGGCTTTAGAGTCAAGAACAGAAGGGATTGCAGAACCTGAATAGCTGAAGATAGGATATCAATGGAGATAAGAATAGACCATTTTACTATGATTAAATATTCTGATAAGTGATTTCTGAGGACATAAAATTGTTGTGTTCCAGAATTAACTGAGTCTGTACCTAGCCCTACAGGGAAATTAATTATTTATAGGTATCACACAGGTGGTAATGATTTTTAAGGCATTTAAGGATCAAGGAGTTTTGATCCAACAATTCCTGCAGAAATCACACAAACACAGATCTCACTCAGCCAAATAGTTACTTTGAATGCACACCCTAATCACATCAATGATGTAGCTCATGTGTTTGAATATACCTATATGATAGAGAGTAGAATAGGGTGATTAGGAAGTGTGAATATTAGCTGTGACTTTTTTGAAGTAGTTGTGGCCTTATTCAAGGGAGTTTTTCACTATCCGTGTGTGCTTTGATGATCCAATGCTGTGGCTCCACCCAATGCAGAATGAGAGGGCTCTCTTTGCTCCCTTTGTATCAATCAGTAGAATGATCATCTCTGCCAACACCATGTCTGTCTTGCTACATGATCCCATGCTTCTTACCATGAGGAAATGGACTGAACTTCTCAGACTGTTAACCAGCCCTGATTATATGTTTGCCTTTAAAGAAATGACTTGTTCATAGTGTCTCTTCAGAGCAATAAAACCTTAACTAAAACATATAGGTAATAAAATGTCAGAGACTACTGAAGGTTGGAATCATACGAAATATGTGAAAGTATTTGAAATGTCTAAGGGACTATCTCATATAAAGCAGTCTTGAAATAATACCATGGTTTTATAATTTTATACTGTTAAATGAATTAGTAACCTTGAATTTAGTATACAAAATTGTATTGGGATTATTGTTCAGAGAGTATGTGTACTTTGAGAGGAAAGCTTAGATTGTAAATAAGTGGGTAAACAAAAATTACATACAAGAGGGAAAAGGAACTCCCCAGAGAGACCAATAGAGTCAACTAATCTGGATTTCTGAGAGCTCTCCCCAAAGAGCATGCACAGGCTGATCCAATCCCCTACCCCCACGCACATATGTAGCAGATTCTTAGTCTACACATGGATCCCCCAACAACTGGATAAGGGACTCCACCTAAAGCTGTTGTCTGACTTGAATCCCATTCCTTAGAAGGTTACCTTGTCTGACCTCCATGGGAGAGAATGTGCCTAATGCTGATGAGATAAGATTAGATGTGCCAGCTTGGTTGGATTCCCATGGGGCCCCACCCTATCAGAGAAAAGGGAGAGTTGGTGGGAGAGGGACTCCTTAAGGAAGTGACAAATGAGCAGTGTTTGGGATACAAGTAAATAAATAAAAAAAATTAAAAATAAAAAAATTAGTGACAATGTATTAAAACAAGGGGTACATAATCTCTGTCCTGCAGGCAGCAGTACATGCTCTGTCCAGATGATTCTAGAAATAGTGTCAAGAATAAAGTGACTACAGGGAAAACTGATGCTGTTATGCTGGAGCAAAAATTTAGATGATTAAGAAAAGACCAGCTTAGGGTTAGCATCGAGTGCTACAAAGATCAGAGCTGGAAAATTGAAATAAGCCCTTTGTCAGGGCACAGAAGATAATGTGTGAAGCCCAACTAATGACAGAAGGAGCTGGGAGTCATTTTTTCCCCAGGGTATTTTGCTTCCTCTTCTAAAAGAATGACTGAAGCATCCACATTTAGGTCTTCCTTTTTACTGAGGTTCATGTGATCGGTGAAATATATTTTGGGCCTTCAAAACATTTGGGCTGATATCCCTTTATCAGTGAGTGCATACCATATGTGTTTTTTGTGAAGGGGTTCCCTCACTCAGGAGGATATTTTCTACTTCCTTCCATTTGCCTAAGAGTTTCATATAGTCAGTGTTTTGAATAGCTCTGTAGTGCATCATTGAGTAAATGTTCCACCTATTTTTGTATGCCTACCACTTTTGAAGTACATCTGGGTTATTTCCAGCTCATGGCTTTTATACATAAGGCTGATATGAACAAATAGGGATCATCCTGTTATGGTTTACATATACTTGGCCCAGGCAGTGGCACTATGGAATGTGTGGCTTTATTGGAGGAAGTATGTCATTGTGGAAATTGATTTTGAGACCCTCCTCCTATCTACCAGAAGTGGCCAGGTCTTTTCCTGTCTTCCTTTGGATGAAAATGTAGAACTCTCAGCTCCTCATGCACTTTGCATGCCTGGACTTGCCATGTTCCAGCCTTGATAATGAACTGAATCATTGAATATATAAAGTAATCCCAAATAAATGTTTTCTGTAAGACGTGCCTTGGTCATGGTGTCTGTTGAAAGCACTGAAACATTAAGACAGAAGATAGCACCAGGAAGGGGTTATTGCTTTGATAGGCCTTATCATTCATTTGTTTGGAAGAATGTGGATTTTGGTATTTTGGATTTAAAGAGTACTGGAATAATTTAAATGGGGTTTAATAAACTATCCTTGAAGGTATATGGAAGACTTTGTGAGGGTGATCTGAACTGTTCAGACCTGGCCAAAGATCATGTGGTCTAATTCAGTGCAGACTTTGAGTATGTGGCCTAAAGATTTGTTTTCAGGTAGTTGGGTGGAAAATTTCTTAAGCAGTGAAGGATTTAGAAAATAGGCATGTAGTGATAATGTAATAGAAAAAGGGGCCAGGTTCCAGCTCCTGCAAACAGCATAACCTAGCAGCTTTATGCCTGGACTCTGGCTTTATTATCAAGGGAAGGAGGCTACCCGGACAATTGATGCTGTTTATCTGGAGCTAAAAAATTAGTGATGATTAAGAACAGACCAGCATCACTGTGGTAAAATCTTTTGAAAAGTATTTTTGGAGAGCAGATAGAATCTGTGTTCCTGAGACATTGAGAGTTGCACCTCACACAGCAGCTGTACTTAGTAATATGTAAGATTCCCCCATGTTGTCCTGGTTTTGAAGGGGCCATGAAGATCTGTTGAGGCTTGTTACTATGAGAGGCCATTGAAAGCAAAAGGGATTGGGGAAAATACAGCTTATCAGCTGTAAAAGGTTTCTGGTGGCATTCTTTTAGTCACTTAAGTATACTATCATATCATCAACAAATAGTGATATCTGACATCTTGCTTTCTAATTTACATCCTTTTGACTGCATTTGTGGTTTGATTGCTCTAGTTAAGACTTCCAGTACTCCATTGCAGAAGAAGAGTAGGAGCAGTGTGGGCAGACTTGTCGAGTATCTGATTTTAGTGTGATTACTTCAGCGTTCTTCCTATTTAGATTAATATTGGCTGCTCATTTGCTGTATATTGCTTTTACTATCTTTAAGGATGAGCCTAAAGTTCCTGATATTTCCAAACCATTAACATGAAGTGGTGTTTTATTTTCTCAAGTGCCTTCTAAGCATCTAAAGAGATATTCATATGGTTTATATATTTGATTTTGTTTTTGGTTGATAACTCTGATGGATTCTCATATATTGAACTCTCCGTGTATCCCTGGGATGAACTTTACTTGATCATGGTGAATGATCATGTGTTGTGTTCCAGTATTCAGTTTACAAGAATTTGATTGAATATTTTCACTGATGTTCATGATGGTATATTTTCTGACAATTTCTTTCTTTCTTGTAGGGTCTCTGTGTGATTTAAGCATGAGAGTAATTTTGGCTTCAAAGAATGAGTTGTGTAGTGTTCCTTCCCTTTCTATTTCTTGAAATAGTTTCGACAGTATTGGTATCAGTTCTTTTCTGAATGTCTGATAAAATATGGTACTGAGACCATTGCCTTTTTTCCCCCATTGGGATCAGAGGCTTTTGATGAGTGCTTGTTTTTATATAGGGATTATGGGACTGTTGTAATGATTTACTTGATTTAGATTTAAATTTGATCTTTGGTAATATGGAGAATATGAGACATTTTCTCAAGATTTTCAATTTGGTTGAGTATATACTTATGTTGCAGGATCTGATGATTTGTTTTTACTTTCTTCAGTTTCTCTTGTTATATCTTCATTTTCTTTTCTGAGTTTGTTAATTAAGATAGTCTCTGTCTCTTCTAGTTAGACTGGCTCAGGTTTTATCAATCTTTTTGATTTTATCAAAGACCTAGCTCCTGGTTTTGTGGATTTTTTGTATAGTCACTCTTTTTTTCTACATTGTTGATTTCAGCTCTGATTTTGAGTGTTTCCTGCTGTCTATTCCTCTTAGATGTATCTTCTTCTTTTTGTTCTATGAATTTTAATTCTTCTGTCAAGCTGGCTGTGTATGCTCTCTGCTGTTTCTTTTGGAACAAATCCAAGCAATGAGTTTTCTTCTTAGTACTGCTTTCATTGCATCCCATAGTTTCAGTTTGGTGTGCTCTCATTTTCATTAAATGTTGAAAATCCTTAAGATTTTATTTATTTCTTCCTTGAACATGGTATTGTTGAGTAGGGCATTGTTCATGTGTATGTGATGTTTTGATTTGTTTTTGTTTTTGAAGACGAGCCTTAGTCCATGGTTATTTGCAAGGGTGCATGGAATCATGTCAATCTTTTTTTTTTTTTTTTTTTTTTTTTTTTTTTAGGTATTGATATCTGTTTTGTGATTGACAATAGGGTCATTTTGGTGAAGGTTCCATGAGGTGATGTCTTAGAAAGATATGTCTTATAGGACAAATTAATATGGTTCAAATTTCTGTTAGTTTCAATATGCTTCTGTTCAGCTTCTGCTTCCCTGACTTGTCCATGGATGAGATTGGGATGTGGAAGTCTCTCACTATTATTGTGTGTGATATAATATATGCTTTGAGCTTTAATAGAGTTTTTTTTTTAAATAAATGTAGGTGCCCTTGTATTTGGAGCAAAGTTCTTCACCTCGATAGATTTTTTTCCCATGATTAGTCAAAATTGTCTTTCCGTAACAACGTTGGTAACTTTTGGTTGAAATTCTATCTTATTTGATAGTAGAATAGCCACTCCAGATTGTTTCTTAGGACCATTTTTCCTTAAAATTTATTCCTAAACTTTTACTCTGTGATACAATTTGTGTTTGTTCCTGAGATGAGTTTCCTGTATGCAACAAAATGTTGGACTCAGATTGTGTATACATTCTGATAGTCAATGTATCTTTAATTGGGAAATGAATCCATTGATGCTAAGAGATATCAAAGAACCATTATTGTTCCCTATTATTTTTATTGTTAGAAGTAGAATTATATTTGTGTGGTTTTCTTCTTTTTTGTTTTTCACAAGTGATAGAAAAACACAAGAATTTGGGGGACTCTGAGACTTTTGCATAAAGCCTTATTTGTAGAATGTAAGACACTAAAGACATAGAAATGGTTAAATTCAAACTCATAGATTTTCCAGGCATCACAAAGCTCTGAGACTCAGCCTGTGCCTGACAAATAAAAACATTAGCCTAGAATAAATCTCACAAAAGCCAGAATATACTGAATAATTGCCACCTATCTAGAAAGCCCTTCTTAGGTTCCTCATGCATGGCATAGTCAGTTCATGCTATAATAACACAATTCTGAGAAACTAAACAGAGACACAACCTTTAAAAATTTGCAACGTATAAACAAAGTTCTAAACATTTAAAAGCACAGATTTAGTGGACAGGTTAAGCTATACAGTCCAAGCTGAGTATACCTCTTTTGCTATACTTTCTTTGTTTTGAATATTTGGTATTTTGACTATTATATGTCTGAGGGAATTTAATTTATCTAGTCTAATCTATTTGGAGTTCTGTAGACTTCTTGTATGTTCATGGTCATCTCTTCCTTTAGGTTAGTGAATTAGCTTCTAAAATTTTGTTCAAGATATTTAGTGACACTTTTATTTGGCAGTCTTTATATTCTTCTACAACTATTATACTTTGATTGGCTCTTCTCATTGAGTCATGGGTTTACTAGATGCTTTAGAATAAAGCTTTTAGATTTTTGCATTATCTCTGACTGATGTGCCAATGTTTACTGTGGTATCTTTTGCCCCTGAGAAACTCTCTTCCATCTCTTGCATTCTGTTGGTAATGCTTGTGTCTATGACTTCTAATCTCTTTCTCAGGTTTTCTATCTCCAGGGTTGTTTCTTTTTGTGATTATTTTTTTTCTATTTTTGTTTTTCATTCCATCACTTGTGTGGTTGTATTTTCCTGTAGCTCTTTAACTGATTTTTCTGTTGCCTCTTTAAGGTCTTCTACATGTTTAATGGTTCTCATGTGTTTCTTCAACTTGTTTACTGGTTCTCATGAAATTAATGTGCCTCTGGAAGACCTTCATCATCCTTATCATGCAGTTTGTTTTTATGTCCAAATCTTGTTTTTCTGGTGTGTTGGGCGGTCTCTTACTTGTTTGTGACATTTTCAGGTTGTGTTTGATTCCCTTGCTTAGTTATTAGCACTACACTCTTAACATTTTGTTATCTCTGATGCCAGGTTTTCTTATATATCTGAATTGTGTGTGTGTGTGTGTGTGTGTGTGTGTGTGTGTGTGTAAGTGTGTGTGTGAATGTGAGTGGTCCCTTCAAACTACTCCTCATTAGAGAGGTAATCAAAATTTAGAAGCACCAAATGTATATAGTCCTATTGAACCGCCTGGTATCAGTACACATTGATTTCTTTCATTTATGTTTTGTATATATCAACTAATCAGTAATATTTATGAGTGACACATTTATTTTTAAGCTTTTTTCGTATATTTTTCACATGTTTGTTTGTCCTGAAATATATGTATATGCTCTCTAGACACCAGAAGATGTCAGATTGCCTCTAAATAATTGTATTACAATTTTAATGGAAATTATTTTGAATTTGTAAATTGTTTTGGTAAGATGGTTAATTTACTATGTTAATACTGCTCAGTCGGGATCATGGTATATCTTTGCATCTTCTGATATCATCCCCAGTTTCTTCATAGACATGAAGTTCCTGTTATATAAGTCTTTGACTTGCTGGGTAAGAGTCATATGAGGAATTTTTTTTTTAGGATTTTAGGGTGGTATAAGAGAATTTTCCCCTTAAATTCTGTCTCAGCACATCATTTGCACAAATGAGGCCTACTGATTTTTCTTTTATTAATTTTTTGTGCAAGCACCTTGCTGAATGTGTTCATCAGCTGTGGAAGTTTTCTGGTAAAACTTGGGGGTCTGTTATTTATACTTTCAAGTCATCTGTGAACAATAATACTGTGACTACTTTGTTCCAAATTGAATCACTTAGATATTCTCATGTTGTCTTACTGCCCTTGTTAGAACTTCAAATTTGTCTTGCCTACATATTGTGCAGAGATAAAGATGGAACAGATAGTGAGGAAACAGCCCTGCCATGAGTATCCCATAGAGAGATACATTTCATTGGAGAGAGTCCACACTAGACCATATTAAGGATACTTGGCTACTCTGCTGTGCTTGCATGTAGGAACCTAGCATTATTGTCTCCTGAGTCTTCATCCAGTAGTGTATGGAAACAGACTGACAATCAAAGATCATGTGGAGCCCAGGAAGCATTCAGGAAGTTAAACAGGGGCTATCTCAGTCACTGTTCATTGACATTGGTACTCTTTTCTTCTTCCTGGACTGCCTGGTTAGGCCTCAGTTGGAGAGGATATGACTAGACCTGCTGGGAATAGATGATCCAGGGTGGAGTGATACCCAGGTGGTATTCTGTTTCATTGAGGAGATAAGGAGGTAGAAATTAGCATAAAGGTGAGAACCAACACAACAAAATAGCATGTGTTCCATGTCTTAAATGTTTTTCACTATTGCAATAAAAAAAAACACTTAATACCTGAGCTATCATATTTCCTGGGAAGACATAATATTCATAATATTCATGCCTACTAATATAAGATAGGACTCATGGTATATATATATATATATATATATATATATATATATATATATATATGTGTGTGTGTGTGTGTGTGTGTGTGTGTGTGTGTGTGTGTGTGTGTATGTGTGTGTGCACAGTAAGAAAGAGAGAGAGAGTGTTTGAGAGATAGAGAGAGTGAGAGGGAGGTATGTAGGGAGGGAGGTAGAAAGGGGGGGATGGAGGTAGGGAGGGAATGATGTGGAGAGAGAACTAAATTCCAACTTGGTGAATCAGTAAGTTTTATGGAGGTTATTTTCCCAAAAACAGATGAGGTGTACAAAGACCCTCTCCTGCTTTAGCTGCAGTAACGCCATTTTGTGCTAGGCCCAGAACAGCAGGGATGGAAAAATACTGAAACAAAAGTGAGCAAGAGGAGAGCCAAGTCCCTGTCAAAACAAAATATCTGCAGTTGACCCCCTGGACTGGTATAAAGACACAATATTTTAAAGACACAATATTTTGCCATACGTGCTGAGACAAGGACGAAAAAGAGCACCCTGTCCCAGAGGAGGGACCAAGGCCACCCTTTTCCGAAGAACTTGAGGCTTGTCCCCAGTTCACCCTGGTTTCATAAAAACCCCGTTGCTATGCTTCTGCTTCTGTACATTGCTTCTGCCCCACAAGCCCTATAAAAAGGGGACTGCACTTTGTCCGGCGCCCAAGTCCTCTGAGAGACTGTGTGCCCACAGGTACCTGTGTAAATAAACCTCTTGCTACATGCATCTGAGGTTATTGGTCTCGCTGTTCCTTGGGACAGGTCTCTTCAGATGGAAGATACCCTCCGGGTTTCTTTCATTTGGTGCATTGGCCGGGAATCTGAGACCCCCTACCCAGGGACCACCGACCCACTATTGGGAGGTAAGCTGGCCATCCCCTGTTTGTGTATGATTGTTTAACTGTCTGTGCAGTGAATTCTGTGTTTTCGGTACTTGGCCCCAAGTAATTAGTATTTGGTGGACTTGGAAGGAGCTGAGGAGCTTGCACTTCCCCTCCGCAGCCCTGGAAGATCTTCCACGGGCATCTGGAGCCCGATTTATCGGGACTGGATCCACTACCAGAATAGGACACTTTGGGGGCCTTCTCTTGTCTGAAGGGTACGTGGAACCTCTGAGAGACAAGGGGTCCGGATCCGGACCCTCATCTGTATGGTCTCCATCTGACACTTTTGTTTTGACTTGGCCCTGGAGCCGAGCAGCACGTTCTGTGTTGATCTGTCTTTGTCTCTTGTTTGTTTGTTCCGTATTTATTGTTGCCTTGTTTGAAACTATGGGCCAGACTGTCACTACCCCCTTGAGCCTTACCCTGCAGCACTGGAAGGATGTTCGAGACACCGCCCATAACCTCTCGGTAGAAATCCGAAAGAGAAAGTGGACCAAGCTTTGCTCGGGAGAATGGCCCACGTTTAGCGTAGGATGACCACGGGACGGCACCGTTAACCTTGATATTATTTCCCAGGTAAAGGCCAAGATCATGGATCCAGGTCCCCATGGTCACCTGGACCAAGTACCTTACATCGGCACCTGGGAATTGCTTGCCTTATACCCACCTGCATGGGTTAAGCCTTTTGTTTCTCCTAAGCTCCCTCCTATCCCGTCTGCTCCGACTCTGCACTCTCCCCTCCAATCGGTCCCCGCCCCTGCTTTACCCTCCCAGTCTTCCCTTTACTTCACCGTGACTAAAAATCTCCAAGCAGAAAAGAAAGAAAAACCGGTTGTGCTGCCACCTGGGATAATATGCTAATGGACCTCCTGACAGAAGAGCCAAAGAGCCTCCACCGTATCCCGCTGCTCATGCGCCAGGGGAAGCTTTTCCAGTGCCTGTGGCACCTCTGCCCCCGGCTGAACCGGCTCTAACTCCAGTGGCCAGACTCCTCTGCGCACGCTGGGAGCGGGAGCCAGCCCCAGACTCCACCTCCCAGGCTTTTCCCCTACGAACGGGACTGAACGGCCAGCTACAATACTGGCCCTTTTCGGCTTCTGACCTTTATAACTGAAAAAATAATAACCCGCCTTTCTCTAAAGATCCCTCTATGCTGACCTCCCTTATTGAGTCTATTTTAGTTACCCATCAGCCCACCTGGGATGATTGTTAACACTTGCTGCAGGCGCTGCTGACCACTGAAGAGAAACAGAGGGTTTTTCGGGAAGCTCAGTAAAATGTCCTGGGCAACAATGGCCGCCCCACTCAGCTGCCAAATGAGATTGATGCTGCTTCTCCTCTTGAGCGTCCCGATTGGGACTTTGCCACCCTGGAAGGTAGGAACCACCTGCGTCTCTATCGCCAGTTGCTTATCGCTGGTCTCCATGGAACTACAAGGCGCCCCACAATTCTGGCTCTGGTAAAGCAGGTCATTCAGGGACCTGAAGGGTCACCTTCTGCATTTCTAGAGCTACTCAAAGAGGCATATCGCATCTATACTCCTTATGATTCAGAAGATCCAGGATGCAATCTTGCCATGTCCTTTATTTGGCAGTCAGCACCAGATATTAGAAAAAAAGTTAGAGAGCTTAGAAGGTCTTAGAGAAAGTACAATATAGGACCTTTGAAAAGAGGCTGAGCATATATGTAATAAGAGAGAGACTCAAGAAGAGAGAGAGGAGAGATTTAAAAAGAAAACAGAAGAAAGAGAAAACCAAAGAGAACGTAGAAGAAGTAGAGAGATTAGCAGACTGCTGGCCACCGTAGTGTCAGCGCAGCAGTTAGGGAGACAGGTGGGAGATCAAAGGGGACCAAGAGTAGAACGAGACCAGTGTGCCTACTGCAAAGAAAAAAGGTCACTGGATCAGGGATTGCCCCAAACGGCTTAAGGGGCCTCGTCGACCCAGACCCCCGGGGTCGCTTCTGACACTGGAAGATTAGGAGAGTCGGGGCCAGGAGCACCCCCCCTGAGCCCTGGATAACACTTGATGTTGGGGGGCAACCAGTCACCTTCCTAGTAGATACAGGTGCTCAACATTCTGTATTAACCAACCCGGTGGGACCACTGAGTGATCGATCAGCCTGGTTCCAAAGAGCCACTGGAGGCAACAGATATCAGTAGACTACAGACAGTAAAGTGCTCCTGGCTACCGGTAAGGTGATTCACTCCTTTCTATATGTGCCTGACTGCCCTTACCCCTTATTGGGCCGAGATCTCCTAACCAAATTAAGAGCACAGATCCATTTTGAAAAGTCAGGGGCTAGCATTACGGGACCCCTAGGACAGCCCCTCCATGTTTTAACCCTCAACTTGGAAGATGAATACAGACTGTATGAACAGTCTGAGACTAAACACTTCCAAGAGTCAACTGACACATCTTGGTTGAACAGATTCCCACTGGCCTGGGCTGAGACTGGGGGCATGGGACTGGCCAAACAGCAACCACCATTAATGATATCTCTAAAGGCCACAGCCACCCCAGTATCTATCAAACAGTACCCCATGTCTCAGGAAGCTTACCAAGGAATAAGGCCCCATATCAAAAGACTCTTGGATCAGGGGATCCTGATCCCCTGCCGGTCGCCTTGGAACACTCCCTTATTGCCTGTCAAGAAACCAGGCACGGGTGATTATCGACCTGTACAAGATCTCAGAGAGGTTATCCGAAGGGTGGAAGATATCCACCCAACGGTCCCTAACCCCTACAACGTGCTAAGTGGGTTACCTCCTTCCCATATCTGGTATACTGTATTGGACCTCAAAGATGCCTTTTTCTGCCTGAGGCTCCACCCCTCCAGCCAGCCTATCTTTGCCTTTGAATGGAAGGATCCTGAAATGGGGCTGTCAGGACAGCTGACTTGGACCCACTTACCACAGGGATTCAAAAATAGTCCCACTTTGTTTGATGAGGCTCTACACAGAGACCTGGCCGACTTCAGAGTCCAACACCTGACATTGATCCTACTGCAGTATGTAGATGAACTTTTGCTGGCAGCCAACTCTGACGAAAAATACAGGGAAAGGACGGCTGCCCTCCTTGAGACATTGCTGACCCTGGGATATGGGTATCTGCCAAAAAGGCCCAGATTTGTAGACAGCAGGTCACATACTTGGGCTACCAAGTTAGCCAAGGGAAAAGGTGGCTGATGGAAGCCCGCAAGCAGACCATCACTGGCATTCCGGTTCCCAGAGGACCCTGACAGTTGAGGGAGTTCTTGGGGACTGCGGGGTTCTGCCGACTCTGGATACCGGGGTTTGCAGAAATGGCAGCCCCCTTATACCCCCTTACCAAACAGGGGGTCTTCTTTGATTGGCGGCCAGAACATCAAAAGGCTTTTCAAGACATTAAAAAGGCCCTACTATCCTCACCGGCCCTTGGCCTTCCAGACTTAACTAAGCCCTTTGAGTTGTTTGTAGATGAAAAACAAGGTTATGCCAAAGGAGTATTGACTCAACAGATAGGGCCATGGAAGAGACCAGTGGCATACCTGTCCAAGAAACTTGACCCAGTGGCGTCAGGATGGCAACCCTGCCTGTGTATGGTGGCTGCCATTGCAGTGCTCACCAAAGACACTGGGAAGTTGACCATGGGCCAGCCTCTGACCATCTATGCCCCCCATGCTGTCGAGGCGTTGGTCAGACAACCACCAGATAGGTGGCTGTCCAATGCCTGGATGACTCATTACCAGGCTATGCTTCTAGACACAGACCGAGTCCGTTTTGGTCAGGTAGTGACACTCAACCCTGCCACCCTGCTGCCCCTCCCCGAGATGCCAGAACAACATGATTGCCTTCAGATTCTCGCCGAAGTCCATGGGACCAGACCAGACTTGACGGATACTCCCCTTCATGAGGCAGATTTCACTTGGTACACAGAAGGCAGCAGTTTTCTGAACAATGGAGAGCACCGAGCAGAAGCCGCCATGACCACTGAGACTCAGATAATCTGGGCAACAGCCCTACTACCAGGAACATCATCCCAGAAAGCAGAACTCATCACCCTGACAAAGGCCCTTCAGATGGCAAAAGGTAAGAAACTAAATGTCTATACAGACAGCAGATATGCCTTTGCCACACTACATATACATGTGGAAATAGACCGGAGAAAGGGGCTCCTAACCTCAGAGGGCAGAGACATCAAAAATAAGACTGAGATTCTGGCCCTACTAGGGGCCCTATTCTTACCCCAGAAACTGAGTATCATTCACTGTCCGGGGCATCAGAAAGGAGACAGTCCTGAGGCTCGAGGAAACAGAATGGCCGATAAGGCCGCTCGGGAGGCTGCTGTAGCCATGACTGCAGCCTCCACACAAGCCTTCCCTCTCGCCCAAAAAGAAACAAACGTTACTCCCCCTGCCTATCGTTATGATGACCAAGACTTAGATTTACTAAAGAAAATGGGGGCCACCCACTTGCCGGAAGAAAAGACAATGGATTTATAAAAATAAGGTGGTGATACCCCTGAAACAGACTTTGGAACTAATTAAAGCCCTACACCAGTTGACTCACATTGGTGCCAAAAAGTTAAAAGCTATCCTAGATAAAGAGGAAAGCATGCACTATCTTGTGCAGGGAGAAAATACCTTTCAACAGGTACTAAATCACTGCACCGCTTGTGCGCAAACAAATGCAGGAAGAACTAAGGCCCACCCAGGAGTTCGAGTGAGAGGACGCCGGTAAGGCACTCATTGGGAGATTGATTTCATGGAGGTAAAACCTGGACTATATGGCTATAAGTACTTACTAGTATTTGTAAATACATTCTCTGGTTGGGTTGAAGCCTTTCCCACCAAACATGAAACAGCCAACGTGGTCGCCAAGAAGCTATTAGAGGAGATCATTCCCAGGTATGGACTTCCCCCGGTATTGGGTTCAGATAATGGGCCTGCCTTCATCTCCCAGGTAAGTCAGTTGGTGGCTAAGCTACTGGGGATTGATTGGAAACTACATTGTGCCTATAGTCCCCAAAGCTCAGGACAGGTAGAAAGTATGAACAGAACCATTAAGGAGACTCTAACCAAATTAACGCTTGCAACTGGCACTAGAGACTGGGTACTCCTACTCCCTCTAGCCCTGTATCGTGCCCAAAACACTTCAGGCACTCATGGACTTACCCCGTTTGTGATACTTTACGGGGCACCCCCACCAGCCATACACTTTTATGACTCTGATGTTGCCAGCCATGCTAATAATATGTCTCTAAAAGCCCACCTGCAGGCACTCCAGATCATCCAGAAAGAGGTCTGGAAACCGTTGGCCTCCGCCTATCAAGAACAACTACACAGGCCGCTGGTACCTCACACCTTCCAGGTCAGAGACTCTGTATGGATCCGCAGGCATCAGACTAAAAACTTAAAACCCCGCTGGAAAGGACCCTACACTGTGCTGCTCACCACACCAACCGCCCTCATGGTAGACGGGATAGCTGCTTGGATTCACACGTCCCACGTTAAGTCAGCTCATTCTTCCGACGGTAGGCAGGCGACATAGAAGGTTCAACGCACTCAACCCCCTTAAAAATAAGACTTACCCGTGGGGAACCTTAATCATTATTTGGGTGACGGTAGAAATTATACTGGCCAGTAGTCAAGAAAAGAGCCCACACAGGGTATTTAAATTGACCTGGCAGGTTCTCTCCCAGACAGGGGACATAATCTGGGAAAAGACTGAAAATCATCCCCTTTATGCATGGTGGCCCACTCTTACACCCGATTTTTGCAGTCTAGCGGCCGGCCTAGATACATGGGATATCCCGGGGACTAACCCCAAAGAAGGAGCGGGGGGGAGGATGCCCTGGCTAAAAGTCGTCGGGCTCTGCAAGACTCCATGGAGACAGCACCGGGTGTAGCTCCCAGGCTGCAAAAGATGGTCTATCAGGTCAATACTTCTATGTCTGTCACAGTGATGGGCGAACTTGGGAAAAGGACAGACAGTGCGGGTCCCTAGATTATTATTATTGTGCAGCCTGGGGATGTGAGACCACTAGAGACGCCTATTGGAAGCCCTCCTCTACCTGGGACAAGATTAAGGTAAGAGGGGGTGGAAAAAAGGCTCGACAGGTACCACCTCCCTTCCCCATAACATCTCCTTCACTGAGCGAGGAAAGCTAGCCAGAGAATAGATAAAAGGATACATGTGGGGATTAAGATGGTACTTGTCTGGACCAGATCGAGGTCTCATCTTTAAGATTCAACTCAAAGCGGAGACAGCCACTAGGGCAGTGGGACCCAATCTCGTACTGGCAGACCAAAAGCCTCCCTCTCTGCAACTACCCAATCCAGGTATATCTAAGAGACCAGTAAGCCCGACAACCCCAAATCCCAAGACTAGAGAGTCCTCCATGTCTGTAGTCACCCAACCTTCCAAAGTCACCAGTCGCCCTCAAGTAGTGGGCTCTGGAGATAGACTTCTCAACCTGATACAGGAGGCTTACCTAGCCCTAAACTCTTACGACCCAGAGAGGACCCAAGAATGTTGGTTATGCCTAACCTCTAGCCCACCATATTATGAGAGAGTGGCCATTCTAGGAAATTATAGTAACTCCACCACCGCCCAAGATGCCTGTAACTCCATTCCCAGCCATAAGTTAACCTTGGCCAAAGTGTCAGAAAGAGATTTCTGTCTGGGAGCAGTCCCATTGACTCATCAAGACCTCTGTAATCAGACCCAGCGACTTGCTGCAGGAAATTACTACTTAGCTGCAGGACAAGGAATCTATTGGGCTTGCAACACTGGTCTAACCCCCTGTATATGACTACAGTGTTTAACCAAACCTCTGAATTCTGTGTGCTAATTAAATTATTGCCTAAGGTTACATATCATGAACCTGAATTTATATACCAACATTTCGAGGGACTAGTTCGAAACTGCCAAGAACCGGTATCCTTAACCTTGGCCCTACTCCTGGGAAGGGTTACAATGAGAGGCATAGTGGCCCGTATAGGGACCGGTACTACTGCCCTGATACAAGCTTCACAGTTCAGAGAACTGAAACAGGCAATGCATGCAGACTTACAGGCGTTAAAAGAGTCGGTCAGCACCTTAGAGAAATCCCTGACATCCCTTTCTGAGGTAGTGCTCCAAAACAGACGAGGACTAGATGTTCTATTTTTACAAGAAGGAGGACTCTGTGCAGCACTAAGAGAGGAGTGCTGCTTCTATGCAGACCACACTAAATTGGTGAGAGACAATATGGCTAAACTCAGAGAAAGGCTCAAACAAAGACAGAAGTTATTTGAGTCTGAACAAAGTTGGTTTAAAGGGTGGTTTAACAAGTCCCCATGGTTTACCACTCTAGTCTCCTCTATAATGGGACCATTAATTATTATTCTCCTAATATTGCTCTTTTGACCCTGTATTCTAAACTGCTTAGTCCAATTCATGAAAGACAGGCTATCCACGATCCAAGCTTTAGTTCTTACTCAACAGTACCATAAACTAAAACAATGGGAACCTGAGCTACAAAAATGAGAGAGACCAGACCTCCCGAATGAAAGATTCCATTCGAGTATATAAGAAAATAGGGGAATGAAAGACCCCTTCCTGCTTTATCTGCAGTAACGCCATTTTGTGCTAGGCCCAGAACAGGCAGGGATGAAAAAATACTGAAACAAAAGTGAGCCAGAAGACAGCCCAGTCCCTGTCAAAACAAGATATCTGTGGTTGACAACCTGGACCGGGGTAAAGACACAATATTGCAAAGACACAATATTTTTCCATACCTGCTGAGACAAGGACGAAAATCAGCACCCTGTCCCAGAGGAGGGACCAAGGCCACCCTTTTCCAAAGAACTTGAGGCTTGTCCCCAGTTCACCCTGGTTTCATTTAAACTAACCAATTAAAACACTGTTGCTATGCTTCTGCTTCTGTACCTTGCTTCTGCCCCCCAAGCCCTATAAAAAGGGGACTGCCCTTTGTCCAGCGCACAAGTCCTCTGAGAGACTGTGTGCCCACAGGTACCTGTGTAAATAAAACTCTTACTACTTGCATCCGAAGTGAGTGGTCTCGCTGTTCCTTGGGACGGGTCTCTTCAGACTGAAGATACCCTCCGGGGTTCTTTCAGTGTTACAGGGGCAAAAATTACTCAAAAGCAGCTTTATAATCAATGTCCACCGCAGCATTGGTGACAAGTCACTAGAGCTAGAAACTTGAAGAACATTGACAGCACAACAGGTTGTATAGTGCCTTTTTCAAGTGACTATGCTAATATAAACCTCTCCCAGGCATGTAGATTTGAGCTGCAAAGGAATAGTGGCATAATGTATATAATGAGTGGTTTGTGCTTATTCAGGGACTTTTTGGATCTATTATTACTCATTTCCCTTCCTAAGTAATATTCCTGAAGATTCCTGAAGGATGGAATGTTTTAGTCTCAGAGGAAACCACTGACCTTGTCAGCTCAAAACCATTATGTCTTACTCTTTTGGTTGTATCAGAATTCTACCATAGTATCTGAATTTATATTACTTCATTGTGATTTTCTTATTTTCAAATTGTAAGTAATGATTCTCCCTGTTGTGAAAGCCCCTTACATATTTATTGGCCTAGTAAATGACTAATTTCCCATCAATTTGTGTTTCATTTATAAATTTATAAAGCAGTTTATAATTAGTGAGTGTAAATCACATTAGAAGACAATTATATACAAGATAGTTCTTAACACTTGAGCATTTAAAAAAAATAGAGCCAGAAGTTAAACCAAGATTTTGGTATAGTACCATATCCTTACATATGGTATACAACTCTATGATGATGTAGAGACATTTCTGTGATGATGTCAAAATGGGGACTGAATGTTCTATAAAAAAATATCATGAAAATTTATTCCAGTGACTGATAGATAGCACAGAGGAGCAAAAGAAGTGGCTAATATATATTGCAAAGATCATATTGTCAACCTAACATATGTCCAAGTAAAGATGTGAAAAATAAGACCTGTCATTATTCTAAATTTTTACATCTCTAGAAATCCAACATCATGAAATATATATAAGAGGTGTAGACACTAAAGTGTAAGAATGAGTTAGAATTTGTGGACAATAGTGACTTGGGTTGAAATAAGAAGACTTGAGACAGGAATATTTGCAAGAAGTCTACTGTAAAGGAGAGTTACTTTATATCCAAGGGCTTGCAGATTGTGTTACTGTTAAAACCATATTTTCTAGAAAAGCTGGATAATTACAAAGAAAAACCTAGGTGCACAACAAATATTTATTAGAAAGATCAATAAATCACAAAAGTACCAAAAAAATCACAGAGTTTATAAACTAGTGTTTTAAGTCATTTTATTTGAGATGCAATTCATAAAAACATGTTTGAGGGAGGAGAAAAGGGGAGTAAAGGGGAGGATATAAGATTAGAAATGTAAATGTTCAGAATATCCAATAAAATTTTAAAAATGTCAAACATACCAACCTTTTTTTTTCTGAAAATATTTTTATTAAATAGCAAAGCAGAACTTGAACACAAATTTAAATATCTGTAACAATGTCACAAAATGGTTGCAAAATGTCTGAAATGGGAGGATTACATATCCTTATAATTAAGTCACCCATCCATGCCTACATTAGTACATTAGATGATTCCACATGTCAGCAGCCCATCTAAGAGCTAGCAGTTCCATTATTGGATCTTTCTTGTTACAAAAACTTGCTAATATTTTGGGTATCAGCTCTTTATGAGATGGAAACTACAAACAAAATTTTTAAAATTTGTTAAAGAATGACTAAAATACTGTAACTATGTTTGTTTCAAAAACTCTAGGTATACAACTGAGACAAAACACTAAGGATGTCTAGCACTTCCTAGATGTTTCTCAGCTATTGGATTTTCCTCAATTGAGAACTTTTTGTTTAGCTCTGTACCACATTTTTTAATAGTGTTGTTTGATTATCTGGTGTCTAGCTTTTTGAGTTCTTTTTATACCTTGGATATTAGGCCTCTATCTGATGTGGAGTTGGTAACGATCTTTTCCCATTCTGTTGGCTGCAGTTTTGTTTTCTTGACACTGTCCTAAGCCTCACAGAAACTTGCAAACTCATTAAGTTTCATTTGTTAATCTTTGACCTTAAAGCAGGGGCCACTGCTGTTTTATTCAGAAGATTATTTGCCTATGCCTATGTTTTCTAAGGTTTTCCCTATTTTCTCATCTAATAGTTTCAGTGTATCTGGTTTAATGTGGATATATTTGTTCCACTTACACTTAAGCTTTGTACAAGGAGATAAGAAAGGGTCTATTTTCATTCTTCTGCATGCTGAGTGCCAGTTGGACCAATACCATTTGTTGAATAGGCTGTCATTTTTCCATTGAAGGTTTACAGGACCTTGTTCAAAAATCAGGTGACCATATATGTGGGGCCTTATTACGGGGTCTTCTATTCTATTCCATTGATCCATGTGCCTATTTCTGTACCAGTCCCACACAGTTTTCAGCAGAATTGCCTTGTACTATAGCTTGAGGTCAGGGATAGTGATTCTCGCAGATGTTTTATTGTTTCTGAGGATGGATTTCACTTTTCTAAGTCTTTTGTTATTCCAGGTGAAATTGCTCATTTCTCATTCCAACGCAATAAAGAACAACATTAGAATTTTAATGTGGATCACATTGAATCTGTAGATTTCTTTATGTATGATGGTCATTTTTAGAATGTTGATCCTTCCATTACATGAGCATGGGAGATCTTTCCATTGTCTGAGACCTTCCTTGATATCCTTCTTTATAGGTTTAAAGTTCTTGTCATACAGGTCCTTAACTTACTTAGTTGGAGGCACACCAATGTATTTCATCGTTTTTGTGACTATTGTAGAGGATATCTTTTTCCTAATTTCTTTCTCCACATGTTTGTCCTTTGAATACAGGAAGGCTACTGATTTTTTTTAATTAATTTAATGTCCAGCCACTTTGCTGAATGTTTATCAGCTGTAGGAGTTTTCTGGTGGAATTTGTGGGGTCACTTAAGTACACCATCATATCATCTGCAAAATGTTTTTAGCTTCCGAATGTGACAGTTTACATTTCACAGAAAACCTTTAATTATTTATAGCTTCAATGTATTTTCAGTTGATTAAAAAGATATCAGCAATCCTCTCTTATTAGTAAAAATCACAAATGGCAAGCAATAGATAAGAAAGTATCATAGTTTGGTATAGTGTCAATACTTAGTTTCAGGTTACTCTGTTGGAGATAACTCTGCAGGTCTTCTCCTGACGAAGATGGGGAGGCAGAGGCAGATGTAGATGCAAAAGTGGGTGCACAAGTTACAGAAGCTCTGCATTCAGTACATGATTTTGGTCACTTTTTCACAACATGTTTATTTTCTTGTACATTTAACTTGTTAGACTTTTGATAAAACACAGTGCTACACAATATATGTGTATATATATTAGAAATTGGCAAAAGATTCTTCTTAAAGTTTCAAAAATATCTGTAATTTTAATATAACATCTCTACATGTGCACATTTTCATAGAGCAATATATACATAGAACGTTAACTCAGAGATGCTCCTGTTAAGCTTTAGTATTATCTAGATCTGACATTGTCTTTATAAATACTCAGGGAAGCAAACAAAGATACTCTAACTTTTGGATCATATCCAAGCTTATGTAGAAAGAACAAAAGCAGCAATCCATAGAAGATAGTGAGATGAACCCTTTACTATCTTTTGCTTTTCGTTTCAGTTGTTTGAAAAACACTTTAAGGAGACATGAGGTTATCTGTATATTGTCCAAGAACTTGATTTTCTGATTTTATCATCAGGTTTACTTCCTCAACTGCATCTACTCTTGCAGAAAGATTTTCAAGTTTGTGTTGTAGTTCAAACTCCTGATTGAGAAGTCGAGTCTTTCTTCAAGTTCCACCTGATTTTAGGCATAAATTGCGTCCATCTCAGCATTCATCTTCTTGGGAACATACATTGAGCTCTTGATCGCAAACTCCTTAGTGAAGTGTCTTTCATCTGAAGCACATTGAGGAGGTGGGATAGGTAGCCAACTTACATTAAATTAAAAAGGAAAAGTTCAGTATACATTCTATGTAACTTAGATTTAAAAATTTGGTATTGAAAAGGGATAAGTTGAGGTTTCCCTATGCAAATAAATAGATATGAGGTACACATGGTCCACTTTCTAATTCTAAATGTTAGTTTGTTTGTTCATTTGTTTGTAATCTTCAGGGAACAGTAAAATCTACTTGTTGACAGAGGTGTCGGTAGAAACAATAAACCAATTTCAGGGAAGATATTTTTTGAACAGTCAGGTTGTACTGGTGAATGATGCTTGGGAATGAGACTTCAGATGCTGCTTGAGGTAACAGGTTCTGGAATAGCTTTTGTTGCAGAGGGGACAAGCATGGGGCCTCTCCCCACTGTGCTTTTTTATGTGTCTGTTGAGATCTGTTGAACGGTAGAATGTCCATTTGCAGCCAGGCACATTGCACTCATAACTCCTTTTTCCAGTGTGTTTCTTCATGTGGTCTTTGAGGTGGTGAGCCTTTGTGTAAGATTTCCTACAATCTGGGTAGGAACATGAGTAGCGCTTCAAAGGTTGAGGGTTGATTGGAGAGACAGGGCTCAGTGTCTGCAGGTCTGCGTTCAACTCTGGACCCTTTCCTTGAACCAAATCAGAAGCTGAAGAGCTTGCCTGAGGTTGCCTTTGAAAAGAAGGGTAACTTGAAGGATTTGAGGATTCACCTACATATGGGGCGCGGTTACTAAGTAAAGTCACATGATGATCAAGGCTTTGCACAACATTGGGTGTTCCATTGCTACTTGGGTAGACATTAGGATCAAGAGAGGTTCTCAAATGATCCAAGGAGAATGACTCTTCAGAACTTGGACTCCTCTCTGGATGCCAAGCTAAGTGTTCTTGTATAGGACATGAAGTCACCTGAGGATCAAGTCTTTCTTCCACATCAGGTGTTCCATTCACACTTTGAGAAGCATCAGAATCAAGAAAGGCCATTATGTCATCCAAGAAGAAAGACTCTTCAGAAAGGGGACATGTCTCAGGGTGCCAAGCTAGGTTGACTTGGTTACTAAGTGAAGTCACTTGAGGATCAAGGTTTTCTTCAGCTTTGGGTGTTCCATGCAAACCTCGGGAAGCATCAGAATCAAGAAAGGCAATTATGTCATCCATGAAGAAAGACTCTTCAGAACTGGGACTTGTCTCTGGGTGACAATCTAGGTTGGCTGGGTTACTAAGTGAGGTCACCTGAGCATCAAGGTTTTCTTCAATATTGGGGGATCCATTCAAACTTGAGGAAGCATCAGAATCAAGAAAGGCTATTATCTCATCCAAGAAAAAAGACTCTTCAGAACTGGGACTTGTCTCTGGGTGACAAGCTTGGTTGGCTGGGTTACTAAGTGAAGTCACCTGAGCATTTTGGCTTTCTTCAATATTGGTAGTTCCATTCAGATTTGGGGAAGCATTAGAATCAGGAAAGGCTATTATCTCATCCAAGGAGAATGACTCTTCAGAACTGGGACTTGTCTCTGGGTGACAAGCTAGGTGGTCTTCCTTACTAAGTGAGGTCACCTGAAGATCAATGCTTTTTTTAACATTAGGTTTTCCATTCAGACTTGGATGGATATTTGGATCCACAGAGGTTCTCATGCGATCCAAGGAGAACAAGACTTCAGAACTGGGGTTTGTCTCTGGATGCCAAGATAGGTGGTCTTGACCAATATGCGAAATCATTTGAGATTCATGGCTTTTTTCAACATTAGCTGTTCCATTCAGACTTGGGTGGATATTTGGATCCACAGAGGTTCTCATCTGATCCAAGGAGAATAACTCTTTAGAACTGGGACTTGTCTCTGGATCCCAAGCTATGTGGTCTTGATTACAAAATGAATTCACCTGAGGATCCAGGCTTTTTTCAACATTTGGTGTTCCATTCAGACATGGGTAGACATTTGGATCAGAGGACCTCATCTGATGCAAGTAGCATGACACTTTAGAACTGGGATAATTCTGTGGATGCCAAGTCATATTTTTTTCTGCATTGGATGTTGCCCTCTTAGACCCATGAAAATTTGGGCCAAAACTGGTGTTTGGCATCTGAAAACCATAGAAAGTCTGGCTACCAATTGGATTTGTCACCCAGTGACTGACCATCAAATCCTGATCACATCTGTGTCCGGATAACTGATACCCAGAGAGAAAGTGCTCACCACTGACCAGGTTCTCCTGACCTCTGGAGACATTCTGACCACGGAAGGATGACTTCTGGTAGTAGAGCTTCATGTGGTCATGGTTATCTCTCACCGGAGGCTCATAAAAAGCCTGATATTCATTAAAAGGTATCATCAGATCTGCATTGAATCTATTATTAGCTACTAAATCCCTCTGCTGATACCTAAAAGAACTCTGTTCAGAAAAGGAGTCCAGGGAGAGATCTACATTTGAATTCTGGTCTGCATGCCTTCCAGAGAGAGCCTCATGATGATTACCAAAGGGAATCCTCTGACTCTCATTCAAGGCTGTATTTTGGATCAGAAGAATCTTGTCATAATTTACTGTCCTCATCCAGTATTTTTCATTGTAGAGAGATTCCCCAGCTTCAAGGACTGCTTTATTATGGGAATGAGGTTGGCATATCTTTGGTGTGTTTTTGAGCTCCTTAAGCTGAGGGCCTTCAGGGCATTTTTTCTGCTGAACAGACACAGCTATCTGGTTCACAGAGGCAGTCTCACTTGGCTCTCCAGTTTTTCCTGGGTGTGCTGTCGAGTTCAGAGTACAGGTTATCTCAGGTGTGCTAGAGTATGCAGATGTCTTCACTGTTGGTTGCCAGGCAAGAATCTCTGAGCTCTGACCGGAGACAGACTGGCTGGACTCCACAGGGAAAGGCTGGGTATTACACCTCCCTGGCTGAATTGCACCTGTGGATTCTTCCATGTCTATGCAGGCTTCAGAAATGGCCTGGGAAGTCTTCACCTTCCTGCACTGTTGGGAGAAAAATTAACATCTGGCTAAGCTAGGTATTCAGTGGTAGAGATTAAAGTTCTTGAGAATACTCAAACTCCGCGACAGGCAGAACTTAAATGATAGACATAAACAGGCATAAAATGTGCTCTGGAGATCAGGGATTCACAACTTTAAGGGCTCTGATGAAGATGGGATGGGCAAATAAAAGCTTCATTACTCTGGGTTCCCCTTTTATAAAACTAGGCCTGATATGTTCAGAACTTCTGAGTCTATGATTTCATGGGTCATACCTTTCTGCATGTAGAACCCTATACTTAGAAGACATGTTTAAATATCTCATCTCAGGCTCTTAGAGTTTAGAAGATGCTCTCATTAAGTAAACTCTAAGGAACTGTGTATGTTAGCTTGCCTCTGATTTACTTTATAAACAATATACTATTACATGTTTGCATTCATCAACTTTAGAAGAGAATGCGGAACAGGATTTGTTGGTGGTACTGGTCGGTTTGTACAGGAGCAGTAGTTCATGTGGGGTTTGTTTTGAATGAAGAGAGTGAATGAAAAGAAACTGGTGTGATGTTGAAAGCTCTTGCAGTGTAGACTTATAGATTACAAGAGGTTAACCTTAGTAATGGTTGATACAGAATCTGGTGTGATTATTTTTTGTAATGCTACAATCTGTTGTTTCCTTTTGGTATTTGATCCAATCAATTTTCTCAAATATTAAAGAAAAATGCTAAGAGAGGGTTTCACTCTCAGCACACTGACAATAGGACCCAATCACCTAGTATTGTATCCACATAGTTCATGGATCCTGGAGATATCCTGATGGTGGTAAAGGTTGATGAAATGAGACAAAAACCTTATTTTAAATTTTAAAAGCAAATACTAAAAACTAATGTTTAAGAAAGGAAGATGGAATGAAAGACAGAAAAAAAAACAAGAAAAGAAATAATACAAATGGAGAAATCACTTCATCATCATGAGATACAACATGTAGTATTGGAACAAATGTGAAGTTGTTTTGATGGATAGTTTCACTCTGGAAATTAATAAAAAAAAATCTGTAAGATAAGAGATTAAAATTGCTTGCACCTTTTCACCAATTAGAAAACAATTTCTGGATTTGTGAAGGTATCATCCATAGGCATCACTTATTAAAACACAAGCAAAGTGTCCAGCTCAATATTCAGCCTCTCTCCTATCCCAGACAAGTGGGGAATCATTCCTCCCATGAAGATTTACAGGAATTAACAGGACAAATTACTTTTACAGAAGACATTTATACTTCAATATAGTCTCATAATCATTATATTTGTCTCTAACTCTTGATTGCAGAAATTAAAAATACTTGCCATAATATAAGCCAAGGATTCTCTTTTTTTGTATTGTCATAACACAGATCTGCAGGCTACTTCCTAATTAATACCATACCACATAACATATTCAGTTTTTAAATAATTTATATTTTGTTATCTATGATTTTCAACTAACAACATGTACAACCACAACAATTAGAATACTATGGTAAGACAATAAAATCATTCACAACCATCCTAAATATCTCTTAAGATCAATACTCTTGCCATTCAGCTGCATAAGGAAGACACAAGGCTAATTTATAGAAAACAAAGTGGAGAGGAGCTTAAAACATGTAGGCACAGGGAAAAGTTTTCTCAACTGCAAACAAATAGATTATACTCTAAGATCAAGAATCAACAATTGGGACCTCATAAAATTGGAAATTTTCTGGATGCTAAGCATATTATCAAGAAGACAAAATGTCCAACAGATTGAAGAAGGATGGTTGATACTCCTGCAACTGATAGAGTGCTAATATACAACATATAGAAAGAACACAGGAAGTTATACTCCAGAGAATCAAATATTTATTTTTAAAAATGTTATACAGAGCCTAACAAAAAATTCTCAGCTGAGAAATTGCAAATAGCTCTGAAGCACCGAAAGAAATAATCAATATGGCTAGTTATCAGGTAAATGTAAATCTAAACAACCCTGAGAATCCACCTCACTTTAATCAGAATGGCTAAGGTCAAAAATCAGGTGACATAAGATGCTGGCAAGAATTTGGAGAAAAAAAGGAAATTTCTTGATTGTTGGTGTGATTGTAAGCTGGTACAACCACTGTGTAAAACAGTCTGGTGGTTTTCCAGAAAATTGAACATAGTGCTACGTGAAAACCCAGCTCTTCTACTCCTAGACATATAGCCCAAAGATGTTCCAACATATGACAAGCACACATGCTCCACCATGTTCTAGCAGCCTTATTTATGATATCCAGAAGCTGGAAAGAGCCCAGATGTTTAAAAAAAAAGGAATGGATAAAAGATGAATGGTACATTTATAAATTAGAAACAATGACTTTATGAAATTCCTAGGCAAATGTATGGGTGGAGATAATATCATGAGTACCCCAGTCACAAAAAGACACAGACAGAATGCACTCGCTGTGAAGCAAATACTAGCCACAGAAAACTTTGGGTACCCCAGAAACAATTGACAGACCTTATGATGTGCAAAGTAGAAGGAAGGCCAAAATGTCAAACCTCATTCCTGTTAAGTAGAAAGAACAAAACACTTTAGATAGGAAATACAAGGTAAAATAGAGGAACAGGGAATAAAGAAAAATCATTCAGAGACTTCTTTAAATGGGGAACCATCCTGTATGAAGCCACCAAACCCTAGCTCTATTGCTGATGCACAAAGTGCTTAGAAGCAAGAAACATATAGAGATGCCTCCTCAGGGTCTCTGCCAGAGTTAAATGCATACAGCTGAGCCTGTTAGCATCTAACCATCAGAGTGAACTTGGGGACCCCAATGAAGGTGCTAAAGAAAAGCCTGAAGGAGCTGAAAGGGGTTGCAACTGCATGGAAAAACAATGTGATCAACCAACCAAACCCTACACAACCCCCATGTACTATAACACTGACCATTGAGAACACATTGAGAAAACTATGGTTACAGTTGCATATGTAGCTGAACATAGCAGTGTCTGGCATCAATTTGAGAAGAGCTCTTTGGTCCAGGGAGAACATGTTTCCCCAATGTAGGGAAATGCCAAAACACTGGGGTTCAGTGGGCTGGAAGGGAGCAAGGTGGAGGAAGAGCATACCATTATAAATATTAATACAAAGAGTATGTAATAAGAAAGGAAAAGAAGAACCAATAAGAAAGAAAAATTCCCATGTTGGGTGAGGGTCTGGTCATTGTCACTTTGCTACATGTTCCAGTCATCCACCTCTATTCTGAGCAAATAGTGACATATCTTTGAAAACCATCCCTTAGTCAGACTATTAGACTCCACAAGAAACTGACTTTCTCGGATCAAAAAATTGCCCTCTGTCACCAGTAGTCAACTCCAACACTAAATGTACTGCCCACAGGTGTGGCAGATCAACTCCACAAGGGACAGTATTTTAAAATGTTGTATCGACACCTGGCTTCACAATTGTTTTCTCTTATAGTGCTCAAGCATCGTGCTAATCATTGTTGACTTAGCCTTGTGAAGCCCCTTCCTCCTTCCCTGGGAATAATGGGACTCACAGGAGTATGTTCTTAAGCATTCCAAGGCCAAGGCAAGGGGTGGCTCCTACTCTGTCTCTTAAGGTACCACAGAAATACCGTTAAAAATCTAATCATGGGGCTTAACATTCCATTCCAAACAATTAAAGGAAAGTCCCACATAAACTGTACATGGGTTTTTTATGAACTTATAAATTCATGCCTATAGTGTAAGTTAAGCTTGTGATCATTAAATAAATTTATGAAACCACAATAAAATTCAAAGACCGTCTGGAGATGAAGAAGGATTTACGGAAGCTTCATTCTAACTTAGAAGAAGGAACTTAGAAGACCTACTTAATTCTAAGGCCAGAGCCTTTCTGAAACCAATACAGATGCTTAGAGCCAGCCATCAGACTGAGTACTGGGACCCCAGTGGAGGAGTTATGGAACGTCCTAAAAGAGTTGAAGAAGTTTGCAACCCCATTGTTAGAACAATAATACCAACCAGCCTGACTGTCCAGAGCTCCAAGGGAAAAACCACACACCAAAGAGCAAATATGGAGGAAGAATCCAAGGTTCCTGCTGCATGTAGCAGAACATGGCCTTATTTCTCGTTGATTTAAGGGGAAGCCCTTGGTCCAGTATAGACTAGATGCCCTTGTGTAGGGGAACCTTAGGGTGGTGAGGTAGAACTCTCATAGAAACAACTGGATGTAGATGGAATGAAGGTTTGTGTAGAGGAAACCAGGAAAGAACATATAGATGAAAGTTAAATGAATAAAATATCCAATTAAAAATAAAATTATGAAATTAATTTTTCTCTATATGTATGTGAAAAAAAAAAGAATTTTTGGATGTACTTACGGTTCGCAGTCCTGTAAACTCACAATGGCAAGCTGAGGATGAAAAGTCCAAAAGTCTTGTAGTTTTGAGTACTGCAAGACAGATTGGTACAGCTGGTCTAATCTAGAGGCTGGAAACTGGAACAGCTGGTGCCAGTACCAGTGTAGGTATAGACTAGTGAACAAGCTGAGGACAAGCTGACAAATAGGCACTCCTTCCTGCTTCCATGGACTTATATCGGCCTCCAGCGGAAGGTGTATTTTGGATTAAAGTATGTCTTCCTGTCACGTGTTCTTGGTCACCAATCAATTAACAAAATTCAACCAGTCACCATCTCAGAGGTGTGTCCATCTTGTGTAGATCTTTTGGCTTTCTAGGTATTTTCAAGTGGACAAAAAAGGGAAACTTGTTGGAAATCACAACCTTGACCTCAGAAAAATGTGGTTTTACTGTCCTAAAACACATTAAAAGTAGGGGACAACATAGTGTAACATGATTTCATTTCAGAAGATATTTATCAGATGGATGAATACCTAAGTTTGACCAAGTGGACTTGCAAATGATCTCTTTCTTTTACATACCTCCTGCATTTGCCAGGCTTCTCTAGAGGACCAACACTTACACAGTGAATCTTTCTATATGTGTAAGTAGGCAGAGATTTAGTATAATGGCTTACAGGTTGAGGTAGCTCAGCAATCCATATCAAACAGAGCATAGCTCCAATCTCTAGACTACTCCAAATATGATGAGAGTTTCAAGGTTATATATAAAATCAAGGCCAGCAGTTCTGGATTATTTCCCCAACAAACCTGGTTACAAAGTCAGCGTTTGCCTCAAAACTGTCAATGCAGAGGGAAGCAGATATTAAGTTTATGATATGACTCCCAGCATCACCCAATTATGTTAAAGGCCACAGTAGTATTCCAAGTAGATATTTGTACCCATCCATTATAATTGATGCTTTCTATAAGACATTATTCCAGTAGACATTTGGAGGTGCAGTAAAATCCAAACTATCCTGCATTACAATTGTAAATGTGGTCATGAGATAGCTTGAATAAGGACCTAGCTGTGAGTTGCATCAGATCAATGTTGTCTGGTTTTGGAGAGATCATGAATATTTCCCTGGCACTATAGCTTCTTGAGTTCTCTGTGTACCTTTGATACTAGGTTTAAAATAGTAGTATGTGCCTTTTATCCCAACTCTCAGAAGACAAATTGGTAGATTTCTAAGTTCTAGGTCAGCCTGGGAATGAGCCAGTTTTAATTAAAAAAAAAATATGATTTGGTGGAGGAATGATGACACATGCCTTAAATCCCAGAATTCTGTAATTGAGCATTCAGATCCCTCAGTTGAAAATTACGCAGGAAATGCCAAGACAGCTAATACTAAACAGGAAATGACTTAATAGACTAAGGGAGACATGTACCAGGCCCAGGAAGCAGAATAATTTGGGAGCATTGGCCTTGTACCTGTGGCTTTAGAGTCAAGAACAGAAGGGATTGCAGAACCTGAATAGCTGAAGATAGGATATCAATGGAGATAAGAATAGACCATTTTACTATGATTAAATATTCTGATAAGTGATTTCTGAGGACATAAAATTGTTGTGTTCCAGAATTAACTGAGTCTGTACCTAGCCCTACAGGGAAATTAATTATTTATAGGTATCACACAGGTGGTAATGATTTTTAAGGCATTTAAGGATCAAGGAGTTTTGATCCAACAATTCCTGCAGAAATCACACAAACACAGATCTCACTCAGCCAAATAGTTACTTTGAATGCACACCCTAATCACATCAATGATGTAGCTCATGTGTTTGAATATACCTATATGATAGAGAGTAGAATAGGGTGATTAGGAAGTGTGAATATTAGCTGTGACTTTTTTGAAGTAGTTGTGGCCTTATTCAAGGGAGTTTTTCACTATCCGTGTGTGCTTTGATGATCCAATGCTGTGGCTGTTAACCAGCCCTGATTATATGTTTGCCTTTAAAGAAATGACTTGTTCATAGTGTCTCTTCAGAGCAATAAAACCTTAACTAAAACATATAGGTAATAAAATGTCAGAGACTACTGAAGGTTGGAATCATATGAAAAATGTGAAAGTATTTGAAATGTCTAAGGGACTATCTCATATAAAGCAGTCTTGAAATAATACCATGGTTTTATAATTTTATACTGTTAAATGAATTAGTAACCTTGAATTTAGTATACAAAATTGTATTGGGATTATTGTTCAGAGAGTATGTGTACTTTGAGAGGAAAGCTTAGATTGTAAATAAGTGGGTAAACAAAAATTACATCCAAGAGGGAAAAGGAACTCCCCAGAGAGACCAATAGAGTCAACTAATCTGGATTTCTGAGAGCTCTCCCCAAAGAGCATGCACAGGCTGATCCAATCCCCTACCCCCACGCACATATGTAGCAGATTCTTAGTCTACACATGGATCCCCCAACAACTGGATAAGGGACTCCACCTAAAGCTGTTGTCTGATTTGAATCCCATTCCTTAAAAGGTTACCTTGTCTGACCTCCATGGGAGAGAATGTGCCTAATCCTGATGAGATAAGATTAGATGTGCCAGCTTGGTTGGATTCCCATGGGGCCCCACCCTATCAGAGAAAAGGGAGAGTTGGTGGGAGAGGGACTCCTTAAGGAAGTGACAAATGAGCAGTGTTTGGGATACAAGTAAATAAATAAAAAAAAATTAAAAATAAAAAAATATAGTGACAATGTATTAAAACAAGGGGTACATAATCTCTGTCCTGCAGGCAGCAGTACATGCTCTGTCCAGATGATTCTAGAAATAGTGTCAAGAATAAAGTGACTACAGGGAAAACAGATGCTGTTATGCTGGAGCAAAAATTTAGATGATTAAGAAAAGACCAGCTTAGGGTTAGCATCGAGTGCTACAAAGATCAGAGCTGGAAAATTGAAATAAGCCCTTTGTCAGGGCACAGAAGATAATATGTGAAGCCCAACTAATGACAGAAGGAGCTGGGAGTCATTTTTTCCCCAGGGTATTTTGCTTCCTCTTCTAAAAGAATGACTGAAGCATCCACATTTAGGTCTTCCTTTTTACTGAGGTTCATGTGATCGGTGAAATATATTTTGGGCCTTCAAAACATTTGGGCTGATATCCCTTTATCAGTGAGTGCATACCATATGTGTTTTTTGTGAAGGGGTTCCCTCACTCAGGAGGATATTTTCTACTTCCTTCCATTTGCCTAAGAGTTTCATATAGTCAGTGTTTTGAATAGCTCTGTAGTGCATCATTGAGTAAATGTTCCACCTATTTTTGTATGCCTACCACTTTTGAAGTACATCTGGGTTATTTCCAGCTCATGGCTTTTATACATAAGGCTGATATGAACAAATAGGGATCATCCTGTTATGGTTTACATATACTTGGCCCAGGCAGTGGCACTATGGAATGTGTGGCTTTATTGGAGGAAGTATGTCATTGTGGAAATTGATTTTGAGACCCTCCTCCTATCTACCAGAAGTGGCCAGGTCTTTTCCTGTCTTCCTTTGGATGAAAATGTAGAACTCTCAGCTCCTCATGCACTTTGCATGCCTGGACTTGCCATGTTCCAGCCTTGATAATGAACTGAATCATTGAATATATAAAGTAATCCCAAATAAATGTTTTCTGTAAGACGTGCCTTGGTCATGGTGTCTGTTGAAAGCACTGAAACATTAAGACAGAAGATAGCACCAGGAAGGGGTTATTGCTTTGATAGGCCTTATCATTCATTTGTTTGGAAGAATGTGGATTTTGGTATTTTGGATTTAAAGAGTACTGGAATAATTTAAATGGGGTTTAATAAACTATCCTTGAAGGTATATGGAAGAATTTGTGAGGGTGATCTGAACTGTTCAGACCTGGCCAAAGATCATGTGGTCTAATTCAGTGCAGACTTTGAGTATGTGGCCTAAAGATTTGTTTTCAGGTAGTTGGGTGGAAAATTTCTTAAGCAGTGAAGGATTTAGAAAATAGGCATGTAGTGATAATGTAATAGAAAAAGGGGCCAGGTTCCAGCTCCTGCAAACAGCATAACTTAGCAGCTTTATGCCTGGACTCTGGCTTTATTATCAAGGGAAGGAGGCTACCCGGACAATTGATGCTGTTTATCTGGAGCTAAAAAATTAGTGATGATTAAGAACAGACCAGCATCACTGTGGTAAAATCTTTTGAAAAGTATTTTTGGAGAGCAGATAGAATCTGTGTTCCTGAGACATTGAGAGTTGCACCTCACACAGCAGCTGTACTTAGTAATAGGTAAGATTCCCCCATGTGGTCCTGGTTTTGAAGGGGCCATGAAGATCTGTTGAGGCTTGTTACTATGAGAGGCCATTGAAAGCAAAAGGGATTGGGGAAAATACAGCTTATCAGCTGTAAAAGGTTTCTGGTGGCATTCTTTGATTCACTTAAGTATACTATCATATCATCAACAAATAGTGATATCTGACATCTTGCTTTCTAATTTACATCCTTTTGACTGCATTTGTGGTTTGATTGCTCTAGTTAAGACTTCCAGTACTCCATTGCAGAAGAAGAGTAGGAGCATTGTGGGCAGACTTGTCGAGTATCTGATTTTAGTGTGATTACTTTAGCGTTCTTCCTATTTAGATTAATATTGGCTGCTCATTTGCTGTATATTGCTTTTACTATCTTTAAGGATGAGCCTAAAGTTCCTGATATTTCCAAACCATTAACATGAAGTGGTGTTTTATTTTCTCAAGTGCCTTCTAAGCATCTAAAGAGATATTCATATGGTTTATATATTTGATTTTGTTTTTGGTTGATAACTCTGATGGATTCTCATATATTGAACTCTCCGTGTATCCCTGGGATGAACTTTACTTGATCATGGTGAATGATCATGTGTTGTGTTCCAGTATTCAGTTTACAAGAATTTGATTGAATATTTTCACTGATGTTCATGATGGTATATTTTCTGACAATTTCTTTCTTTCTTGTAGGGTCTCTGTGTGATTTAAGCATGAGAGTAATTTTGGCTTCAAAGAATGAGTTGTGTAGTGTTCCTTCCCTTTCTATTTCTTGAAATAGTTTCGACAGTATTGGTATCAGTTCTTTTCTGAATGTCTGATAAAATATGGTACTTAGACCATTGCCTTTTTTCCCCCATTGGGATCAGAGGCTTTTGATGAGTGCTTGTTTTTATATAGGGATTATGGGACTGTTGTAATGATTTACTTGATTTAGATTTAAATTTGATCTTTGGTAATATGGAGAATATGAGACATTTTCTCAAGATTTTCAATTTGGTTGAGTATATACTTATGTTGCAGGATCTGATGATTTGTTTTTACTTTCTTCAGTTTCTCTTGTTATATCTTCATTTTCTTTTCTGAGTTTGTTAATTAAGATAGTCTCTGTCTCTTCTAGTTAGACTGGCTCAGGTTTTATCAATCTTTTTGATTTTATCAAAGACCTAGCTCCTGGTTTTGTGGATTTTTTGTATAGTCACTCTTTTTTTCTACATTGTTGATTTCAGCTCTGATTTTGAGTGTTTCCTGCTGTCTATTCCTCTTAGATGTATCTTCTTCTTTTTGTTCTATAAATTTTAATTCTTCTGTCAAGCTGGCTGTGTATGCTCTCTGCTGTTTCTTTTGGAACAAATCCAAGCAATGAGTTTTCTTCTTAGTACTGCTTTCATTGCATCCCATAGTTTCAGTTTGGTGTGCTCTCATTTTCATTAAATGTTGAAAATCCTTAAGATTTTATTTATTTCTTCCTTGAACATGGTATTGTTGAGTAGGGCATTGTTCATGTGTATGTGATGTTTTGATTTGTTTTTGTTTTTGAAGATGAGCCTTAGTCCATGGTTATTTGCAAGGGTGCATGGAATCATGTCAATCTTTTTTTTTTTTTTTTTTTTTTTTTTTTTTTTTTTTTTTTTTAGGTATTGATATCTGTTTTGTGATTGACAATAGGGTCATTTTGGTGAAGGTTCCATGAAAGGATGTCTTAGAAAGATATGTCTTATAGGACAAATTAATATGGTTCAAATTTTGTTAGTTTCAATATGCTTCTGTTCAGCTTCTGCTTCCCTGACTTGTCCATGGATGAGATTGGGATGTGGAAGTCTCTCACTATTATTGTGTGTGATATAATATATGCTTTGAGCTTTAATAGAGTTTTTTTTTAAATAAATGTAGGTGCCCTTGTATTTGGAGCAAAGTTCTTCACCTCGATAGATTTTTTTCCCATGATTAGTCAAAATTGTCTTTCCGTAACAACGTTGGTAACTTTTGGTTGAAATTCTATCTTATTTGATAGTAGAATAGCCACTCCAGATTGTTTCTTAGGACCATTTTTCCTTAAAATTTATTCCTAAACTTTTACTCTGTGATACAATTTGTGTTTGTTCCTGAGATGAGTTTCCTGTATGCAACAAAATGTTGGACTCAGATTGTGTATACATTCTGATAGTCTATGTATCTTTAATTGGGAAATGAATCCATTGATGCTAAGAGATATCAAAGAACCATTATTGTTCCCTATTATTTTTATTGTTAGAAGTAGAATTATATTTGTGTGGTTTTCTTCTTTTTTGTTTTTCACAAGTGATAGAAAAACACAAGAATTTGGGGGACTCTGAGACTTTTGCATAAAGCCTTATTTGTAGAATGTAAGACACTAAAGACATAGAAATGGTTAAATTCAAACTCATAGATTTTCCAGGCATCACAAAGCTCTGAGACTCAGCCTGTGCCTGACAAATAAAAACATTAGCCTAGAATAAATCTCACAAAAGCCAGAATATACTGAATGATTGCCACCTATCTAGAAAGCCCTTCTTAGGTTCCTCATGCATGGCATAGTCAGTTCATGCTATAATAACACAATTCTGAGAAACTAAACAGAGACACAACCTTTAAAAATTTGCAACGTATAAACAAAGTTCTAAACATTTAAAAGCACAGATTTAGTGGACAGGTTAAGCTATACAGTCCAAGCTGAGTATACCTCTTTTGCTATACTTTCTTTGTTTTGAATATTTGGTATTTTGACTATTATATGTCTGAGGGAATTTAATTTATCTAGTCTAATCTATTTGGAGTTCTGTAGACTTCTTGTATGTTCATGGTCATCTCTTCCTTTAGGTTAGTGAATTAGCTTCTAAAATTTTGTTCAAGATATTTAGTGACACTTTTATTTGGCAGTCTTTATATTCTTCTACAACTATTATACTTTGATTGGCTCTTCTCATTGAGTCATGGGTTTACTAGATGCTTTAGAATAAAGCTTTTAGATTTTTGCATTATCTCTGACTGATGTGCCAATGTTTACTGTGGTATCTTTTGCCCCTGAGAAACTCTCTTCCATCTCTTGCATTCTGTTGGTAATGCTTGTGTCTATGACTTCTAATCTCTTTCTCAGGTTTTCTATCTCCAGGGTTGTTTCTTTTTGTGATTATTTTTTTTTCTATTTTTGTTTTTCATTCCATCACTTGTGTGGTTGTATTTTCCTGTAGCTCTTTAACTGATTTTTCTGTTGCCTCTTTAAGGTCTTCTACATGTTTAATGGTTCTCATGTGTTTCTTCAACTTGTTTACTGGTTCTCATGAAATTAATGTGCCTCTGGAAGACCTTCATCAACCTTATCATGCAGTTTGTTTTTATGTCCAAATCTTGCTTTTCTGGTGTGTTGGGCGGTCTCTTACTTGTTTGTGACATTTTCAGGTTGTGTTTGATTCCCTTGCTTAGTTATTAGCACTACACTCTTAACATTTTGTTATCTCTGATGCCAGGTTTTCTTATATATCTGAATTGTGTGTGTGTGTGTGTGTGTGTGTGTGTGTGTGTGTGTGTGTGTGTGTAAGTGTGTGTGTGAATGTGAGTGGTCCCTTCAAACTACTCCTCATTAGAGAGGTAATCAAAATTTAGAAGCACCAAATGTATATAGTCATATTGAACGGCCTGGTATCAGTACACATTGATTTCTTTCATTTATGTTTTGTATATATCAACTAATCAGTAATATTTATGAGTGACACATGTATTTTTAAGCTTTTTTCGTATATTTTTCACATGTTTGTTTGTCCTGAAATATATGTATATGCTCTCTAGACACCAGAAGATGTCAGATTGCCTCTAAATAATTGTATTACAATTTTAATGGAAATTATTTTGAATTTGTAAATTGTTTTGGTAAGATGGTTAATTTACTATGTTAATACTGCTCAGTCGGGATCATGGTATATCTTTGCATCTTCTGATATCATCCCCAGTTTCTTCATAGACATGAAGTTCCTGTTATATAAGTCTTTGACTTGCTGGGTAAGAGTCATATGAGGAATTTTTTTTTAGGATTTTAGGGTGGTATAAGAGAATTTTCCCCTTAAATTCTGTCTCAGCACATCATTTGCACAAATGAGGCCTACTGATTTTTCTTTTATTAATTTTTTGTGCAAGCACCTTGCTGAATGTGTTCATCAGCTGTGGAAGTTTTCTGGTAAAACTTGGGGGTCTTTTATTTATACTTTCAAGTCATCTGTGAACAATAATACTGTGACTACTTTGTTCCAAATTGAATCACTTAGATATTCTCATGTTGTCTTACTGCCCTCGTTAGAACTTCAAATTTGTCTTGCCTACATATTGTGCAGAGATAAAGATGGAACAGATAGTGAGGAAACAGCCCTGCCATGAGTATCCCATAGAGAGATACATTTCATTGGAGAGAGTCCACACTAGACCATATTAAGGATACTTGGCTACTCTGCTGTGCTTGCATGTAGGAACCTAGCATTATTGTCTCCTGAGTCTTCATCCAGTAGTGTATGGAAACAGACTGACAATCAAAGATCATGTGGAGCCCAGGAAGCATTCAGGAAGTTAAACAGGGGCTATCTCAGTCTCTGTTCATTGACATTGGTACTCTTTTCTTCTTCCTGGACTGCCTGGTTAGGCCTCAGTTGGAGAGGATATGACTAGACCTGCTGGGAATAGATGATCCAGGGTGGAGTGATACCCAGGTGGTATTCTGTTTCATTGAGGAGATAAGGAGGTAGAAATTAGCATAAAGGTGAGAACCAACACAACAAAATAGCATGTGTTCCATGTCTTAAATGTTTTTCACTATTGCAATAAAAAAAAACACTTAATACCTGAGCTATCATATTTCCTGGGAAGACATAATATTCATAATATTCATGCCTACTAATATAAGATGGGACTCATGGTATATATATATATATATATATATATATATATATATATATATATATATATGTGTGTGTGTGTGTGTGTGTGTGTGTGTGTGTGTGTGTACAGTAAGAAAGAGAGAGAGAGTGTTTGAGAGATAGAGAGAGTGAGAGGGAGGTATGTAGGAAGGGAGGTAGAAAGGGGGGGATGGAGGTAGGGAGGGAATGATGTGGAGAGAGAAAGAACTAAATTCCAACTTGGTGAATCAGTAAGTTTTATGGAGGTTATTTTCCCAAAAACAGATGAGGTGTTCAAAGACCCTCTCCTGCTTTAGCTGCAGTAAAGCCATTTTGTGCTAGGCCCAGAACAGCAGGGATGGAAAAATACTGAAACATAAGTGAGCAAGAGGAGAGCCAAGTCCCTGTCAAAACAAAATATCTGCAGTTGACCCCCTGGACCAGTATAAAGACACAATATTTTAAAGACACAATATTTTGCCATACGTGCTGAGATAAGGACGAAAAACAGCACCCTGTCCCAGAGGAGGGACCAAGGCCACCCTTTTCCGAAGAACTTGAGGCTTGTCCCAGTTCACCCTGGTTTCATAAAAACCCTGTTGCTATGCTTCTGCTTCTGTACATTGCTTCTGCCCCACAAGCCCTATAAAAAGGGGACTGCACTTTGTCCAGCGCCCAAGTCCTCTGAGAGACTGTGTGCCCACAGGTACCTGTGTAAATAAACCTCTTGCTACATGCATCTGAGGTTATTGGTCTCGCTGTTCCTTGGGACAGGTCTCTTCAGATGGAAGATACCCTCCGGGTTTCTTTCATTTGGTGCATTGGCCGGGAATCTGAGACCCCCTACCCAGGGACCACCGACCCACTATTGGGAGGTAAGCTGGCCATCCCCTGTTTGTGTCTGATTGTTTAACTGTCTGTGCAGTGAATTCTGTGTTTTCGGTACTTGGCCCCAAGTAATTAGTATTTGGTGGACTTGGAAGGAGCTGAGGAGCTTGCACTTCCCCTCCGCAGCCCTGGAAGATCTTCCAGGGGCATCTGGAGCCCGATTTATCGGGACTGGATCCACTACCAGAATAGAACACTTTGGGGGCCTTCTCTTGTCTGAAGGGTACGTGGAACCTCTGAGAGACAAGTGGTCCGGATCCGGACCCTCATCTGTATGGTCTCCATCTGACACTTTTGTTTTGACTTGGCCCTGGAGCCGAGCAGCACGTTCTGTGTTGATCTGTCTTTGTCTCTTGTTTGTTTGTTCCGTATTTATTGTTGCCTTGTTTGAAACTATGGGCCAGACTGTCACTACCCCCTTGAGCCTTACACTGCAGCACTGGAAGGATGTTCGAGACACCGCCCATAACCTCTCGGTAGAAATCCGAAAGAGAAAGTGGACCAAGCTTTGCTCGGGAGAATGGCCCACGTTTAGCGTAGGATGACCGCGGGACGGCACCGTTAACCTTGATATTATTTCCCAGGTAAAGGCCAAGATCATGGATCCAGGTCCCCATGGTCACCTGGACCAAGTACCTTCAATCGCCACCTGGGAATACCTTGCCTTATACCCACCTGCATGGGTTAAGCCTTTTGTTTCTCCTAAGCTCCCTCCTATCCCGTCTGCTCCGACTCTGCACTCTCCCCTCCAATCGGTCCCTGCCCCTGCTTTACCCTCCCAGTCTTCCCTTTACCCCACCATGACTAAAAATCTCCAAGCAGAAAAGAAAGAAAAACCGGTTGTGCTGCCACCTGGGATAATATGCTAATGGACCTCCTGACAGAAGAGCCAAAGAGCCTTCACCGGATCCCGCTGCTCATGCGCCAGGGGAAGCTTTTCCAGTGCCTGTGGCACCTCTGTCCCCGGCTGAACTGGCTCCAACTCCAGTGGCCAGACTCCTCTGCGCACGCTGGGAGCGGGAGCCAGCCCCAGACTCCACCTCCCAGGCTTTTCCCCTACGAACGGGACTGAACGGCCAGCTACAATACTGGCCCTTTTCGGCTTCTGACCTTTATAACTGAAAAAATCATAACCCGCCTTTCTCTAAAGATCCCTCTATGCTGACCTCCCTTATTGAGTCTATTTTAGTTACCCATCAGCCAACCTGGGATGATTGTTAACACTTGCTGCAGGCGCTGCTGACCACTGAAGAGAAACAGAGGGTTTTTTGGGAAGCTCAGTAAAATGTCCTGGGCAACAATGGCCGCCCCACTCAGCTGCCAAATGAGATTGATGCCGCTTCTCCTCTTGAGCGTCCCGATTGGGACTTTGCCACCCTGGAAGGTAGGAACCACCTGCGTCTCTATCGCCAGTTGCTTATAGCTGGTCTCCATGGAACTACAAGGCGCCCCACAATTCTGGCTCTGGTAAAGCAGGTCATTCAGGGACCTGAAGGGTCGCCTTTTGCATTTCTAGAGCTACTCAAAGAGGCATATCGCATCTATACTCCTTATGATTCAGAAGATCCAGGATGCAATCTTGCCATGTCCTTTATTTGGCAGTCAGCACCAGATATTAGAAAAAAAGTTAGAGAGCTTAGAAGGTCTTAGAGAAAGTACAATATAGGACCTTTTAAAAGAGGCTGAGCATATATGTAATAAGAGAGAGACTCAAGAAGAGAGAGAGGAGAGATTTAAAAAGAAGACAGAAGAAAGAGAAAACCAAAGAGAATGTAGAAGAAGTAGAGAGATTAGCAGACTGCTGGCCACCGTAGTATCAGTGCAGCAGTTAGGGTGACAGGTGGGAGATCAAAGGGGACCAAGAGTAGAACGAGACCAGTGTGCCTACTGCAAAGAAAAAAGGTCACTGGATCAGGGATTGCCCCAAACGGCTTAAGGGGCCTCGTCGACCCAGACCCCCGGGGTCGCTTCTGACACTGGAAGATTAGGAGAGTCGGGGCCAGGAGCACCCCCCCTGAGCCCTGGATAACACTTGATGTTGGGGGGCAACCAGTCACCTTCCTAGTAGATACAGGTGCTCAACATTCTGTATTAACCAACCCGGTGGGACCACTGAGTGATCGATCAGCCTGGGTCCAAAGAGCCACTGGAGGCAAGAGATATCAGTAGACTACAGACAGTAAAGTGCTCCTGGCTACCGGTAAGGTGATTCACTCCTTTCTATATGTGCCTGACTGCCCTTACCCCTTATTGGGCCGAGATCTCCTAACTAAATTAAGAGCACAGATCCATTTTGAAAAGACAGGGGCTAGCATTACGGGACCCCTAGGACAGCCCCTCCATGTTTTAACCCTCAACTTGGAAGATGAATACAGACTGTATGAACAGTCTGAGACTAAACACTTCCAAGAGTCAACTGACACATCTTGGTTGAACAGATTCCCACTGGCCTGGGCTGAGACTGGGGGCATGGGACTGGCCAAACAGCAACCACCATTAATGATATCTCTAAAGGCCACAGCCACCCCAGTATCTATCAAACAGTACCCCATGTCTCAGGAAGCTTACCAAGGAATAAGGCCCCATATCAAAAGACTCTTGGATCAGGGGATCCTGATCCCCTGCCGGTCGCCTTGGAACACTCCCTTATTGCCTGTCAAGAAACCAGGCACGGGTGATTATCGACCTGTACAAGATCTCAGAGAGGTTATCCGAAGGGTGGAAGATATCCACCCAACGGTCCCTAACCCCTACAACGTGCTAAGTGGGTTACCTCCTTCCCATATCTGGTATACTGTATTGGACCTCAAAGATGCCTTTTTCTGCCTGAGGCTCCACCCCTCCAGCCAGCCTATCTTTGCCTTTGAATGGAAGGATCCTGAAATGGGGCTGTCAGGACAGCTGACTTGGACCCACTTACCACAGGGATTCAAAAATAGTCCCACTTTGTTTGATGAGGCTCTACAAAGAGACCTGGCCGACTTCAGAGTCCAACACCTGACATTGATCCTACTGCAGTATGTAGATGAACTTTTGCTGGCAGCCAACTCTGACAAAAAATACAGGAAAAGGACGGCTGCCCTCCTTGAGACATTGCTGACCCTGGGATATGGGTATCTGCCAAAAAGGCCCAGATTTGTAGACAGCAGGTCACATACTTGGGCTACCAAGTTAGCCAAGGGAAAAGGTGGCTGATGGAAGCCCGCAAGCAGACCATCACTGGCATTCCGGTTCCCAGAGGACCCTGACAGTTGAGGGAGTTCTTGGGGACTGCGGGGTTCTGCCGACTCTGGATACCGGGGTTTGCAGAAATGGCAGCCCCCTTATACCCCCTTACCAAACAGGGGTCTTCTTTGATTGGTGGCCAGAACATCAAAAGGCTTTTCAAGACATTAAAAAGGCCCTACTATCCTCACCGGCCCTTGGCCTTCCAGACTTAACTAAGCCCTTTGAGTTGTTTGTAGATGAAAAACAAGGTTATGCCAAAGGAGTATTGACTCAACAGATAGGGCCATGGAAGAGACCAGTGGCATACCTGTCCAAGAAACTAGACCCAGTGGCGTCAGGATGGCAACCCTGCCTGTGTATGGTGGCTGCCATTGCAGTGCTCACCAAAGACACTTGGAAGTTGACCATGGGCCAGCCTCTGACCATCTATGCCCCCCATGCTGTCGAGGCGTTGGTCAGACAACCACCAGATAGGTGGCTGTCCAATGCCTGGATGACTCATTACCAGGCTATGCTTCTAGACACAGACCGAGTCCGTTTTGGTCAGGTAGTGACACTCAACCCTGCCACCCTGCTGCCCCTCCCCGAGATGCCAGAACAACATGATTGCCTTCAGATTCTCGCCGAAGTCCATGGGACCAGACCAGACTTGACGGATACTCCCCTTCAGGAGGCAGATTTCACTTGGTACACAGAAGGCAGCAGTTTTCTGAACAATGGAGAGCACCGAGCAGAAGCCGCCATGACCACTGAGACTCAGGTAATCTGGGCAACAGCCCTACTACCAGGAACATCATCCCAGAAAGCAGAACTCATCACCCTGACAAAGGCCCTTCAGATGGCAAAAGGTAAGAAACTAAATGTCTATACGGACAGCAGATATGCCTTTGCCACACTACATATACATGTGGAAATAGACCGGAGAAAGGGGCTCCTAACCTCAGAGGGCAGAGACATCAAAAATAAGACTGAGATTCTGGCCCTACTAGGGGCCCTATTCTTACCACAGAAACTGAGTATCATTCACTGTCCGGGGCATCAGAAAGGAGACAGTCCTGAGGCTCGAGGAAACAGAATGGCCGATAAGGCCGCTCGGGAGGCTACTGTAGCCATGACTGCAGCCTCCACACAAGCCTTCCCTCTCGCCCAAAAAGAAACAAACATTACTCCCCCTGCCTATCATTATGATGACCAAGACTTAGATTTACTAAAGAAAATGGGGGCCACCCACTTGCCGGAAGAAAAGACAATGGATTTATAAAAATAAGGTGGTGATACCCCTGAAACAGACTTTGGAACTAATTAAAGCCCTACACCGGTTGACTCACATTGGTGCCAAAAAGTTAAAAGCTCTCCTAGATAAAGAGGAAAGCATGCACTATCTTGTGCAGGGAGAAAATACCTTTCAACAGGTACTAAATCACTGCACCGCTTGTGCGCAAACAAATGCAGGAAGAACTAAGGCCCACCCAGGAGTTCGAGTGAGAGGACGCCAGTAAGGCACTCATTGGGAGATTGATTTCATGGAGGTAAAACCTGGACTGTATGGCTATAAGTACTTACTAGTATTTGTAAATACATTCTCTGGTTGGGTTGAAGCCTTTCCCACCAAACATGAAACAGCCAACGTGGTCGCCAAGAAGCTATTAGAGGAGATCATTCCCAGGTATGGACTTCCCCCGGTATTGGGGTCAGATAATGGGCCTGCCTTCATCTCCCAGGTAAGTCAGTTGGTGGCTAAGCTACTGGGGATTGATTGGAAACTACATTGTGCCTATAGGCCCCAAAGCTCAGGACAGGTAGAAAGTATGAACAGAACCATTAAGGAGACTCTAACCAAATTAACGCTTGCAACTGGCACTAGAGACTGGGTACTCCTACTCCCTCTAGCCCTGTATCGTGCCCAAAACACTCCAGGCACTCATGGACTTACCCCGTTTGTGATACTTTACGGGGCACCCCCACCAGCCATACACTTTTATGACTCTGATGTTGCCAGCCATGCTAATAATATGTCTCTAAAAGCCCACCTGCAGGCACTCCAGATCATCCAGAAAGAGGTCTGGAAACCGTTGGCCTCCACCTATCAAGAACAACTACACAGGTCGCTGGTAACTCACGCCTTCCAGGTCGGAGACTCTGTATGGATCCGCAGGCATCAGACTAAAAACTTAAAACCCCGCTGGAAAGGACCCTACACTGTGCTGCTCACCACACCAACCGCCCTCATGGTAGACGGGATAGCTGCTTGGATTCACACGTCCCACGTTAAGTCAGCTCATTCTTCCGACGGTAGGCAGGCGACATAGAAGGTTCAACGCACTCAACCCCCTTAAAAATAAGACTTACCCGTGGGGAACCTTAATCATTATTTGGGTGACGGTAGAAATTATACTGGCCAGTGGTCAAGAAAAGAGCCCACACAGGGTATTTAAATTGACCTGGCAGGTTCTCTCCCAGACAGGGGACATAATCTGGGAAAAGACTGAAAATCATCCCCTTTATGCATGGTGGCCCACTCTTACACCCGATTTTTGCAGTCTAGCGGCCGGCCTAGATACATGGGATATCCCGGGGACTAACACCAAAGAAGAAGCGGGGGGGGAGGATGCCCTGGCTAAAAGTCGTCGGGCTCTTCAAGACTCCATGGAGACAGCACCGGGTGTAGCTCCCAGGCTGCAAAAGATGGTCTATCAGGTCAATATTTCCATGTCTGCCACAGAGATGGGCGAACTTGGGAAAAGGACAGACAGTGCGGGTCCCTAGATTATTATTATTGTGCAGCCTGGGGATGTGAGACCACTAGAGACGCCTATTGGAAGCCCTCCTCCACCTGGGACAAGATTAAGGTAAGAGGGGGTGGAAAAAAGGCTCGACAGGTACCACCTCCCTCCCCCTTAACATCTCCTTCACTGAGCGAGGAAAGCTAGCCAGAGAATAGATAAAAGGATACATGTGGGGATTAAGATGGTACTTGTCTGGACCAGATCGAGGTCTCCTCTTTAAGATTCAACTCAAAGCAGAGACAGCCACTAGGGAAGTGGGACCCAATCTCGTACTGGCAGACCAAAAGCCTCCCTCTCTGCAACTACCCCCTCCAGGTATATCTAAGAGACCAGTAAGCCCGACAACCCCAAATCCCAAGACTAGAGAGTCCTCCATGTCTGTAGTCACCCAACCTTCCACAGTCACCAGTCGCCCTCATGTAGTGGGCTCTGGAGATAGACTTCTCAACCTGATACAGGGGGCTTACCTAGCCCTAAACTCTTACGACCCAGAGAGGACCCAAGAATGTTGGTTATGCCTAACCTCTAGCCCACCATATTATGAGAGAGTGGCCATTCTAGGAAATTATAGTAACTCCACCACCGCCCAAGATGCCTGTAACTCCATTCCCAGCCATAAGTTAACCTTGGCCGAAGTGTCAGAAAGAGATTTCTGTCTGGGAGCAGTCCCATTGACTCATCAAGACCTCTGTAATCAGACCTAGCGACTTGCTGCAGGAAATTACTACTTAGCGGCAGGACCAGGAATCTATTGGGCTTGCAACACTGGTCTAACCCCCTGTATATGACTACAGTGTTTAACCAAACCTCTGAATTCTGTGTGCTAATTAAATTATGGCCTAAGGTTACATATCATGAACCTGAATTTATATACCAACATTTCTAGGGACTAGTTCGAAACTGCCAAGAACCGGTATCCTTAACCTTGGCCCTACTCTTGGGAAGGGTTACAATGAGAGGCATAGTGGCCCGTATAGGGACCGGTACTACTGCCCTGATACAAGCTTCACAGTTCAGAGAACTGCAACAGGCAATGCATGCAGACTTACAGGCGTTAAAAGAGTCGGGCAGCACCTTAGAGAAATCCCTGACATCCCTCTCTGAGGTAGTGCTCCAAAACAGACGAGGACTAGATGTTCTATTTTTACAAGAAGGAGGACTCTGTGCAGCACTAAGAGAGGAGTGCTGCTTCTATGCAGACCACACTAAATTGGTGAGAGACAATATGGCTAAACTCAGAGAAAGGCTCAAACAAAGACAGAAGTTATTTGAGTCTGAACAAAGTTGGTTTAAAGGGTGGTTTAACAAGTCCCCATGGTTTACCACTCTAGTCTCCTCTATAATGGGACCATTAATTATTATTCTCCTAATATTGCTCTTTTGACCCTGTATTCTAAACTGCTTAGTCCAATTCATGAAAGACAGGCTATCCACGATCCAAGCTTTAGTTCTTACTCAACAGTACCATAAACTAAAACAATGTGAACCTGAGCTACAAAAATGAGAGAGACCAGACCTCCCGAATGAAAGATTCCATTCGAGTATATAAGAAAATGGGGGAATGAAAGACCCCTTCCTGCTTTATCTGCAGTAACGCCATTTTGTGCTAGGCCCAGAACAGGCAGGGATGAAAAAATACTGAAACAAAAGTGAGCCAGAAGACAGCCCAGTCCCTGTCAAAACAAGATATCTGTGGTTGACAACCTGGACCGGGGTAAAGACACAATATTGCAAAGACACAATATTTTTCCATACCTGCTGAGACAAGGACGAAAATCAGCACCCTGTCCCAGAGGAGAGATCAAGGCCACCCTTTTCCAAAGAACTTGAGTCTTGTCCCCAGTTCACCCTGGTTTCATTTAAACTAACCAATTAAAACACTGTTGCTATGCTTCTGCTTCTGTACCTTGCTTCTGCCCCCCAAGCCCTATAAAAAGGGGACTGCCCTTTGTCCAGCGAACAAGTCCTCTGAGAGACTGTGTGCCCACAGGTACCTGTGTAAATAAAACTCTTACTACTTGCATCCGAAGTGAGTGGTCTCGCTGTTCCTTGGGACGGGTCTCTTCAGACTGAAGATACCCTCCGGGGTTCTTTCAGTGTTACAGGGGCAAAAATTACTCAAACGCAGCTTTATAATCAATGTCCACCACAGCATTGGTGACAAGTCACTAGAGCTAGAAACTTGAAGAACATTGACAGCACAACAGGTTGTATAGTGCCTTTTTCAAGTGACTATGCTAATATAAACCTCTCCCAGGCATGTAGATTTGAGCTGCAAAGGAATAGTGGCATAATGTATATAATGGGTGATTTGTGCTTATTCAGGGACTTCTTGGATCTATTATTAGTCGTTTCCCTTCCTAAGTAATATTCCTGAAGATTCCTGAAGGATGGAATGTTTTAGTCTCAGAGGAAACCACTGACCTTGTCAGCTCAAAACCATTATGTCTTACTCTTTTGGTTGTATCAGAATTCTACCATAGTATCTGAATTTATATTACTTCATTGTGATTTTCTTCTTTTCAAAGTGTAAGTAATGATTCTACCTGTTGTGAAAGCCCTTTACATATTTATTGGCCTAGTAAATGACTAATTTCCCATCAATTTGTGTTTCATTTATAAATTTATAAAGCAGTTTATAAATAGTGAGTGTAAATCACATTAGAAGACAATTATATACAAGATAGTTCTTAACACTTGAGCATTTAAAAAAAATAGAGCCAGAAGTTAAACCAAGATTTTGGTATAGTACCATATCCTTACATATGCTATACAACTCTATGATGATGTAGAGACATTTCTGTGATGATGTCAAAATGGGGACTGAATGTTCTATAAAAAAATATCATGAAAATTTATTCCAGTGACTGATAGATAGCATAGAGGAGCAAAAGAAGTGGCTAATATATATTGCAAAGATCATATTGTCAACCTAACATATGTCCGAGTAAAGATGTGAAAAATAAGACCTGTCATTATTCTAAATTTTTACATCTCTAGAAATCCAACATCATGAAATATATATAAGAGGTGTAGACACTAAAGTGTAAGAATGAGTTAGAATTTGTGTACAATAGTGACTTGGGTTGAAATAAGAAGACTTGAGACAGGAATATTTGCAAGAAGTCTACTGTAAAGGAGAGTTACTTTATATCCAAGGGCTTGCAGATTGTGTTACTGTTAAAACCATATTTTCTAGAAAAGCTGGATAATTACAAAGAAAAACCTAGGTGCACAACAAATATTTATTAGAAAGATCAATAAATCACAAAAGTACCAAAAAAATCACAGAGTTTAAAAACTAGTGTTTGAAGTCATTTTATTTGAGATGCAATTCATAAAAACATGTTTGAGGGAGGAGGAAAGGGGAGTAAAGGGGAGGATATAAGATTAGAAATGTAAATGTTCAGAATATCCAATAAAATTTTAAAAATGTCAAACATACCAACCTTTTTTTTTCTGAAAATATTTTTATTAAATAGCAAAGCAGAACTTGAACACAAATTTAAATATCTGTAACAATGTCACAAAATGGTTGCAAAATGTCTGTAATGGGAGGATTACATATCCTTATAACTAAGTCACCCATCCATGCCTACATTAGTACATTAGATGATTCCACATGTCAGCAGCCCATCAAAGAGCTAGCAGTTCCATTATTGGATCTTTCCTGTTACAAAAACTTGCTAATATTTTGGGTATCAGCTCTTTATGAGATGGAAACTACAAACAAAATTTTTAAAATTTGTTAAAGAATGACTAAAATACTGTAACTATGTTTGTTTCAAAAACTCTGGGTATACAACTGAGACAAAACACTAAGGATGTCTAGCACTTCCTAGATGTTTCTCAGCTATTGGATTTTCCTCAATTGAGAACTTTTTGTTTAGCTCTGTACCACATTTTTTAATAGTGTTGTTTGATTATCTGGTGTCTAGCTTTTTGAGTTCTTTTTATACCTTGGATATTAGGCCTCTATCTGATGTGGAGTTGGTAACGATCTTTTCCCATTCTGTTGGCTGCAGTTTTGTTTTCTTGACACTGTCCTAAGCCTCACAGAAACTTGCAAACTCATTAAGTTTCATTTGTTAATCTTTGACCTTAAAGCAGGGGCCACTGGTGTTTTATTCAGAAGATTATTTGCCTATGCCTATGTTTTCTAAGGTTTTCCCTATTTTCTCATCTAATAGTTTCAGTGTATCTGGTTTAATGTGGATATATTTGTTCCACTTACACTTAAGCTTTGTACAAGGAGATAAGAAAGGGTCTATTTTCATTCTTCTGCATGCTGAGTGCCAGTTGGACCAATACCATTTGTTGAATAGGCTGTCATTTTTCCATTGAAGGTTTACAGGACCTTGTTCAAAAATCAGGTGACCATATATGTGGGGCCTTATTACGGGGTCTTCTATTCTATTCCTTTGATCCATGTGCCTATTTCTGTACCAGTCCCACACAGTTTTCAGCAGAATTGCCTTGTACTATAGCTTGAGGTCAGGGATAGTGATTCTCGCAGATGTTTTCTTGTTTTTGAGGATGGATTTCACTTTTCTAAGTCTTTTGTTATTCCAGGTGAAATTGCTCATTTCTCTTTCCAACGCAATAAAGAACAACATTAGAATTTTAATGGGGATCACATTGAATCTGTAGATTGCTTTATGTATGATGGTCAATATTAGAATGTTGATCCTTCCATTACATGAGCATGGGAGATCTTTTCATTGTCTGAGACCTTCCTTGATATCCTTCTTTATAGGTTTAAAGTTCTTGTCATACAGGTCCTTCACTTACTTAGTTGGAGGCACACCAAGGTATTTCATCGTTTTTGTGACTATTGTAGAGGATATCTTTTTCCTAATTTCTTTCTCCACATGTTTGTCCTTTGAATACAGGAAGGCTACTGATTTTTTTGAATTAATTTAATGTCCAGCCACTTTGCTGAATGTTTATCAGCTGTAGGAGTTCTCTGGTGGAATTTGTGGGGTCACTTAAGTACACCATCATATCATCTGCAAAATGTTTTTAGCTTCCGAATGTGACAGTTTACATTTCACAGAAAACCTTTAATTATTTATAGCTTCAATGTATTTTCAGTTGATTAAAAAGATATCAGCAATCCTCTCTTATTAGTAAAAATCACAAATGGCAAGCAATAGATAAGAAAGTATCACAGTTTGGTATAGTGTCAATACTTAGTTTCAGGTTACTCTGTTGGAGATAACTATGCAGGTCTTCTCCTGACGAAGATGGGGAGGCAGAGGCAGATGTAGATGCAAAAGTGGGTGCACAAGTTACAGAAGCTCTGCATTCAGTACATGATTTTGGTCACTTTTTCACAACATGTTTATTTTCTTGTACATTTAACTTGTTAGACTTTTGATAAAACACAGTGCTACACAATATATGTGTATATATATTAGAAATTGGCAAAAGATTCTTCTTAAAGTTTCAAAAATATCTGTAATTTTAATATAACGTCTCTACATGTGCACATTTTCATAGAGCAATATATACATAGAACGTTAACTCAGAGATGCTCCTGTTAAGCTTTTGTATTATCTAGATCTGACATTGTCTTTATAAATACTCAGGGAAGCAAACAAAGATACTCTAACTTTTGGATCATATCCAAGCTTATGTAGAAAGAACAAAAGCAGCAATCCATAGAAGATAGTGAGATGAACCCTTTACTATCTTTTGCTTTTCGTTTCAGTTGTTTGAAAAACACTTTAAGGAGACATGAGGTTATCAGTATATTGTCCAAGAACTTGATTTTCTGATTTTATCATCAGGTTTACTTCCTCAACTGCATCTACTCTTGCAGAAAGATTTTCAAGTTTGTGTTGTAGTTCAAACTCCTGATTGAGAAGTCGAGTCTTTCTTCAAGTTCCACCTGATTTTCAGCATAAACTGCGTCATTATCAGCATTCATTATCTTGGGAACATACATTGAGCTCTTTATCGCAAACTCCTTAGTGAAGTGTCTTTCATCAGAAGCACATTGAGGAGGTGGGATAGGTAGCCAACTTACATTAAATTAAAAAGGAAAAGTTCAGTATACATTCTATGTAACTTAGATTTAAAAATTTGGTATTGAAAAGGGATAAGTTGAGGTTTCCCTATGCAAATAAATAGATATGAAGTACACATGGTCCACTTTCTAATTCTAAATGTTAGTTTGTTTGTTCATTTGTTTGTAATCTTCAGGGAACAGTAAAATCTACTTGTTGACAGAGGTGTCGGTAGAAACAATAAACAAATTTCAGGGAAGATATTTTTTGAACAGTCAGGTTGTACTGGTGAATGATGCTTGGGAATGAGACTTCAGATGCTGCTTGAGGTAACAGGTTCTGGAATAGCTTTTGTTGCAGAGGGGACAAGCATGGGGCCTCTCCCCACTGTGCTTTTTTATGTGTCTGTTGAGATCTGTTGAACGGTAGAATGTCCATTTGCAGCCAGGCACATTGCACTCATAACTCCTCTTTCCAGTGTGTTTCTTCATGTGGTCTTTGAGGTGGTGAGCCTTTGTGTAAGATTTCCTACAATCTGGGTAGGAACATGAGTAGCGCTTCAAAGGTTGAGGGTTGATTGGAGAGATAGGGCTCAGTGTCTGCAGGTCTGCGTTCAACTCTGGACCCTTTCCTTGAACCAAATCAGAAGCTGAAGGGCTTGCCTGAGGTTGCCTTTGAAAAGAAGGGTAACTTGAAGGATTTGAGGATTCACCTACATATGGGGCGCGGTTACTAAGTAAAGTCACATGATGATCAAGGCTTTGCACAACATTGGGTGTTCCATTGATACTTGGGTAGACATTAGGATCAAGAGAGGTTCTCAAATGATCCAAGGAGAATGACTCTTCAGAACTTGGACTCCTCTCTGGATGCCAAGCTAAGTGTTCTTGTATAGGACATGAAGTCACCTGAGGATCAAGTCTTTCTTCCACATCAGGTGTTCCATTCACACTTTGAGAAGCATCAGAATCAAGAAAGGCCATTATGTCATCCAAGAAGAAAGACTCTTCAGAAAGCGGACTTGTCTCAGGGTGCCAAGCTAGGTTGACTTGGTTACTAAGTGAAGTCACTTGAGGATCAAGGTTTTCTTCAACTTTGGGTGTTCCATGCAAACTTCGGGAAGCATCAGAATCAAGAAAGGCTATTATCTCATCCAAGAAAAAAGACTCTTCAGAACTGGGACTTGTCTCTGGGTGACAAGCTTGGTTGGCTGGGTTACTAAGTGAAGTCACCTGAGCATTTTGGCTTTCTTCAATACTGGTAGTTCCATTCAGATTTAGGGAAGCATTAGAATCAGGAAAGGCTATTATCTCATCCAAGGAGAATGACTCTTCAGAACTGGGACTTGTCTCTGGGTGACAAGCTAGGTGGTCTTCCTTACTAAGTGAGGTCACCTGAAGATCAATGCTTTTTTTAACATTAGGTTTTCCATTCAGACTTGGATGGATATTTGGATCAACAGAGGTTCTCATGCGATCCAAGGAGAACAAGACTTCAGAACTGGGGTTTGTCTCTGGATGCCAAGATAGGTGGTCTTGACCAATATGCGAAATCATTTGAGATTCATGGCTTTTTTCAACATTAGGTGTTCCATTCAGACTTGGGTGGATATTTGGATCCACAGAGGTTCTCATCTGATCCAAGGAGAATAACTCTTTAGAACTGGGACTTATTTCTGGATCCCAAGATATGTGGTCTTGATTACAAAATGAATTCACCTGAGGATCCAGGCTTTTTTCAACATTTGGTGTTCCATTCAGAAATGGGTAGACATTTGGATCAGAGGACCTCATCTGATGCAAGTAGCATGACACTTTAGAACTGGGATAATTCTGTGGATGCCAAGTCATATTTTCTTCTGCATTAGATGGTGCTCTCTTAGACCCATGAAAATTTGGGCCAAAACTGGTGTTTGGCATCTGAAAACCATAGAAAGTCTGGCCACCAATTGGATTTGTCACCCAGTGACTGACCATCAAATCCTGATCACATCTGTGTCCGGATAACTGATACCCAGAGAGAAAGTGCTCACCACTGACCAGGTTCTCCTGACCTCTGGAGACATTCTGACCATGGAAGGATGACTTCTGGTAGTAGAGCTTCATGTGGTCATGGTTATCTCTCACCGGAGGCTCATAAAAAGCCTGATATTCATTAAAAGGTATCATCAGATCTGCATTGAATCCATTATTAGCTACTAAATCCCTCTGCTGATACCTAAAAGAACTCTGTTCAGAAAAGGAGTCCAGGGAGAGATCTACATTTGAATTCTGGTCTGCATGTCTTCCAGAGAGAGCCACATGATGATTACCAAAGGGAATCCTCTGACTCTCATTCAAGGCTGTATTTTGGATCAGAAGAATCTTGTCATAATTTACTGTCCTCATCCAGTATTTTTCATTGTAGAGAGATTCCCCAGCTTCAAGGACTGCTTTATTATGGGAATGAGGTTGGCATATCTTTGGTGTGTTTTTGAGCTCCTTAAGCTGAGGGCCTTCAGGGCATTTTTTCTGCTGAACAGACACAGCTATCTGGTTCACAGAGGCAGTCTCACTTGGCTCTCCAGTTTTTCCTGGGTGTGCTGTCGAGTTCAGAGTACAGGTTATCTCAGGTGTGCTAGAGTATGCAGATGTCTTCACTGTTGGTTGCCAGGCAAGCATCTCTGAGCTCTGACCAGAGACATACTGGCTGGACTCCACAGGGAAAGGCTGGGTATTACACCTCCCTGGATGAATTGCACCTGTGGATTCTTCCATGTCTATGCAGGCTTCAGAAATGGCCTGGGAAGTCTTCACCTTCCTGCACTGTTGGGAGAAAAATTAACATCTGGCTAAGCTAGGTATTCAGTGGTAGAGATTAAAGTTCTTGAGAATACTCAAACTCCGTGACAGGCAGAACTTAAATGATAGACATAAACAGGCATAAAATGTGCTCTGGAGATCAGGGATTCACAACTTTAAGGGCTCTGATGAAGATGGGATGGGCAAATAAAAGCTTCATTACTCTGGGTTCCCCTTTTATAAAACTAGGCCTGATATGTTATGAACTTCTGAGTCTATGATTTCATAGGTCATACCTTTCCGCATGTAGACCCCTATACTTAGAAGACATGTTTAAATATCTCATCTCAGGCTCTTAGAGTTTAGAAGATGCTCTCATTAAGTAAACTCTAAGGAACTGTGTATGTTAGCTTGCCTCTGATTTACTTTATAAACAATATACTATTACATGTTTGCATTCATCAACTTTAGAAGAGAATGCGGAACAGGATTTGTTGGTGGTACTGGTCGGTTTGTACAGGAGCAGTAGTTCATGTGGGGTTTGTTTTGAATGAAGAGAGTGAATGAAAAGAAACTGGTGTGATGTTGAAACCTCTTGCAGTGTAGACTTATAGATTACAAGAGGTTAACCTTAGTAATGGTGGATACAGAATCTGGTGTGATTATTTTTTGTAATGCTACAATCTGTTGTTTCCTTTCGGTATTTGATCCAATCAATTTTCTCAAATATTATAGATAAATGCTAAGAGAGGATTTCACTCTCAGCACACTGACAATAGGACCCAATCACCTAGTATTGTATCCACATAGTTCATGGATCCTGGAGATATCCTGATGGTGGTAAAGGTTGATGAAATGAGACAAAAATCTTATTTTAAATTTTAAAAGCAAATACTGAAAACTAATGTTTAAGAAAGGAAGATGGAATGAAAGACAGAAAAAAAAAACAAGAAAAGAAATAATACAAATGGAGAAATCACTTCATCATCATGAGATACAACATGTAGTATTGGAACAAATATGAAGTTGTTTTGATGGATAGTTTCACTCTGGAAATTAATAAAAAAAAATCTGTAAGATAAGAGATTAAAATTGCTTGCACCTTTTCACCAATTAGAAAACAATTTCTGGATTTGTGAAGGTATCATCCATAGGCATCACTTATTAAAACACAAGCAAAGTGTCCAGCTCAATATTCAGCCTCTCTCCTATCCCAGACAAGTGGAGAATCATTCCTCCCATGAAGATTTACAGGAATTAACAGGACAAATTAGTTTCACAGAAGACATTTATACTTCAATATAGTCTCATAATCATTATATTTGTCTCTAACTCTTGATTGCAGAAATTAAAAAATACTTGCCATAATATAAGCCAAGGATTCTTTTTTTTTGTATTGTCATAACACAGATCTGCAGGCTACTTCCTAATTAATACTATACCACATAACATATTCAGTTTTTAAATAATTTATATTTTGTTATCTATGATTTTCAACTAACAACATGTACAACCACAACAATTAGAATACTATGGTAAGACAATAAAATAATTCACAGCCATCCTAACTATCTCTTAAGATCAATACTCTTGCCATTCAGCTGCATAAGGAAGACACAAGGCTAATTTATAGAAAACAAAGTGGAGAGGAGCTTAAAACATGTAGGCACAGGGAAAAGTTTTCTCAACTGCAAACAAATAGATTATACTCTAAGATCAAGAATCAACAATTGGGACCTCATAAAATTGGAAATTTTCTGGATGCTAAGCATATTATCAAGAAGACAAAATGTCCAACAACAGATTGAAGAAGGATGGTTGATACTCCTGCAACTGATGGAGGGCTAATATACAACATATAGAAAGAACACAGGAAGTTATACTCCAGAGAATCAAATATTTATTTTTAAAAATGTTATACAGAGCCTAACAAAGAATTCTCAGCTGAGAAATTGCAAATAGCTCTGAAGCACCGAAAGAAATAATCAATATGGCTAGTTATCAGGTAAATGTAAATCTAAACAACCCTGAGAATCCACCTCACTTTAATCAGAATGGATAAGGTCAAAAATCATGTGACATAAGATGCTGGCAAGAATTTGGAGAAAAAAAGGAAATTTCTTGATTGTTGGTGTGATTGTAAGCTGGTACAACCACTGTGTAAAACAGTCTGGTGGTTTTCCAGAAAATTGAACATAGTGCTACGTGAAAACCCAGCTCTTCTACTCCTAGACATATAGCCCAAAGATGTTCCAACATATGACAAGCACACATGCTCCACCATGTTCTAGCAGCCTTATTTATGATATCCAGAAGCTGGAAAGAACCCAGATGTTTAAAAAAAGAGGAATGGATAAAAGATGAATGGTACATTTATAAATTAGAAACAATGACTTTATGAAATTCCTAGGCAAATGTATGGGTGGAGATAATATCATGAGTACCCCAGTCACAAAAAGACACAGACAGAATGCACTCGCTGTGAAGCAAATATTAGCCACAGAAAACTTTGGGTACCCCAGAAACAATTGACAGACCTTATGATGTGCAAAGTAGAAGGAAGGCCAAAATGTTAAACCTCATTCCTGTTTAGTAGAAAGAACAAAACACTTTAGATAGGAAATACAAGGTAAAATAGAGGAACAGGGAATAAAGAAAAATCATTCAGAGACTTCTTTAAAAGGGGAACCATCCTGTATGAAGCCACCAAACCCTAGCTCTATTACTGATGCACAAAGTGCTTAGAAGCAAGAAACATATAGAGATGCCTCCTCAGGGTCTCTGCCAGAGTTAAATTCATACAGCTTAGCTTGTTAGCATCTAACCATCAGAGTGAACTTGGGGACCCCAATGAAGGTGCTAAAGAAAAGCCTGAAGGAGCTGAAAGGGGTTGCAACTGCATGGAAAAACAATGTGATCAACCAACCAAACCCTACACAACCCCCATGTACTATAACACTGACCATTGAGAACACATTGAGAAAACTATGGTTACAGTTGCATATGTAGCTGAACATAGCAGTGTCTGGCATCAATTTGAGAAGAGCTCTTTGGTCCAGTGAGAACATGTTTCCCCAATGTAGGGAAATGCCAAAACACTGGGGTTCAGTGGGCTGGAAGGGAGCAAGGTGGAGGAAGAGCATACCATTATAAATATTAATACAAAGAGTATGTAATAAGAAAGGAAAAGAAGAACCAATAAGAAAGAAAAATTCCCATGTTGGGTGAGGGTCTGGTCATTGTCACTTTGCTACATGTTCCAGTCATCCACCTCTATTCTGAGCAAATAGTGACATATCTTTGAAAACCATCCCTTAGTCAGACTATTAGACTCCACAAGAAACTGAATTTCTCGGATCAAAAAATTGCCCTCTGTCACCAGTGGTCAACTCCAACACTAAATGTACTGCCCACAGGTGTGGCAGATCAACTCCACAAGGGACAGTATTTTTAAATGTTGTATCGACACCTGGCTTCACAATTGTTTTCTCTTATAGTGCTCAAGCATCGTGTTAATCATTGTTGACTTAGCCTTGTGAAGCCCCTTCCTCCTTCCCTGGAATAATGGGACTCACAGGAGTATGTTCTTAAGCATTCCAAGGCCAAGGCAAGGGGTGGCTCCTACTCTGTCTCTTAAGGTACCACAGAAATACCGTAAAAAATCTAATCATGGGGCTTAACATTCCATTCCAAACAATTAAAGGAAAGTCCCACATAAACTGTACATGGGTTTTTTATGAACTTATAAATTCATGCCTATAGTGTAAATTAAGCTTGTGATCATTAAATAAATTTATGAAACCACAATAAAATTCAAAGTCCGTCTGGAGATGAAGAAGGATTTACGGAAGCTTCATTCTAACTTAGAAGAAGGAACTTAGAAGACCTACTTAATTCTAAGGCCAGAGCCTTTCTGAAACCAATACAGATGCTTAGAGCCAGCCATCAGACTGAGTACTGGGACCCCAGTGGAGGAGTTATGGAACGTCCTAAAGAGTTGAAGAAGTTTGCAACCCCATTGTTAGAACAATAATACCAACCAGCCTGACTGTCCAGAGATCCAAGGGAAAAACCACACACCAAAGAGCAAAGATGGAGGAAGAATCCACGGTTCCTGCTGCATGTAGCAGAACATGGCCTTATTTCTCGTTGATTTAAGGGGAAGCCCTTGGTCCAGTATAGACTAGATGCCCTTGTGTAGGGGAACCTTAGGGTGGTGAGGTAGAACTCTCATAGAAACAACTGGATGTAGATGGAATGAAGGTTTGTGTAGAGGAAACCAGGAAAGAACATATAGATGAAAGTTAAATGAATAAAATATCCAATTAAAAATAAAATTATGAAATTAATTTTTCTCTATATGTATGTGAAAAAAAAAGAATTTTTGGATGTACTTACGGTTCGCAGTCCTGTAAACTCACAATGGCAAGCTGAGGATGAAAATTCTAAAAGTCTTGTAGTTTTGAGTACTGCAAGACAGATTGGTACAGCTGGTCTAATCTAGAGGCTGGAAACTGGAACAGCTGGTGCCAGTACCAGTGTAGGTATAGACTAGTGAACAAGCTGAGGACAAGCTGACAAATAGGCACTCCTTCCTGCTTCCATGGACTTATATCGGCCTCCAGCGGAAGGTGTATTTTGGATTAAAGTATGTCTTCCTGTCACGTGTTCTTGGTCACCAATCAATTAACAAAATTCAACCAGTCACCATCTCAGAGGTGTGTCCATCTTGTGTAGATCTTTTGGCTTTCTAGGTATTTTCAAGTAGACAAAAAAGGGAAACTTGTTGGAAATCACAACCTTGACCTCAGAAAAATGTGGTTTTACTGTCCTAAAACACATTAAAAGTAGGGGACAACATAGTGTAACATGATTTCATTTCAGAAGATATTTTCAGATGGATGAATACCTAAGTTTGACCAAGTGGACTTGCAAATGATCTCTTTCTTTTACATACCTCCTGCATTTGCCAGGCTTCTCTAGAGGACCAACACTTACACAGTGAATCTTTCTATATATGTAAGTAGGCAGAGATTTAGTATAATGGCTTACAGGTTGAGGTAGCTCAGCAACCCGTATCAAACAGAGCATAGCTCCAATCTCTAGACTACTCCAAATATGATGAGAGTTTCAAGGTTATATATAAAAACAAGGCCAGCAGTTCTGGATTATTTCCCCAACAAACCTGGTTACAAAGTCAGCATTTGCCTCAAAACTGTCAATGCAGAGGGAAGCAGATATTAAGTTTATGATATGACTCCCAGCATCACCCAATTATGTTAAAGGCCACAGTAGTATTCCAAGTAGATATTTGTACCCATCCATTATAATTGATGCTTTCTATAAGACATTATTCCAGTAGACATTTGGAGGTGCAGTAAAATCCAAACTATCCTGCATTACAATTGTAAATGTGGTCATGAGATAGCTTGAATAAGGACCTAGCTGTGAGTTGCATCAGATCAATGCTGTCTGGTTTTGGAGAGATCATGAATATTTCCCTGGCACTATAGCTTCTTGAGTTCTCTGTGTACCTTTGATACTAGGTTTAAAATAGTAGTATGTGCCTTTTATCCCAACTCTCAGAAGAGAAATTGGTAGATTTCTAAGTTCTAGGTCAGCCTGGGAATGAGCCAGTTTTAATTAAAAAAAATATGATTTGGTGGAGGAATGATGACACATGCCTTAAATCCCAGAATTCTGTAATTGAGCATTCAGATCCCTCAGTTGAAAATTACGCAGAAAAGGCCAAGACAGCTAATACTAAACAGGAAATGACTTAATAGACTAAGGGAGACATGTACCAGGCCCAGGAAGCAGAATAATTTGGGAGCATTTGCCTTGTACCTGTGGCTTTAGAGTCAAGAACAGAAGGGATTGCAGATTCTGACAAGCTGAAGATAGGATATCAATGGAGATAAGAATAGACCATTTTACTCCGATGAAATATTCTGATAAGTGATTTCTGAGGACATAAAATTGTTGTGTTCCAGAATTAACTGAGTCTGTACCTAGCCCTACAGGGAAATTAATTATTTATAGATATCACACAGGTGGTAATGATTTTTAAGGCATTTAAGGATCAAGGAGTTTTGATCCAACAATTCCTGCAGAAATCACACAAACACAGATCTCACTCAGCCAAATAGTTACTTTGAATGCACATCCTAATCACATCAATGATGTAGCTCATGTGTTTGAATATACCTATATGATAGAGAGTAGAATAGGGTGATTAGGAAGTGTGAATATTAGCTGTGACCTTGTTGAAGTAATTGTGGCCTTATTCAAGGGAGTTTTTCAATATCCGTGTGTGCTTTGATGATCCAATGCTGTGGCTCCACCCAATGCAGAATGAGAGGGCTCTCTTGGCTCCCTTTGTATCAAGCAGTAGAATGATCATCTCTGCCAACACCATGTCTGTCTTGCTACATGATCCCATGTTTCTTACCATGAGGAAATGGACTGAACTTCTCAGACTGTTAACCAGCCCTGATTATATGTTTGCCTTTAAAGAAATGACTAGTTCATAGTGTCTCTTATGAGCAATAAAACCTTAACTAAAACATATAGGTAATAAAATGTCAGAGACTACTGAAGGTTGGAATCATATGAAAAATGTGAAATTATTTGAAATGTCTAAGGGACTATCTCATATAAAGCAGTCTTGAAATAATACCATGGTTTTATAATTTTATACTGTTAAATGAATTAGTAACCTTGAATTTAGTATACAAAATTGTATTGGGATTATTGTTCAGAGTGTATGTGTACTTTGAGAGGAAAGCTTAGATTGTAAATAAGTGGGTAAACAAAAATTACATCCAAGAGGGAAAAGGAACTCCCCAGAGAGACCAATAGAGTCAACTAATCTGGATTTCTGAGAGCTCTCCCCAAAGAGCATGCACAGGCTGATCCAATCCCCTACCCCCACACACATATGTAGCAGATTCTTAGTCTACACATGGATCCCCCAACAACTGGATAAGGGACTCCACCTAAAGCTGTTGTCTGACTTGAATCCCATTCCTTAGAAGGTTACCTTGTCTGACCTCCATGGGAGAGAATGTGCCTAATCCTGATGAGATAAGATTAGATGTGCCAGCTTTGGTGGATTCCCATGGGGCCCCATCCTATCAAAGAAAAGGGGGAGTTGGCGGGAGAGGGACTCCTTAAGGAAGAGACAAATGAGCAGTGTTTGGGATACAAGTAAATAAATAAAAAAAAATTAAAAATAAAAAAAGATAGTGACAATGTATTAAAACAAGGGGTACATAATCTCTGTCCTGCAGGCAGCAGTACATGCTCTGTCCAGATGATTCTAGAAATAGTGTCAAGAATAAAGTGACTACAGGGAAAACTGATGCTGTTATGCTGGAGCAAAAATTTAGATGATTAAGAAAAGACCAGCTTAGGGTTAGCATCGAGTGCTACAAAGATCAGAGCTGGAAAATTGAAATAAGCCCTTTATCAGGGCACAGAAGATAATATTTGAAGCCCAACTAATGACAGAAGGAGCTGGGAGTAATTTTGTCCCCAGGGTATTTTGCTTCCTCTTCTAAGAATGACTGAAGCATCCACATTTAGGTCTTCCTTTTTACTGAGGTTCATGTGATCGGTGAAATATATTTTGGGCCTTCAAAACATTTGGGCTGATATCCCTTTATCAGTGAGTGCATACCATATGTGTTTTTTGTGAAGGGGTTCCCTCACTCAGGAGGATATTTTCTACTTCCTTCCATTTGCCTAAGAGTTTCATATAGTCAGTGTTTTGAATATCTCTGTAGTGCATCATTGAGTAAATGTTCCACCTATTTTTGTATGCCTACCACTTTTGAAGTACATCTGGGTTATTTCCAGCTCATGGCTTTTATACATAAGGCTGATATGAACAAATAGGGATCATCCTGTTATGGTTTACATATACTTGGCCCAGGCAGTGGCACTATGGAATGTGTGGCTTTATTGGAGGAAGTGTGTCATTGTGGAAATTGATTTTGAGACCCTCCTCCTATCTACCAGAAGTGGCCAGGTCTTTTCCTGTCTTCCTTTAGATGAAAATGTAGAACTCTCAGCTCCTCATGCACTTTGCATGCCTGGACTTGCCATGTTCCAGCCTTGATAATGAACTGAATCATTGAATATATAAAGTAATCCCAAATAAATGTTTTCTGTAAGACGTGCCTTGGTCATGGTGTCTGTTGAAAGCACTGAAACCTTAAGACAGAAGATAGCACCAGGAAGGGGTTATTGCTTTGATAGGCCTTATCATTCATTTGTTTGGAAGAATGTGGATTTTGGTATTTTGGATTTAAAGAGTACTGGAATAATTTAAATGGGGTTTAATAAACTATCCTTGAAGGTATATGGAAGACTTTGTGAGGGTGATCTGAACTGTTCAGACCTGGCCAAAGATCATGTGGTCTAATTCAGTGCAGAATTTGAGTATGTGGCCTAAAGATTTGTTTTCAGGTAGTTGGGTGGAAAATTTCTTAAGCAGTGAAGGATTTAGAAAATAGGCATGTAGTGATAATGTAATAGAAAAAGGGGCCAGGTTCCAGCTCCTGCAAACAGCATAACTTAGCAGCTTTATGCCTGGACTCTGGCTTTATTATCAAGGGAAGGAGGCTACCCGGACAATTGATGCTGTTTATCTGGAGCTAAAAAATTAGTGATGATTAAGAACAGACCAGCATCACTGTGGTATAATCTTTTGAAAAGTATTTTTGGAGAGCAGATAGAATCTGTGTTCCTGAGACATTGAGAGTTGCACCTCACACAGCAGCTGTACTTAGTAATATGTAAGATTCCCCCATGTGGTCCTGGTTTTGAAGGGGCCATGAAGATCTGTTGAGGCTTGTTACTATGAGAGGCCATTGAAAGCAAAAGGGATTGGGGAAAATACAGCTTATCAGCTGTAAAAGGTTTCTCGTGGCATTCTTTGAGTCACTTAAGTATACTATCATATCATCAACAAATAGTGATATCTGACATCTTGCTTTCTAATTTACATCCTTTTGACTGCATTTGTGGTATGATTGCTCTAGTTAAGACTTCCAGTACTCCATTGCAGAAGAAGAGTAGGAGCAGTGTGGGCAGACTTGTCGAGTATCTGATTTTAGTGTGATTACTTCAGCGTTCTTCCTATTTAGATTAATATTGGCTGCTCATTTGCTGTATATTGCTTTTACTATCTTTAAGGATGAGCCTAAAGTTCCTGATATTTCCAAACCATTAACATGAAGTGGTGTTTTATTATCTCAAGTGCCTTCTAAGCATCTAAAGTGATATTCATATGGTTTATATATTTGATTTTGTTTTTGGATGATAACTCTGATGGATTCTCATATATTGAACTCTCCGTGTATCCCTGGGATGAACTTTACTTGATCATGGTGAAGGATCATGTGTTGTGTTCCAGTATTCAGTTTACAAGAATTTGATTGAATATTTTCACTGATGTTCATGATGGTATATTTTCTGACAATTTCTTTCTTTCTTGTAGAGTCTCTGTGTGATTTAAGCATGAGAGTAATTTTGGCTTCAAAGAATGAGTTGTGTAGTGTTCCTTCCCTTTCTATTTCTTGAAATAGTTTCGACAGTATTGGTATCAGTTCTTTTCTGAATGTCTGATAAAATATGGCACTGAGACCATTGCCTTTTTTTCCCCCATTGGGATCAGAGGCTTTTGATGAGTGCTTGTTTTTATATAGGGATTATGGGACTGTTGTAATGATTTACTTGATTTAGATTTAAATTTGATCTTTGGTAATTTGGAGAATATGAGACATTCTCTCAAGATTTTCAATTTGGTTGAGTATATACTTATGTTGCAGGATCTGATGATTTGTTTTTACTTTCTTCAGTTTCTGTTGATATATCTTCATTTTCTTTTCTGAGTTTGTTAATTAAGATAGTCTCTGTCTCTTCTAGTTAGACTGGCTCAGGTTTTATCAATCTTTTTGATTTTATCAAAGACCTAGCTCCTGGTTTTGTGGATTTTTTGTATAGTCACTGTTTTTTTCTACATTGTTGATTTCAGCTCTGATTTTGAGTGTTTCCTGCTGTCTATTCCTCTTAGATGTATCTTCTTCTTTTTGTTCTATAAATTTTAGTTCTTCTGTCAAGCTGGCTGTGTATGCTCTCTGCATTTTCTTTTGGAACAAATCCAAGCAATGAGTTTTCTTCTTAGTACTGCTTTCATTGCATCCCATAGTTTCAGTTTGGTGTGCTCTCATTTTCATTAAATGTTGAAAATCCTTAAGATTTTATTTATTTCTTCCTTGAACATGGTATTGTTGAGTAGGGCATTGTTCATGTGTATGTGATGTTTTGATTTGTTTTTGTTTTTGAAGAGGAGCCTTAGTCCATTGTTATTTGCAAGGGTGCATGGAATCATGTCAATCTTTTTTTTTTTTTTTTTTTTTTTTTAGGTATTGATATCTGTTTTGTGATTGACAATAGGGTCATTTTGGTGAAGGTTCCATGAAATGATGTCTTAGAAAGATATGTCTTATAGGACAAATTAATATGGTTCAAATTTTGTTAGTTTCAATATGCTTCTGTTCAGCTTCTGCTTCCCTGACTTGTCCATGGATGAGATTGGGATGTGGAAGTCTCTCACTATTATTGTGTGTGATATAATATATGCTTTGAGCTTTAATAGAGCTTTTTTTTTAAATAAATGTAGGTGCCCTTGTATTTGGAGCAGAGTTCTTCACTTTGATAAATTTTTTTCCTATGATTAGTCAAAATTGTCCTTCCGTAACAACGTTGGTAACTTTTGGTTGAAATTCTATCTTATTTGATAGTAGAATAGCCACTCCAGATTGTTTCTTAGGACCATTTTTCCTTAAAATTTATTCCTAAACTTTTACTCTGAGATACAATTTGTGTTTGTTCCTGAGATGAGTTTCCTGTATGCAACAAAATGTTGGACTCAGATTGTGTATACATTCTGATAGTCTATGTATCTTTAATTGGGAAATGAATCCATTGATGCTAAGAGATATCAAAGAACAATTATTGTTCCCTATTATTTTTATTGTTAGAAGTAGAATTATATTTGTGTGGTTTTCTTCTTTTTTGTTTTTCACAAGTGATAGAAAAACACAAGAATTTGGGGGACTCTGAGACTTTTGCATAAAGCCTCATTTGTAGAATGTAAGACACTAAAGACATAGAAATGGTTAAATTAAAACTCATAGATTTTCCAGGCATCACAAAGCTCTGAGACTCAGGCTGTGCCTGACAAATAAAAACATTAGCCTAGAATAAATCTCACAAAAGCCAGAATATACTGAATGATTGCCACCTATCTAGAAAGCCCTTCTTAGGTTCCTCATGCATGGCATAGTCAGTTCATGCTATAATAACACAATTCTGAGAAACTAAACAGAGACACAACCTTTAAAAATTTGCAATGTATAAACAAAGTTCTAAACATTTAAAAGCACAGATTTAGTGGACAGGTTAAGCTATACAGTCCAAGCTGAGTATACCTCTTTTGCTATACTTTCTTTGTTTTGAATATTTGGTATTTTGACTATTATATGTCTGAGGGAATTTAATTTATCTAGTCTAATCTATTTGGAGTTCTGTAGACTTCTTGTATGTTCATGGTCATCTCTTCCTTTAGGTTAGTGAATTAGCTTCTAAAATTTTGTTCAAGATATTTAGTGACACTTTTATTTGGGAGTCTTTATATTCTTCTACAACTATTATACTTTGATTGGCTCTTCTCATTGAGTCCTGGGTTTACTAGATGCTTTAGAATAAAGCTTTTAGATTTTTGCATTATCTCTGACTGATGTGCCAATGTTTACTGTGGTATCTTTTGCCCCTGAGAAACTCTCTTCCATCTCTTGCATTCTGTTGGTAATGCTTGTGTCTATCACTTCTAATCTCTTTCTCAGGTTTTCTATCTCCAGGGTTGTTTCTTTTTGTGATTATTTTTTTTCTATTTTTGTTTTTCATTCCATCACTTGTGTGGTTGTATTTTCCTGTAGCTCTTTAACTGATTTTTCTGTTGCCTCTTTAAGGTCTTCTACATGTTTAATGGTTCTCATGTGTTTCTTCAACTTGTTTACTGGTTCTCATGAAATTAATGTGCCTCTGGAAGACCTTCATCATCCTTATCATGCAGTTTGTTTTTATGTCCAAATCTTGCTTTTCTGGTGTGTTGGGCAGTCTCTTACTTGTTTGTGACATTTTCAGGTTGTGTTTGATTCCCTTGCTTAGTTATTAGCACTACACTCTTAACATTTGGTTATCTCTGATGCCAGGTTTTCTTATATATCTGAATTGTGTGTGTGTGTGTGTGTGTGTGTGTGTGAGTGTGTAAGTGTGTGTGTGAATGTGAGTGGTACCTTCAAACTACTCCTCATTAGAGAGGTAATCCAAATTTAGAAGCACCAAATGTATATAGTCCTATTGAACTGCCTGGTATCAGTACACATTGATTTCTTTCATTTATGTTTTGTATATATCAACTAATCAGTAATATTTATGAGTGACACATTTATTTTTAAGCTTTTTTCGTAAATTTTTCACATGTTTGTTTGTCCTGAAATATATGTATATGCTCTCTAGACACCAGAAGATGTCAGATTGCCTCTAAATAATTGTATTACAATTTTAATGGAAATTATTTTGAATCTGTAAATTGTTTTGGTAAGATGGTTAATTTATTATGTTAATACTGCTCAGTCGGGATCATGGTATATCTTTGCATCTTCTGATATCGTCCCCAGTTTCTTCATAGACATGAAGTTCCTGTTATATAGGTCTTTGACTTGCTGGGTTAGAGTCATATGAGGAATTTTTTTTAGGATTTTAGGGTGGTATAAGAGAATTTTCACCTTACATTCTGTCTCAGCACATCATTTGCACAAATGAGGCCTACTGATTTTTCTTTTATTAATTTTTTGTGCAAGCACCTTGCTGAATGTGTTCATCAGCTGTGGAAGTTTTCTGGTAAAACTTGGGGGTCTGTTATTTATACTTTCAAATCATCTGTGAACAATAATACTGTGACTACTTTGTTCCAAATTGAATCACTTAGATATTCTCATGTTGACTTACTGCCCTTGTTAGAACTTCAAATTTGTCTTGCCTTCATATTGTGCAGAGATAAAGATGGAACAGATAGTGAGGAAACAGCCCTGCCATGAGTATCCCATAGAGAGATACATTTCATGGGAGAGAGTCCACACTAGACCATATTAATGATACTTGGCTACTCTGCTGTGCTTGCATGTAGGAACCTAGCATTATTGTCTCCTGAGTCTTCATCCAGTAGTGTATGGAAACAGACTGACAATCAAACATCTTGTGGAGCCCAGGAAGCATTCAGGAAGTTAAACAGAGGCTATCTCAGTCTCTGTTCATTGACATTGGTACTCTTTTCTTCTTCCTGGACTGCCTGGTTAGGCCTCAGTTGGAGAGGATAGGACTAGACCTGCTGGGAATAGATGATCCAGGGTGGAGTGATACCCAGGTGGTATTCTGTTTCATTGAGGAGATAAGGAGGTAGAAATTAGCATAAAGGTGAGAACCAACACAACAAAATAGCATGTGTTCCATGTCTTAAATGTTTTTCACTATTGCAATAAAAAAAACACTTAATACCTGAGCTATCATATTTCCTGGGAAGACATAATATTCATAATATTCATGCCTACTAATATAAGATAGGACTCATGGTATATATATATATATATATATATATATATATATATATTTATATATATATATGTTTGTGTGTATGTGTGTGTGTGTGTGTATGTGTGTGTGCACAGTAAGAAAGAGAGAGAGAGAGTTTGAGAGATATAGAGAGTGAGAGGGAGGTATGTAGGGAGGGAGGTAGAAAGGGGGGGATGGAGGTAGGGAGGGAATGATGTGGAGAGAGAGAAAACTAAATTCCAACTTGGTGAATCAGTAAGTTTTATGGAGGTTATTTTCCCAAAAACAGATGAGGTGTTCAAAGACCCTCTCCTGCTTTAGCTGCAGTAACGCCATTTTGTGCTAGGCCCAGAACAGCAGGGATGGAAAAATACTGAAACAAAAGTGAGCCAGAGGAGAGCCAAGTCCCTGTCAAAACAAAATATCTGCAGTTGACCACCTGGACCGGTATAAAGACACACTATTTTAAAGACACAATATTTTGCCATACGTGCTGAGACAAGGACGAAAAACAGCACCCTGTCCCAGAGGAGGGACCAAGGCCACCCTTTTCCGAAGAACTTGAGGCTTGTCCCCAGTTCACCCTGGTTTCATAAAAACCCCGTTGCTATGCTTCTGCTTCTGTACATTGCTTCTGCCCCACAAGCCCTATAAAAAGGGGACTGCAATTTGTCCGGCACCCAAGTCATCTGAGAGACTGTGTGCCCACAGGTACCTGTGTAAATAAACCTATTGCTACTTGCATCTGAGGTTATTGGTCTCGCTGTTCCTTGGGACAGGTCACTTCAGATGGAAGATACCCTCCGGTGTTCTTTCATTTGGTGCATTGGCCGGGAATCTGAGACCCCCTACCCAGGGACCACCGACCCACTATTGGGAGGTAAGCTGGCCATCCCCTGTTTGTGTCTGATTGTTTAACTGTCTGTGCAGTGAATTCTGTATTTTCGGTACTTGGCACCAAGTAATTAGTATTTGGTGGACTTGGAAGGAGCTGAGGAGCTTGCACTTTCCCTCCGAAGCCCTTGAAGACGTTCCATGGGCATCTGGAGCCCGATTTATCGGGACTGGATCCACTACCAGAATCGGACACTTTGGGGGCCTTCTCTTGTCTGAAGGGTACGTGGAACCTCTGGGAGACAAGGGGTCCGGATCCGGACCCTCATCTGTATGGTCTCCATCTGACACTTTTGTTTTGACTTGGCCCTGGAGCCGAGCAGCACGTTCTGTGTTGATCTGTCTTTGTCTCTTGTTTGTTTGTTCCGTATTTATTGTTGCCTTGTTTGAAACTATGGGCCAGACTGTCACTACCCCCTTGAGCCTTACCCTGCAGCACTGGAAGGATGTTCGAGACACCGCCCATAACCTCTTGGTAGAAATCCGAAAGAGAAAGTGGACCAAGTTTTGCTCGAGAGAATGGCCTACGTTTAGCGTAGGATGACTGCGGGACGGCACCGTTAACCTTGATATTATTTCCCAGGTAAAGGCCAAGATCATGGATCCAGGTCCCCATGGTCACCTGGACCAAGTACCTTACATCGGCACCTGGGAATTGCTTGCCTTATACCCACCTGCATGGGTTAAGCCTTTTGTTTCTCCTAAGCTCCCTCCTATCCCGTCTGCTCCGACTCTGCACTCTCCCCTCCAATCGGTCCCCGCCCCTGCTTTACCCTCCCAGTCTTCCCTTTACTTCACCGTGACTAAAAATCTCCAAGCAGAAAAGAAAGAAAAACCGGTTGTGCTGCCACCTGGGATAATATGCTAATGGACCTCCTGACAGAAGAGCCAAAGAGCCTCCACCGTATCCCGCTGCTCATGCGCCAGGGGAAGCTTTTCCAGTGCCTGTGGCACCTCTGCCCCTGGCTTAACCGGCTCCAACTCCAGTGGCCAGACTCCTCTGCGCACGCTGGGAGCGGGAGCCAGCCCCAGACTCCACCTCCCAGGCTTTTCCCCTATGAACGGGACTGAACAGCAAGCTACAATACTGGCCCTTTTCGGCTTCTGACCTTTATAACTGAAAAAATAATAACCCGCCTTTCTCTAAAGATCCCTCTATGCTGACCTCCCTTATTGAGTCTATTTTAGTTACCCATCAGCCCACCAGGGATGATTGTTAACAGTTGCCGCAGGCGCTGCTGACCACTGAAGAGAAACAGAGGGTTTTTCGGGAAGCTCAGTAAAATGTCCTGGGCAACAATGGCCGCCCCACTCAGCTGCCAAATGAGATTGATGCCGCTTCTCCTCTTGAGCATCCCGATTGTGACTTTGCCACCCTGGAAGGTAGGAACCACGTGCGTCTCTATCGCCAGTTGCTTATAGCGGGTCTCCATGGAACTACAAGGCGCCCCACAATTCTGGCTCTGGTAAAGCAGGTCATTCAGGGACCTGAAGGGTCGCCTTCTGCATTTCTAGAGCTACTAAAAGAGGCATATCGCATCTATACTCCTTATGATCCAGAAGATCCAGGATGCAATCTTGCCATGTCCTTTATTTGGCAGTCAGCACCAGATATTAGAAAAAAAGTTAGAGAGCTTAGAAGGTCTTAGAGAAAGTACAATACAGGACATTTTAAAAGAGGCTGAGCATATATGTAATAAGAGAGAGACTCAAGAAGAGAGAGAGGAGAGATTTAAAAAGAAGACAGAAGAAAGAGAAAACCAAAGAGAACGTAGAAGAAGTAGAGTGATTAGCAGACTGCTGGCCACCGTAGTGTCAGGGCAGCAGTTAGGGAGACAGGTGGGAGATCAAAGGGGACCAAGAGTAGAACGAGACCAGTGTGCCTACTGCAAAGAAAAAAGGTCACTGGATCAGGGATTGCCCCAAACGGCATAAGGGGCCTCGTCGACCCAGACCCCCGGGGTCGCTTCTGACACTGGAAGATTAGAAGAGTCGGGGCCAGGAGCACCCCCCCTGAGCCCTGGATAACACTTGATGTTGGGGGGCAACCAGTCACCTTCCTAGTAGATACAGGTGCTCAACATTCTGTATTAACCAACCCGGTGGGACCATTGAGAGATCGATCAGCCTGGGTCCAAGGAGCCACTGGAGGCAAGAGATATCGGTAGACTACAGACAGTAAAGTGCTCCTGGCTACCGGTAAGGTGATTCACTCCTTTCTATATGTGCCTGACTGCCCTTACCCCTTATTGGGCCGAGATCTCCTAACTAAATTAAGAGCACAGATCCATTTTGAAAAGACAGGGGCTAGCATTACGGGACCTCTAGGACAGCCCCTCCATGTTTTAACCCTCAACTTGGAAGATGAATACAGACTGTATGAACAGTCTGAGACTAAACACTTCCAAGAGTCAACTGACACATCTTGGTTGAACAGATTCCCACTGGCCTGGGCTGAGACTGGGGGCATGGGACTGGCCAAACAGCAACCACCATTAATGATATCTCTAAAGGCCACAGCCACCCCAGTATCTATCAAACAGTACCCCATGTCTCAGGAAGCTTACCAAGGAATAAGGCCCCATATCAAAAGACTCTTGCATCAGGGGATCCTGATCCCCTGCCGGTCGCCTTGGAACACTCCTTTATTGCCTGTCAAGAAACCAGGCACGGGTGATTATCGACCTGTACAAGATCGCAGAGAGGTTATCCGAAGGGTAGAAGATATCCACCCAACGGTCCCTAACCCCTACACCGTGCTAAGTGGGTTACCTCCTTCCCATATCTGGTATACTGTATTGGACCTCAAAGATGCCTTTTTCTGCTTAAGGCTCCACCCCTCCAGCCAGCCTATCTTTGCCTTTGAATGGAAGGGTCCTGAAATGGGGCTGTCAGGACAGCTGACTTGGACCGACTTACCCCAGGGATTCAAAAATAGTCCCACTTTGTTTGATGAGGCTCTACACAGAGACCTGGCCGACTTCAGAGTCCAACACCTGACATTGATCCTACTGCAGTATGTAGATGAACTTTTACTGGCAGCCAACTCTGACGAAAAATGCAGGGAAAGGACGGCTGCCCTCCTTGAGACATTGCTGACCCTGGGATATGGGTATCTGCCAAAAAGGCCCAGATTTGTAGACAGCAGGTCACATACTTGGGCTACCAAGTTAGCCAAGGGAAAAGGTGGCTGATGGAAGCCAGCAAGCAGACCATCACTGGCATTCCGGTTCCCAGAGGACCCTGACAGTTGAAGGAGTTTTTGGGGACTGTGGGGTTCTGCCGACTCTGGATACTGGGGTTTGCAGAAATGGCAGCCCCCTTATACCCCCCTACCAAACAGGGGGTCTTCTTTGATTGGCGGCCAGAACATCAAAAGGCTTTTCAAGACATTAAAAAGGCCCTACTATCCTCACCGGCCCTTGGCCTTCCAGACTTAACTAAGCCCTTTGAGTTGTTTGTAGATGAAAAACAAGGTTATGCCAAAGGAGTATTGACTTAACAGATGGGGCCATGGAAGAGACCAATGGCATACCTGTCCAAGAAACTTGACCCAGTGGCGTCAGGATGGCAACCCTGCCTGTGTATGGTGGCTGCCATTGCAGTGCTCACCAAAGACACTGGGAAGTTGACCATGGGCCAGCCTCTGACCATCTATGCCCCCCATGCTGTCGAGGCGTTGGTCAGACAACCACCAGATAGGTGGCTGTCCAATGCCTGGATGACTCATTACCAGGCTATGCTTCTAGACACAGACCGAGTCCGTTTTGGTCAGGTAGTGACACTCAACCCTGCCACCCTGCTGCCACTCCCCGAGATGCCAGAACAACATGATTGCCTTCAGATTCTCGCCGAAGTCCATGGGACCAGACCAGACTTGACGGATACTCCCCTTCAGGAGGCAGATTTCACTTGGTACACAGAAGGCAGCAGTTTTCTGAACAATGGAGAGCACAGAGCAGAAGCCGCCATGACCACTGAGACTCAGGTAATCTGGGCAACAGCCCTACTACCAGGAACATCATCCCAGAAATCAGAACTTATCACCCTGACTAGGCCCTTCAGATGGCAAAAGGTAAGAAACTAAATGTCTATACGGACAGCAGATATGCCTTTGCCACACTACATATACATGTGGAAATAGACGGGAGAAAGGGGCTCCTAACCTCAGAGGGCAGAGACATCAAAAATAAGACTGAGATTCTGGCCCTACTAGGGGCCCTATTCTTACCCCAGAAACTGAGTATCATTCACTGTCCGGGGCATCAGAAAGGAGACAGTCCTGAGGCTCGAGGAAACAGAATGGTCGATAAGGCCGCTTGAGAGGCTGCTGTAGCCATGACTGCAGCCTCCACACAAGCCTTCCCTCTCGCCAAAAAAGAAACAAACGTTACTTCCCCTGCCTATCGTTATGATGACCAAGACTTAGATTTACTAAAGAAAATGGGGGCCACCCACTTGCTGGAAGAAAAGACAATGGATTTATAAAAATAAGGTGGTGATACCCCTGAAACAGACTTTTGAACTAATTAAAGCCCTACACCGGTTGACTCACATTGGTGCAAAAAAGTTAAAAGCTCTCCTAAATAAAGAGGAAAGCATGCACTATCTTGTGCAGGGAGAAAATACCTTTCAACAGGTACTAAATCACTGCACCGCTTGTGCGCAAACAAATGCAGGAAGAACTAAGACCCACCCAGGAGTTCGAGTGAGAGGACGCCGGCAAGGCACTCATTGGGAGATTGATTTCATGGAGGTAAAACCTGGACTATATGGCTATAAGTACTTACTAGTATTTGTAAATAAATTCTCTGGTTGGGTTAAAGCCTTTCCCACCAAACATGAAAAAGCCAACGTGGTCGCCAAGAAGCTATTAGAGGAGATCATTCCCAGGTATGGACTTCCCCCGGTATTGGGGTCAGATAATGGGCCTGCCTTCATCTCCCAGGTAAGTCAGTTGGTGGCTAAGCTACTGGGGATTGATTGGAAACTACATTGTGCCTATAGGCCCCAAAGCTCAGGACAGGTAGAAAGTATGAACAGAACCATTAAGGAGACTCTAACCAAATTAACGCTTGCAACTGGCACTAAAGACTGGGTACTCCTACTCCCTCTAGCCCTGTATCGTGCCCAAAACACTCCAGGCACTCATGGACTTACCCCGTTTGTGATACTTTACGGGGCACCCCCACCAGCCATACACTTTTATGACTCTGATGTTGCCAGCCATGCTAATAATATGTCTCTAAAAGCCCACCTGCAGGCACTCCAGATCATCCAGAAAGAGGTCTGGAAACCGTTGGCCTCCGCCTATCAAGAACAATTACACAGGCCAAAGGTACCTCACGCCTTCCAGGTCGGAGACTCTGTATGGATCCGCAGGCATCAGACTAAAAACTTAAAACCCCGCTGGAAAGGACCCTACACTGTGCTGCTTACCACACCAACCGCCCTCATGGTAGACGGGATAGCTTCTTGGATTCACACGTCCCACGTTAAGTCAGCTCATTCTTCCGACGGTAGGCAGGCGACATAGAAGGTTCAACGCACTCAACCCCCTTAAAAATAAGACTTACCCGTGGGGAACCTTAATCATTATTTGGGTGACGGTAGAAATTATACTGGCCAGTAGTCAAGAAAAGAGCCCACACAGGGTATTTAAATTGACCTGGCAGGTTCTCTCCCAGACAGGGGACATAATCTGGGAAAAGACTGAAAATCATCCCCTTTATGCATGGTGGCCCACTCTTACACCCGATTTTTGCAGTCTAGCGGCTGGCCTAGATACATGGGATATCCCGGGGACTAACCCCAAAGAAGGAGCGGGGGGGGGGGGGCGGATGCCCTGGCTAAAATTCGTCGGGCTCTGCAAGACTCCATGGAGACAGCACCGGGTGTAGCTCACAGGCTGCAAAAGATGGTCTATCAGGTCAATACTTCTATGTCTGTCACAGAGATGGGCGAACTTGGGAAAAGGACAGACAGTGCGGGTCCCTAGATTATTATTATTGTGCAGCCTGGGGATGTGAGACCACTAGAGACGCCTATTGGAAGCCCTCCTCCACCTGGGACAAGATTAAGGTAAGAGGGGGTGGAAAAAAGGCTCGACAGGTACCACCTCCCTTCCCCTTAACATCTCCTTCACTGAGCGAGGAAAGTTAGCCAGAGAATAGATAAAAGGATACACATGGGGATTGAGATCATACTTGTCTGGACCAGATCGAGGTCTCGTTTTTAAGATTCAACTCAAAGCGGAGACAGCCACTAGGGCAGTGGGACCCAATCTCGTACTGGCAGACCAAAAGCCTCCCTCTCCGCAACTCCCCCCTCTAGTTATATCTAAGAGACCAGTAAGCCCGACAACCCCAATCCCAAGACTAGAGAGTCCTCCGTGTCTGTAGTCACCCAACCTTCCAAAGTCACCAGTCGCCCTCAAGTAGTGGGCTCTGGAGATAGACTTCTCAACCTGATACAGGGGGCTTACCTAGCCCTAAACTCTTACGACCCAGAGAGGACCCAAGAATGTTGGTTATGCCTAACCTCTAGCCCACCATATTATGAGAGAGTGGCCATTCTAGGAAATTATAGTAACTCCACCACCGCCCAAGATGCCTGTAACTCCATTCCCAGCCATAAGTTAACCTTGGCCGAAGTGTCAGAAAGAGATTTCTGTCTGGGAGCAGTCCCATTGACTCATCAAGACCTCTGTAATCAGACCCAGCGACTTGCTGCAGGAAATTACTACTTAGCGGCAGGACCAGGAATCTATTGGGCTTGCAACACTGGTCTAACCCCCTGTATATGACTACAGTGTTTAACCAAACCTCTGAATTCTGTGTGCTAATTAAATTATGGCCTAAGGTTACATATCATGAACCTGAATTTATATACCAACATTTCTAGGGACTAGTTCGAAACTGCCAAGAACCGGTATCCTTAACCTTGGCCCTACTCCTGGGAAGGGTTACAATGAGAGGCATAGTGGCCCGTATAGGGACCGGTACTACTGCCCTGATACAAGCTTCACAGTTCAGAGAACTGCAACAGGCAATGCATGCAGACTTACAGGCGTTAAAAGAGTCGGGCAGCACCTTAGAGAAATCCCTGACATCCCTCTCTGAGGTAGTGCTCCAAAACAGACGAGGACTAGATGTTCTATTTTTACAAGAAGAAGGACTCTGTGCAGCACTAAGAGAGGAGTGCTGCTTCTATGCAGACCACACTAAATTGGTGAGAGACAATATGGCTAAACTCAGAGAAAGGCTCAAACAAAGACAGAAGTTATTTGAGTCTGAACAAAGTTGGTTTAAAGGGCGGTTTAACAAGTCACCATGGTTTACCACTCTAGTCTCCTCTATAATGGGACCATTAATTATTATTCTCCTAATATTGCTCTTTTGACCCTGTATTCTAAACTGCTTAGTCCAATTCATGAAAGACAGGCTATCCACGATCCAAGCTTTAGTTCTTACTCAACAGTACCATAAACTAAAACAATGTGAACCTGAGCTACAAAAATGAGAGAGACCAGACCTCCCGAATGAAAGATTCCATTAGAGTATATAAGAAAATGGGGGAATGAAAGACCCCTTCCTGCTTTATCTGCAGTAACGCCATTTTGTGCTAGGCCCAGAACAGGCAGGGATGAAAAAATACTGAAACAAAAGTGAGCCAGAAGACAGCCCAGTCCCTGTCAAAACAAGATATCTGTGGTTGACAACCTGGACCGGGGTAAAGACACAATATTGCAAAGACACAATATTTTTCCATACCTGCTGAGACAAGGACGAAAATCAGCACCCTGTCCCAGAGGAGGGACCAAGGCCACCCTTTTCCAAAGAACTTGAGTCTTGTCCCCAGTTCACCCTGGTTTCATTTAAACTAACCAATTAAAACACTGTTGCTATGCTTCTGCTTCTGTACCTTGCTTCTGCCCCCCAAGCCCTATAAAAAGGGGACTGCCCTTTGTCCAGCGCACAAGTCCTCTGAGAGACTGTGTGCCCACAGGTACCTGTGTAAATAAAACTCTTACTACTTGCATCCGAAGTGAGTGGTCTCGCTGTTCCTTGGGACGGGTCTCTTCAGACTGAAGATACCCTCCGGGGTTCTTTCAGTGTTACAGGGGCAAAAATTACTCAAAAGCAGCTTTATAATCAATGTCCACTGCAGCATTGGTGCCAAGTCACTAGAGCTAGAAACTTGAAGAACATTGACAGCACAACAGGTTGTATAGTGCCTTTTTCAAGTGACTATGCTAATATAAACCTCTCCCAGGCATGTAGATTTGAGCTGCAAAGGAATAGTGGCATAATGGATATAATGGGTGGTTTGTGCTTATTCAGGGACTTCTTGGATCTATTATTAGTCGTTTCCCTTCCTAAGTAATATTCCTGAAGATTCCTGAAGGATGGAATGTTTTAGTCTCAGAGGAAACCACTGACCTTGTCAGCTTAAAACCATTATGTCTTACTCTTTTGGTTGTATCAGAATTCTACCATAGTATCTGAATTTATATTACTTCATTGTGATTTTCTTATTTTCAAAATGTAAGTAATGATTCTACCTGTTGTGAAAGCCCCTTACATATTTATTGGCCTAGTAAATGAATAATTTCCCATCAATTTGTGTTTCATTTATAAATTTATAAAGCAGTTTATAAATAGTGAGTTTAAATCACATTAGAAGACAATTATATACAAGATAGTTCTTAACACTTGAGCATTTAAAAAGAATAGAGCCAGAAGTTAAACCAAGATTTTGGTATAGTACCATATCCTTACATATGCTATACAACTCTATGATGATGTAGAGACATTTCTGTGATGATGTCAAAATGGGGACTGATTGTTCTATAAAAAAATATCATGAAAATTTATTCCAGTGACTGATAGATAGCATAGAGGAGCAAAAAAAGTGGCTAATATATATTGCAAAGATCATATTGTCAACCTAACATATGTCCAAGTAAAGATGTGAAAAATAAGACCTGTCATTATTCTAAATTTTTACATCTCTAGAAATCCAACATCATGAAATATATATAAGAGGTGTAGACACTAAAGTGTAAGAATGAGTTAGAATTTGTGGACAATAGTGACTTAGGTTGAAATAAGAAGACTTGAGACAGGAATATTTGCAAGAAGTCTACTGTAAAGGAGAGTTACTTTATATCCAAGGGCTTGCAGATTGTGTTACTGTTGAAACCATATTTTCTAGAAAAGCTGGATAATTACAAAGAAAAACCTAGGTGCACAACAAATATTTATTAGAAAGATCAATAAATCACAAAAGTACCAAAAAAATCACAGAGTTTAAAAACTAGTATTTTAAGTCATTTTATTTGAGATGCAATTCATAAAAACATGTTTGAGGGAGGAGGAAAGGGGAGTAAAGGGGAGGATTTAAGATTAGAAATGTAAATGTTCAGAATATCCAATAAAATTTTAGAAATGTCAAACATACCAACCTTTTTTTTCTGAAAATGTTTTTATTAAATAGCAAAGCAGAACTTGAACACAAATTTAAATATCTGTAACAATGTCACAAAATGGTTGCAAAATGTCTGTAATGGGAGGATTACATATCCTTATAACTAAGTCACCCATCCATGCCTACATTAGTACATTAGATGATTCCACATGTCAGCAGCCCATCAAAGAGCTAGCAGTTCCATTATTGGATCTTTCTTGTTATAAAAACTTGCTAATATTTTCGGTATCAGCTCTTTATGAGATGGAAACTACAAACAAAATTTTTAAAATTTGTTAAAGAATGACTAAAATACTGTAACTATGTTTGTTTCAAAAACTCTGGGTATAAAACTGAGACAAAACACTAAGGATGTCTAGCACTTCCTAGATGTTTCTCAGCTATTGGATTTTCCTCAATTGAGAACTTTTTGTTTAGCTCTGTACCGCATTTTTTAATAGTGTTGTTTTATTATCTGGTGTCTAGCTTTTTGAGTTCTTTTTATACCTTGGATATTATGCCTCTATCTGATGTGGAGTTGGTAACGATCTTTTCCCATTCTGTTGGCTGCAGTTTTGTTTTCTTGACACTGTCCTAAGTCTCACAGAAACTTGCAAACTCATTAAGTTTCATTTGTTAATCTTTGACCTTAAAGCAGGGGCCACTGGTGTTTTATTCAGAAGATTATTTTCCTATGCCTATGTTTTCTAAGGTTTTCCCTATTTTCTCATCTAATAGTTTCAGTGTATCTGGTTTAATGTGGATATATTTGTTCCACTTACACTTAAGCTTTGTACAAGGAGATAAGAAAGGGTCTATTTTCATTCTTCTGCATGCTGAGTGCCAGTTGGACCAATACCATTTGTTGAATAGGCTGTCATTTTTCCAATGAATATTTACAATTCCTTGGTCAAAAATCAGGTGACCATATATGTGGGGCCTTATTACGGGGTCTTCTATTCTATTCCATTGATCCATGTGCCTATTTCTGTACCAGTCCCACATAGTTTTCAGCAGAATTGCCTTGTACTATAGCTTGAGGTCAGGGATAGTGATTCTCGCAGATGTTTTCTTGTTTTTGAGGATGGATTTCACTTTTCTAAGTCTTTTGTTATTCCAGGTGAAATTGCTCATTTCTCTTTCCAACGCAATAAAGAACAACATTAGAATTTTAATGGGGATCACATTGAATCTGTAGATTGCTTTATGTATGATGGTCATTTTTAGAATGTTGATCCTTCCATTACATGAGCATGGGAGATCTTTCCATTGTCTGAGAACTTCCTTGATATCCTTCTTTATAGGTTTAAAGTTCTTGTCATACAGGTCCTTCACTTACTTAGTTGGAGGCACACCAAGGTATTTCATCGTTTTTGTGACTATTGTAGAGGATATCTTTTTCCTAATTTCTTTCTCCACATGTTTGTCCTGTGAATACAGGAAGGCTACTGATTTTTTTGAATTAATTTAATGTCCAGCCACTTTGCTGAATGTTTATCAGCTGTAGGAGTTCTCTGGTGGAATTTGTGGGGTCACTTAAGTACACCATCATATCATCTGCAAAATGTTTTTAGCTTCCGAATGTGACAGTTTACATTTCACAGAATACCTTTAATTATTTATAGCTTCAATGTATTTTCAGTTGATTAAAAAGATATCAGCAATCCTCTCTTATTAGTAAAAATCACAAATGGCAAGCAATAGATAAGAAAGTATCATAGTTTGGTATAGTGTCAATACTTAGTTTCAGGTTACTCTGTTGGAGATAATTCTGCAGGTCTTCTCCTGACGAAGATGGGGAGGCAGAGGCAGATGTAGATGCAAAAGTGGGTGCACAAGTTACAGAAGCTCTGCATTCAGTACATGATTTTGGTCCCTTTTTCACAACATGTTTATTTTCTTGTACATTTAACTTGTTAGACTTTTGATAAAACACAGTGCTACACAATATATGTGTATATATATTAGAAATTGGCAAAAGATTCTTCTTAAAGTTTCAAAAATATCTGTAATTTTAATATAACGTCTCTACATGTGCACATTTTCATAGAGCAATATATACATAGAACGTTAACTCAGAGATGCTCCTGTTAAGCTTTAGTATTATCTAGATCTGACATTGTCTTTATAAATACTCAGGGAAGCAAACAAAGATACTCTAACTTTTGGATCATATCCAAGCTTATGTAGAAAGAACAAAAGCAGCAATCCATAGAAGATAGTGAGATGAACCCTTTACTATCTTTTGCTTTTCTTTTCAGTTGTTTGAAAAACACTTTAAGGAGACATGAGTTTATCTGTATATTGTCCAAGAACTTGATTTTCTGATTTTATCATCAGGTTTACTTCCTCAACTGCATCTACTCTTGCAGAAAGATTTTCAAGTTTGTGTTGTAGTTCAAACTCCCGATTGAGAAGTCGAGTCTTTCTTCAAGTTCCACCTGATTTTAGGCATAAATTGCGTCCATATCAGCATTCATCTTCTTGGGAACATACATTGAGCTCTTGATCGCAAACTCCTTAGTGAAGTGTCTTTCATCTAAAGCACATTGAAGAGGTGGGATAGGTAGCCAACTTACATTAAATTAAAAAGGAAAAGTTCAGTATACATTCTATGTAACTTAGATTTAAAAATTTGTTATTGAAAAGGGATAAGTTGAGGTTTCCCTATGCAAATAAATAGATATGAGGTACACATGGTCCACTTTCTAATTCTAAATGTTAGTTTGTTTGTTCATTTGTTTGTAATCTTCAGGGAACAGTAAAATCTACTTGTTGACAGAGGTGTCAGTAGAAACAATAAACCAATTTCAGGGAAGATATTTTTTGAACAGTCAAATTGTACTGGTGAATGATGCTTGGGAATGAGACTTCAGATGCTGCTTGAGGTAACAGGTTCTGGAATAGCTTTTGTTGCAGAGGGGACAAGCATGGGGCCTCTCCCCACTGTGCTTTTTTATGTGTCTGTTGAGATCTGTTGAACGGTAGAATGTCCATTTGCAGCCAGGCACATTGCACTCATAACTCCTCTTTCCAGTGTGTTTCTTCATGTGGTCTTTGAGATGGTGAGCCTTTGTGTAAGATTTCCCACAATCTGGGTAGGAACATGAGTAGCGCTTCAAAGGTTGAGGGTTGATTGGAGAGACAGGGCTCAGTGTCTGCAGGTCTGCGTTCAACTCTGGACCCTTTCCTTGAACCAAATCAGAAGCTGAAGAGCTTGCCTGAGGTTGCCTTTGAAAAGAAGGGTAACTTGAAGGATTTGAGGATTCACCTACATATGGGGCTCGGTTACTAAGTAAAGTCACATGATGATCAAGGCTTTGCACAACATTGGGTGTTCCATTGCTACTTGGGTAGACATTAGGATCAAGAGAGGTTCTCAAATGATCCAAGGAGAATGACTCTTCAGAACTTGGACTCCTCTCTGGATGCCAAGCTAAGTGTTCTTGTATAGGACATGAAGTCACCTGAGGATCAAGTCTTTCTTCCACATCAGGTGTTCCATTCACACTTTGAGAAGCATCAGAATCAAGAAAGGCCATTATGTCATCCAAGAAGAAAGACTCTTCAGAAAAGGGACTTGTCTCAGGGTGCCAAGATAGGTTGACTTGGTTACTAAGTGAAGTCACTTGAGGATCAAGGTTTTCTTCAAGTTTGGGGGTTCCATCCAAACTTCGGGAAGCATCAGAATCAAGAAAGGCAATTATGTCAACCATGAAGAAAGACTCTTCAGAACTGGGACTTGTCTCTGGGTGACAATCTAGGTTGGCTGGGTTACTAAGTGAGGTCACCTGAGGATCAAGGTTTTCTTCAATATTGGGGGATCCATTCAAACTTGAGGAAGCATCAGAATCAAGAAAGGCTATTATCTCATCCAAGAAAAAAGACTCTTCAGAACTGGGACTTGTCTCTGGGTGACAAGCTTGGTTGGCTGGGTTACTAAGTGAAGTCACCTGAGCATTTTGGCTTTCTTCAATACTGGTAGTCCCATTCAGATTTAGGGAAGCATTAGAATCAGGAAAGGCTATTATCTCATCCAAGGAGAATGACTCTTCAGAACTGGGACTTGTCTCTGGGTGACAAGCTAGGTGGTCTTCCTTACTAAGTGAGGTCACCTGAAGATCAATGCTTTTTTTAACATTAGGTTTTCCATTCAGACTTGGATGGATATTTGGATCCACAGAGGTTCTCATGCGATCCAAGGAGAACAAGACTTCAGAACTGGGGTTTGTCTCTGGATGCCAAGATAGGTGGTCTTGACCAATATGCGAAATCATTTGAGATTCATGGTTTTTTTCAACATTAGGTGTTCCATTCAGACTTGGGTGGATATTTGGATCCACAGAGGTTCTCATCTGATCCAAGGAGAATAACTCTTTAGAACTGGGACTTGTCTCTGGATCCCAAGCTATGTGGTCTTGATTACAAAATGAATTCACCTGAGGATCCAGGCTTTTTTCAACATTTGGTGTTCCATTCAGACATGGGTAGACATTTGGATCAGAGGACCTCATCTGATGCAAGTAGCATGACACTTTAAAACTGGGATAATTCTGTGGATGCCAAGTCATATTTTCTTCTGCATTAGATGTTGCCCTCTTAGACCCATGAAAATTTGGGCCAAAACTGGTGTTTGGCATCTGAAAACCATAGAAAGTCTGGACACCAATTGGATTTGTCACCCAGTGACTGATCATCAAATCCTGATCACATCTGTGTCCGGATAACTGATACCCAGAGAGAAAGTGCTCACCACTGACCAGGTTCTCCTGACCTCTGGAGACATTCTGACCACAGAAGGATGACTTCTGGTAGTAGAGCTTCATGTGGTCATGGTTATCTCTCACCGGAGGCTCATAAAAAGCCTGATATTCATTAAAAGGTATCATCAGATCTGCATTGAATCTATTATTAGCTACTAAATCCCTCTGCTGATACTTAAAAGAACTCTGTTCAGAAAAGGAGTCCAGGGAGAGATCTACATTTGAATTCTGGTCTGCATGCCTTCCAGAGAGAGCAGCATGATGATTACCAAAGGGAATCCTCTGACTCTCATTCAAGGCTGTATTTTGGATCAGAAGAATCTTGTCATAATTTACTGTCCTCATCCAGTATTTTTCATTGTAGAGAGATTCCCCAGCTTCAAGGACTGCTTTATTATGGGAATGAGGTTGGCATATCTTTGGTGTGTTTTTGAGCTCCTTAAGCTGAGGGCCTTCAGGGCATTTTTTCTGCTGAACAGACACAGCTATCTGGTTCACAGAGGCAGTCTCACTTGGCTCTCCAGTTTTTCCTGGGTGTGCTGTCGAGTTCAGAGTACAGGTTATCTCAGGTGTGCTAGAGTATGCAGATGTCTTCCCTGTTGGTTGCCAGGCAAGCATCTCTGAGCTCTGACCGGAGACAGACAGGCTGGACTCCACAGGGAAAGGCTGGGTATTACACCTCCCTGGCTGAATTGCACCTGTGGATTCTTCCATGTCTATGCAGGCTTCAGAAATGGCCTGGGAAGTCTTCACCTTCCTGCACTGTTGGGAGAAAAATCAACATCTGGCTAAGCTAGGTATTCAGTGGTAGAGATTAAAGTTCTTGAGAATACTCAAACTCCGCGACAGGCAGAACTTAAATGATAGACATAAACAGGCATAAAATGTGCTCTGGAGATCAGGGATTCACAACTTTAAGGGCTCTGATGAAGATGGGATGGGCAAATAAAAGCTTCATTACTCTGGGTTCCTCTTTTATAAAACTAGGCCTGATATGTTCAGAACTTCTGAGTCTATGATTTCATAGGTCATACCTTTCTACATGTAGACCCCTATACTTAGAAGACATGTTTAAATATCTCATCTCAGGCTCTTAGAGTTTAGAAGATGCTCTCATTAAGTAAACTCTAAGGAACTGTGTATGTTAGCTTGCCTCTGATTTACTTTATAAACAATATACTCTTACATGTTTGCATTCATCAACTTTAGAAGAGAATGCGGAACAGGATTTGTTGGTGGTACTGGTCAGTTTGTACAGGAGCAGTAGTTCATTTGGGGTTTGTTTAGAATGAAGAGAGTGAATGAAAAGAAACTGGTGTGATGTTGAAACCTCTTGCAGTGTAGACTTATAGATTACAAGAGTTTAACCTTAGTAATGGTGGATACAGAATCTGGTGTGATTATTTTTTGTAATGCTACAATCTGTTGTTTCCTTTTGGTATTTGATCCAATCAATTTTTTCAAATATTATAGATAAATGCTAAGAGAGGGTTTCACTCTCAGCACACTGAAAATAGGACCCAATCACCTAGTATTGTATCCACATAGTTCATGGATCCTGGAGATATCCTGATGGTGGTAAAGGTTGATGAAATGAGACAAAAACCTTATTTTAAATTTTAAAAGCAAATACTGAAAACTAATGTTTAAGAAAGGAAGATGGAATGAAAGACAGAAAAAAAAACAAGAAAAGAAATAATACAAATGGAGAAATCACATCATCATCATGAGACACAACATGTAGTATTGGAACAAATGTGAAGATGTTTTGATGGATAGTTTCACTCTGGAAATTAATAAAAAAATCTGTAAGATAAGAGATAAAAATTGCTTGCACCTTTTCACCAATTAGAAAACAATTTCTGGATTTGAGAAGGTATCATCCATAGGCATTACTTATTAAAACACAAGCAAAGTGTCCAGCTCAATATTCAGCCTCTCTCCTATCCCAGACAAGTGGGGAATCATTCCTCCCATGAAGATTTACAGGAATTTACAGGACAAATTATTTTTACAGAAGAAATTTATACTTCAATATAGTCTCATAATCATTATATTTGTCTCTAACTCTTGATTGCAGAAATTAAAAATACTTGCCATAATATAAGCCAAGGATTCTCTTTTTTTGTATTGTCATAACACAGATCTGCAGGCTACTTCCTAATTAATACCATACCACATAACATATTCAGTTTTTAAATAATTTATATTTTGTTATCTATGATTTTCAACTAACAACATGTACAACCACAACAATTAGAATACTATGGTAAGACAATAAAATCATTCACAGCCATCCTAACTATCTCTTAAGATCAATACTCTTGCCATTCAGCTGCATAAGGAAGACACAAGGCTAATTTATAGAAAACAAAGTGGAGAGGAGCTTAAAACATGTAGGCACAGGGAAAAGTTTTCTCAACTGCAAACAAATAGATTATACTCTAAGATCAAGAATCAACAATTGGGACCTCATAAAATTGGAAATTTTCTGGATGCTAAGCATATTATCAAGAAGGCAAAATGTCCAACAACAGATTGAAGAAGGATGTTTGATACTCCTGCAACTGATGGAGGGCTAATATACAACATATAGAAAGAACACAGGAAGTTAGACTCCAGAGAATCAAATATTTATTTTTAAAAATGGTATACAGAGCCTAACAAAGAATTCTCAGCTGAGAAATTGCAAATAGCTCTGAAGCACCGAAAGAAATAATCAATATGGCTAGTTATCAGGTAAATGTAAATCTAAACAACCCTGAGAATCCACCTCACTTTAATCAGAATGGCTAAGGTCAAAAATCAGGTGACATAAGATGCTGGCAAGAATTTGGAGAAAAAAGGGAAATTTCTTGATTGTTGGTGTGATTGTAAGCTGGTACAACCACTGTGTAAAACAGTCTTGTGGTTTCCCAGAAAATTGAACATAGTGCTACGTGAAAACCCAGCTCTTCTACTCCTAGACATATAGCCCAAAGATGTTCCAACATATGACAAGCACACATGCTCCACCATGTTCTAGCAGCCTTATTTATGATATCCAGAAGCTGGAAAGAACCCAGATGTTTAAAAAAAGAGGAATGGATAAAAGATGAATGGTACATTTATAAATTAGAAACAATGACTTTATGAAATTCCTAGGCAAATGTATGGGTGAAGATAATATCATGAGTACCCCAGTCACAAAAAGACACACACAGAATGCACTCGCTGTGACTCAAATACTAGCCAGAGAAAACTTTGGGTACCCCAGAAACAATTGACAGACCTTATGATGTGCAAAGTAAAAGGAAGGCCAAAATGTCAAACCTCATTCCTGTTTAGTAGAAAGAACAAAACACTTTAGATAAAAAATATAAGGTAAAATAGAGGAACAGGGAATAAAGAAAAATCATTCAGAGACTTCTTTAAATGAGGAACCACCCCATATGAAGCCACCAATCCCTAGCTCGATTCCTGATGCACAAAGTGCTTAGAAGCAAGAAACTTATAGAGATGCCTCCTCAGAGTCTATGCCAGAGTTTAATGCATACAGCTGAGCCTGTTAGCATCTAACTATCAGAGTGAACTTGGGGACCTCAATGATGGTGCTAAAGAAAAGCCTGAAGGAGCTGAAAGGGGTTGCAACTGCATGGGAAAACAATGTGATCAACCAACCAAACCCTACACAACACTCAGGTACTATAACACTGACCATTGAGAACACATTGAGAAAACTATGGTTACAGTTGCATATGTTGCTGAACATAGCAGTGTCTGGCATCAATTTGAGAAGAGCTCTTTGGTCCAGGGAGAACATGTTTCCCCAATGTAGGGAAATGCCAAAACACTGGGGTTCAGTGGGCTGGAAGGGAACAAGGTGGAGGAAGAGCATACCATTATAAATATTAATACATGTAATAAGAAAGGAAAAGAAGAACCAATAAGAAAGAAAAATTCCCATGTTGGGTGAGGGTCTGGTCATTGTCACTTTGCTACATGTTCCAGTCATCCACCTCTATTCTGAGCAAATAGTGATATATCTTTGAAAACCATCCCTTAGTCAGACTATTAGACTCCACAAGAAACTGACTTTCTCGGATCAAAAAATTGCCCTCTGTCACCAGTGGTCAACTCCAACACTAAATGTACTGCCCACAGGTGTGGCAGATCAACTCCACAAGGGACAGTATTTTGAAATGTTGTATCGACACCTGGCTTCACAATTGTTTTCTCTTATAGTGCTCAAGCATCGTGCTAATCATTGTTGACTTAGCCTTGTGAAGCCCCTTCCTCCTTCCCTGGGAATAATGGGACTCACAGGAGTATGTTCTTAAGCATTCCAAGGCCATGGCAAGGGGTGGCTCCTACTCTGTCTCTTAAGGTACCACAGAAATACCGTAAAAACTCTAATCATGGGTCTTAACATTCCATTCCAAACAATTAAAGGAAAGTCCCACATAAACTGTACATGGGTTTTTTATGAACTTATAAATTCATGCCTATAGCGTAAGTTAAGCTTGTGATCATTAAATAAATTTATGAAACCACAATAAAATTCAAAGACCATCTGGAGATGAAGAAGGATTTACGGAAGCTTCATTCTAACTTAGAAGAAGGAACTTAGAAGACCTACTTAATTCTAAGGCCAGAGCCTTTCTGAAACCAATACAGATGCTTAGAGCCAGCCATCAGACTGAGTACTGGGACCCCAGTGGAGGAGTTATGGAACGTTCTACAAGAGTTGAAGAAGTTTGCAACCCCATTGTTAGAACAATAATACCAACCAGCCTGACTGTCCAGAGCTCCAAGGGAAAAAACCACCCACCAAAGAGCAAATATGGAGGAAGAACCCAAGGTTCCTGCTGCATGTAACAGAACATGGCCTTATTTCTCGTTGATTTAAGGGGAAGCCCTTGGTCCAGTATAGACTCGATGCCCTTGTGTACGGGAACCTTAGGGTGGTGAGGTAGAACTCTCATAGAAACAACTGGATGTAGATGGAATGAAGGTTTGTGTAGAGGAAACCGGAAAGAACATATAGATGAAAGTTAAATGAATAAAATATCCAATTAAAAATAAAATTATGAAATTAATTTTTCTCTATATGTATGTGGAAAAAAAAAAAGAATTTTTGGATGTACTTACGGTTCGCAGTCCTGTAAACTCACAATGGCAAGCTGAGGATGAAAAGTCCAAAAGTCTTGTAGTTTTGAGTACTGCAAGACAGATTGGTACAGCTGGTCTAATCTAGAGGCTGGAAACTGGAACAGCTGGTGCCAGTACCAGTGTAGGTATAGACTAGTGAACAAGCTGAGGACAAGCTGACAAATAGGCACTCCTTCCTGCTTCCATGGACTTATATCGGCCTCCAGCGGAAGGTGTATTTTGGATTAAAGTATGTCTTCCTGTCACGTGTTCTTGGTCTCCAATCAATTAACAAAATTCAACCAGTCACTATCTCAGAGGTGTGTCCATCTTGTGTAGATCTTTTGGCTTTCTAGGTATTTTCAAGTGGACAAAAAAGGGAAACTTGTTGGAAATCACAACCTTGACCTCAGAAAAATGTGGTTTTACTGTCCTAAAACACATTAAAAGTAGGGGACAACATAGTGTAACATGATTTCATTTCAGAAGATATTTATCAGATGGATGAATACCTAAGTTTGACCAAGTGGACTTGCAAATGATCTCTTTCTTTTACATACCTCCTGCATTTGCCAGGCTTCTCTAGAGGACCAACACTTACACAGTGAATCTTTCTATATATGTAAGTAGGCAGAGATTTAGTATAATGGCTTACAGGTTGAGGTAGCTCAGCAACCTGTATCAAACAGAGCATAGCTCCAATCTCTAGACTACTCCAAATATGATGAGAGTTTCAAGGTTATATATAAAAACAAGGCCAGCAGTTCTGGATTATTTCCCCAACAAACCTGGTTACAAAGTCAGCGTTTGCCTCAAAACTGTCAATGCAGAGGGAAGCAGATATTAAGTTTATGATATGACTCCCAGCATCACCCAATTATGTTAAAGGCCACAGTAGTATTCCAAGTAGATATTTGTACCCATCCATTATAATTGATGCTTTCTATAAGACATTATTCCAGTAGACATTTGGAGGTGCAGTACAATCCAAACTATCCTGCCTTACAATTGTAAATGTGGTCATGAGATAGCTTGAATAAGGACCTAGCTGTGAGTTGCATCAGATCAATGCTGTCTGGTTTTGGAGAGATCATGAATATTTCCCTGGCACTATAGCTTCTTGAGTTCTCTGTGTACCTTTGATACTAGGTTTAAAATAGTAGTATGTGCCTTTTATCCCAACTCTCAGAAGACAAATTGGTAGATTTCTAAGTTCTAGGTCAGCCTGGGAATGAGCCAGTTTTATTTAAAAAAAATATGATTTGGTGGAGGAATGATGGCACATGCCTTAAATCCCAGAATTTTGTAATTGAGCATTCAGATCCCTCAGTTGAAAATTACGCAGAAAAGGCCAAGACAGCTAATACTAAACAGGAAATGACTTAATAGAATAAGAAAGACATGTACCAAGCCCAGGAAGCAAAATAATTTGGGAGCATTTGCCTTGTACCTGTGGCTTTAGAGTCAAGAACAGAAGGGATTGCAGATTCTGACAAGCTGAAGATAGGATATCAATGGAGATAAGAATAGACCATTTTACTATGATGAAATATTCTAATAAGTGATTTCTGAGGACATAAAATTGTTGTGTTCCAGAATTAACTGAGTCTGTACCTAGCCCTACAGGGAAATTAATTATTTATAGGTATCACATAGGTGGTAATAATTTTTAAGGCATTTAAGGATCAAGGAGTTTTGATCCAACAATTCCTGCAGAAATCACACAAACACAGATCTCACTCAGCCAAATAGTTACTTTGAATGCACACCCTAATCACATCAATGATGTAGCTCATGTGTTTGAATATACCTATATGATAGAGCGTAGAATAGGGTGATTAGGAAGTGTGAATATTAGCTGTGACCTTGTTGAAGTAGTTGTGGCCTTATTCAAGGGAGTTTTTCACTATTTGTGTGTGCTTTGATGATCCAATGCTGTGGCTCCACCCAATGCAGAATGAGAGGGCTCTCTTGGCTCCCTTTGTATCAAGCAGTAGAATAATCATCTCTGCCAACACCATGTCTGCCATGCTACATGATCCCATGTTTCTTACCATGAGGGAATGGACTGAACTTCTCAGACTGTTAACCAGCCCTGATTATATGTTTGCCTTTAAAGAAATGACTAGTTCATAGTGTCTCTTCAGAGCAATAAAACCTTAACTAAAACATATAGGTAATAAAATGTCAGAGACTACTGAAGGTTGGAATCATATGAAAAATGTGAAAGTATTTGAAATGTCTAAGGGACTATCTCATATAAAGCAGTCTTGAAATAATACCATGGTTTTATAATTTTATACTGTTAAATGAATTAGTAAACTTGAATTTAGTATACAAAATTGTATTGGAATTATTGTTCAGAGAGTATGTGTACTTTGAGAGGCAAGCTTAGATTGTAAATAAGTGGGTAAACAAAAATTACATCCAAGAGGGAAAAGGAACTCCCCAGAGAGACCAATAGAGTCAACTAATCTGGATTTCTGAGAGCTCTCCCCAAAGAGCATGCACAGGCTGATCCAATCCACTACCCCCACGCACATATGTAGCAGATTCTTAGTCTACACATGGATCCCCCAACAACTGGATATGGGACTCTACCTAAAGCTGTTTTCTGACTTGAATCCCATTCCTTAGAAAGTTACCTTGTCTGACCTCCATGGGAGAGAATGTGCCTAATCCTGATGAGATAAGATTAGATGTGCCAGCTTGGGTGGATTCCCATGGGGCCCCACCCTATCAGAGAACAGGGGGAGTTGGTGGGAGAGGGACTCCTTAAGGAAGTGACAAATGAGCAGTGTTTGGGATGCAAGTAAATAAATAAAAAAAATTAAAAATAAAAAAATATAGTGATAATGTATTAAAACAAGGGGTACATAATCTCTGTCCTGCAGGCAGCAGTACATGCTCTGTCCAGATGATTCTAGAAATAGTGTCAAGAATAAAGTGACTACAGGGAAAACTGATGCTGTTATGCTGGAGCAAAAATTTAGATGATTAAGAAAAGACCAGCTTAGGTTTACATCGAGTGCTACAAAGATCAGAGCTGGAAAATTGAAATAAGCCCTTTGTCAGGGCACAGAAGATAATATTTGAAGCCCAACTAATGACAGAAGGAGCTGGGAGTAATTTCTTCCCCAGGGTATTTTGCTTCCTCTTCTAAGAATGACTGAAGCATCCACATTTAGGTCTTCCTTTTTACTGAGGTTCACGTGATCGGTGAAATATATTTTGGGCCTTCAAAACATTTGGGCTGATATCCCTTTATCAGTGAGTGCATACCATATGTGTTTTTTGTGAAGGGGTTCCCTCACTCAGGAGGATATTTTCTACTTCCTTCCATTTGCCTAAGAGTTTCATATAGTCAGTGTTTTGAATAGCTCTGTAGTGCATCATTGAGTAAATGTTCCACCTATTTTTGTATGCCTACAACTTTTGAAGTACATCTGGGTTATTTCCAGCTCATGGCTTTTATACATAAGGCTGATATGAACAAATAGGGATCATCCTGTTATGGTTTACATATACTTGGCCCAGGCAGTGGCACTATGGAATGTGTGGCTTTATTGGAGGTAGTGTGTCATTGTGGAAATTGATTTTGAGACCCTCCTCCTATCTACCAGAAGTGGCCAGGTCTTTTCCTGTCTTCCTTTAGATGAAAATGTAGAACTCTCAGCTCCTCATGCACTTTGCATGCCTGGACTTGCCATGTTCCAGCCTTGATAATGAACTGAATCATTGAATATATAAAGTAATCCCAAATAAATGTTTTCTGTAAGACGTGCCTTGGTCATGGTGTCTGTTGAAAGCACTGAAACCTTAAGACAGAAGATAGCACCAGGAAGGGGTTATTGCTTTGATAGGCCTTATCATTCATTTGTTTGGAAGAATGTGGATTTTGGTATTTTGGATTTAAAGAGTACTGGAATAATTTAAATGGGGTTTAATAAACTATCCTTGAAGGTATATGGAAGACTTTGTGAGGGTGATCTGAACTGTTCAGACCTGGCCAAAGATCATGTGGTCTAATTCAGTGCAGAATTTGAGTATGTGGCCTAAAGATTTGTTTTCAGGTAGTTGGGTGGAAAATTTCTTAAGCAGTGAAGGATTTAGAAAATAGGAATGTAGTGATAATGTAATAGAAAAAGGGGCCAGGTTCCAGCTCCTGCAAACAGCATAACTTAGCAGCTTTATGCCTGGACTCTGGCTTTATTATCAAGGGAAGGAGGCTACCCGGACAATTGATGCTGTTCATCTGGAGCTAAAAAATTAGTGATGATTAAGAACAGACCAGCATCACTGTGGTAAAATCTTTTGAAAAGTATTTTTGGAGAGCAGATAGAATCTGTGTTCCTGAGACATTGAGAGTTGCACCTCACACAGCAGCTGTACTTAGTAATATGTAAGATTCCCCCATGTGGTCCTGGTTTTGAAGGGGCCATGAAGATCTGTCCAGGCTTGTTACTATGAGAGGCCATTGAAAGCAAAAGGGATTGGGGAAAATACAGCTTATCAGCTGTAAAAGGTTTCTGGTGGCATTCTTTGAGTCACTTAAGTATACTATCATATCATCAACAAATAGTGATATCTGACATCTTGCTTTCTAATTTACATCCTTTTGACTGCATTTGTGGTATGATTGCTCTAGTTAAGACTTCCAGTACTCCATTGCAGAAGAAGAGTAGGAGCAGTGTGGGCAGACTTGTCGAGTATCTGATTTTAGTGTGATTACTTCAGCGTTCTTCCTATTTAGATTAATATTGGCTGCTCATTTGCTGTATATTGCTTTTACTATCTTTAAGGATGAGCCTAAAGTTCCTGATATTTCCAAACCATTAACATGAAGTGGTGTTTTATTTTCTCACGTGCCTTCTAAGCATCTAACGTGATATTCATATGGTTTATATATTTGATTTTGTTTTTGGTTGATAACTCTGATGGATTCTCATATATTGAACTCTCCGTGTATCCCTGGGATGAACTTTACTTGATCATGGTGAAGGATCATGTGTTGTGTTCCAGTATTCACTTTACAAGAATTTGATTGAATATTTTCACTGATGTTCATGATGGTATATTTTCTGACAATTTCTTTCTTTCTTGTAGGGTCTCTGTGTGATTTAAGCATGAGAGTAATTTTGGCTTCAAAGAATGAGTTGTGTAGTGTTCCTTCCCTTTCTATTTCTTGAAATAGTTTCGACAGTATTGGTATCAGTTCTTTTCTGAATGTCTGATAAAATATGGCACTGAGACCATTGCCTTTTTTCCCCCATTGGGATCAGAGGCTTTTGATGAGTGCTTGTTTTTATATAGGGATTATGGGACTGTTGTAATGATTTACTTGATTTAGATTTAAGTTTGATCTTTGGTAATATGGAGAATATGAGACATTTTCTCAAAATTTTTTTTTGGTTGAATATACACTTTTTTTGCAGAATCTGATGATTTGTTTTTACTTTCTTCAGTTTCTGTTGTTATATCTTAATTTTCTTTTCTGAGTTTGTTAATTAAGATAGTCCCTGTGTCTTCTACGTAGTCTGGCTCAGGTTTTATCAGTGTTTTTTGATTTTATCAAAGACCTAGCTCCTGGTTTTGTTGATTTTTTTGTATAGTTCCTTTTTGTTTCTACTTTGTTGATTTCACCTCTGATTTTGAGTGTTTCCTGCTGTCTATTCCTCTCAGATGAATCTTCTTCTTTTTGTTCTATAACTTTTAGTTCTTCTGTCAAGCTGGTTGTGTATGCTCTCTGCAGTTTCTTTTGGAACAAATCCAAGCAATGAGTATTCTTCTTAGTACTACTTTCATTGCATCCCATAGTTTCAGTTTGGTGTGCTCTCATTTTCATTAAATTTTGATAATTCTTAAGATTTTATTTATTTCTTCCTTGAACTTGGTATTGTTGAGTAGGGCATTCATTGTTCATGTGTATGTGGTTTTTTGATTTGTTTTTGTTTTTGAAGATGAGCCTTAGTCCATGGTTATTTGAAAGGGTGCATGGAATCATGTCAATCTTTTTTTTTTTTATGTATTGATATCTGTTTTGTGATTGGCAATAGGGTCATTTTGGTGATGGTACCATAAGGAGATGTGTTAGAAAGATATGTCCTATAGGACAAATCAATATGGTTCATAATTTCTGTTAGTTTCAATACGCTTCTGTTCAGTTTCTGCTTCCCTGACTTGTCCATGAATGAGAGTGGGATGTAGAAGTCTCCCACTATTATTGTGTGTGATATAATATATGCGTTGAGCTTTAATAGAGTTTTTTTTTAAAATAAATGTAGGTGCCCTTGTATTTGGAGCTCAGTTCTTCACCTTGATAGATGTTTTCCTATGATTAGTCAAAATTGTCCTTTCGTAACAAGGTTGGTAACTTTTGGTTGAAAATCTATCTTATTTGATAGTAGAATAGCCACTTCAGATTGTTTTTTAGGACCATTTTTCCTTGAAATTTATTCCTAATCTTTTACTCTTAGGTACAATTTGTGTTTGTTCCTGAGATGAGTTTCCTGTATGCAGCATAATGTTGGACTCGGATTGTGTATACATTCTGATAGTCTATGTCTCTTTATTTGGGAAATGAATCCATTGATGCTAAGAGATATCAAAGAATTATTATTGTTCCCTATTATTTTTATTGTTAGAAGTAGAATTATGTTTGTGTGGTTTTCTTCTTTTGCGTTTTTCACAAGTGATTGAAAAACACAAGGATTTGGGGGACTCTGAGACTTTTGCAAAAAGCCTCATTTGTAGAATTTAAGACACTAAAGACATAGAAATGGATAAAGTCAAACTCATAGACTTTCCAGTCATCACAAAGCTCTGAGACTCAGCCTGTGACTGACAAATAAAAACAGTGGCCTAGAATAAATCTCACAAAAGCCAGAATATACTGACTGATTGCCACCTATCTAGGAAGACCTTCATAGGTCCCTGATGCATGGCATAGTCAGTTCATGCTATAATAACAATTCTGGGAAACTAAACAGGGACACAAGCCTTAAAAATTTGGAATGTATAAACAAAGTTCTAAACATGTAAAAGCACACATTTAGTGGACAGGTTAAGCTATACAGTCCAAGCTGAGTATACCACTTTTGCTATACTTTCTTTGTTTTGAATATTTGGTATTTTGACTATTATATGTCTGAGGGAATTTTATTCATCTAGTCTAATCTATTTGGAGTTCTGTAGACTTTTTGTACATTCATGGTCATCTCTTCCTTTAGGTTAGTGAATTAGCTTCTAAAATTTTGTTCAAGATATTTAGTGACACTTTTATTTGGGAGTCTTTATATTCTTCTATAACTATTATTCTTTGGATGGATCTTCTCATTGTGTCCTGGATTTATTAGAGGCTTTAGGATAAAGCTTTTAGATTTTTGCATTATCTCTGACTGATGTGCCAATGTTTACAGTGGTATCTTTTGCCCCTGAGAAACTCTCTTCCATCTCTTGCATTCTGTTGGTAATGCTTGTGTCTATGACTTCTAATCTCTTTCTCAGATTTTCTATCTCCAGGGTTGTTTCTTTTTGTGATTATTTTTTTTCTATTTTTGTTTTTCATTCCATCACTTGTGTGGTTGTATTTTCCTGTAGCTCTTTAACTGATTTTTCTGTTGCCTCTTTAAGGTCTTCTACATGTTTAATGGTTCTCATGTGTTTCTTCAACTTGTTTACTGGTTCTCATGAAATTAATGTGCCTCTGGAAGACCTTCATCATCCTTATCATGCAGTTTGTTTTTATGTCCAAATCTTGCTTTTCTGGTGTTTTGGGCTGTCTCTTACTTGTTTCTGATATTTTCAGGTTGTGTTTGATTCCCTTGCTTAGTTACTAGAACTACACTCTTAACATTTTGTTATCGCTGATGCCAGGTTTTCTTATATGTCTGAATTGTGTGTGTGTGTGTGTGTGTGTGTGTGTGTGTGTGTAAGTCTGTGTGTGAATGTGAGTGGTCCCTTCAAACTACACTACATTAGAGAGGTAATCCAAATTTAGAAGCACAAAATGTATATAGTCCTATTGAACCGACTGGTATCAGTACACATTGATTTCCTTCCTTTATGTTTTGTGTATATCAACTAATCAGTAATATTTATGAGTGACAAATTTATTTTTAAGCTTTTTTTGTATATTTTTAACATGTTTGTTTGTCCTGAAATATATGTATATGCTCTCTAGACACCAGAAGATGTCAGATTGCCTCTAAATAATTGTATTACAATTTCAATGGAAATTATTTTGAATCTGTAAATTGCTTTTGGTAAGATGGTTAATTTACTATGTTAATCCTGCTCAGTCGGATCATGGTATATCTTTGCATCTTCTGATATCTTCCCCAGTTTCTTCATAGACATGAAGTTCCTGTAGTATAGGTCTTTGACTTGCTGGGTTAGAGTCATATGAGGAATTTTTTTTTTAGGATTTTAGGGCACTATAAGAGAATTTTCACCTTAAATACTGTCTCAGCATATCATTTGCACAAATGAGGCCTACTGATTTTAATTTTATTAATTTTTTTGTGCAAGCACCTTGCTGAATGAGTTCATCAGCTGTGGAAGTTTTCTGGTAGAACTTGGGGGTCTGTTATTTATACTTTCAAGTCATCTGTGAACAATAATACTGTGACTACTTTGTTTTAAATTGAATTCCTTAGATATTTTCATGTTGTCTTAAAGCCCTTGTTAGATCTTCAAGTTTGTCTTGCCTACATATTTTGCAGAGATAAAGGTGGAACAGACAGGGAGGAATCAGCCCTCCAATGAGTATCCCAAAGAGATATACATTTCATGGGAGAGAGTCCACACTAGACCATATTAATGATACTTGGCTACTCTGCTATGCTTGCATGTAGGAACCTAGCATTATTGTCTCCTGAGTCTTCATCCAGTAGAGTATGGAAACAGACTGACAATCAAACATCATGTGGAGCCCAGGAAGCATTCAGGAAGTTAAACAGGGGCTATCTCAGTCTCTGTTCATTGACATTGGTACTCTTTTCTTCTTCCTGGACTTCCTGGTTAGGCCTCAGTAGGAGAGGATATGACTAGACCTGTTGGGAATAGATGATCCAGGATGGGGTGATACCCAGGTGGGATTCTGGTTCATTGAGGAGATAAGGAGGTAGAAATTAGCATAAAGGTGAGAACCAACACAACAAAATAGCATGTGTTCCATGTCTTAAATGTTTTTCACTATTGCAATAAAAACCACTTACTACCTCCTGAGCTATCATATTTCCTGGGGAGACATAATATTCATAATATTCATGCATACTACTCTCAGATAGGACTCATGGTATATATATATATATATATATATATATATATATATATATATATATATTTGTATATATATATATATTTGTGTATATATATATATATATATATCTGTGTGTGTGTGTGTGTGTGTGTGAATAGTAAGAAATAGAGAGAGATTTTGAGAGATAGAGAGAGAGAGAAGAAAGTATGCAGGGAGAGAGGTTGGGAGGGAGGGATGTAGGTAGGGAGGGAAGGATGTGGAGAGAGGGAGAACTAAATTCCAACTTGGTGAATCAGTAAGTTTTATGGAGGTTATTTTCCCAAGAACAGATGAGGTGTTACAGGGGAAAAATTACTCAAAAGCAGGTTTATCACCAATGTCCAATGCAGTATTGGTGACAAGTCACTAGAGCTAGAAACCTGAAGAAGATTGACAGCACAACAGGTTGTATAGTGCCTTTTTCAAGTGACTAAGCTAATATAAACCTCTTCCAGGCATGTAGGTTTGAGCTTCAAAGGAATAGTGGCATAATGGATATAATGTGTGGTTTGTGCTTATTCAGGGACTTTTTGGATCTATTATTAGTCGTTTCCCTTCCTACCTAATATTCCTGAAGATTTCTGAAGGATGGAATGTTTTAGTCTCAGAGGAAACCAGTGACCTTGGCAGCTCAAAACCATTAAGTCTTACTCTCTTGGTTGTATCAGAATACTACCATAGTATCTGAATTTATATTACTTCATTTTGATTTTCTTATGTTCAAAGTGTAAGTAATGATTCTACCTGTTGTGAAAGCCCCTTACATATTTATTGGCCTAGTAAATGAATATTTTCCCTTCAACTTGTGTTTCATTTATAAATTTAAAATGCAGTTTATAAATAGTGATTGTAAATCACGTTAGAAGACAATTATATACAAGATAGTTATTAACACTTGAGCATTTAAAAAGAGTAGAGCCAGAAGTTAAACCAAGATTTTGGTATAGTACCATATCCTAGCATATGCTATACAACTCTATGAGGACCTAGAGACATTGCTGTGATGATGTCAAAATGGGGACTGATTGTTCTATAAAGAAATATCATGAAAATTTATCTCTGTGACTGATGGATACCATACAGGAGCAAAAGAAGTGGCTAATATATATTGCAAAGATCATATTGTCAACCTAACATATGTCCAAGTAAATATGTGAAAAATAAGACTTGTCATTATTCTAAATTTTTACATCTCTAGACATCCAACCTCATGAAATATGTATAAGAAGAGTAGACACTAAAGTGTAGGAATGAGACAGAATTTGTGGACTATAGTGACTTGGGTTGAAATAAGAAGACTTGAGACAGGAATATTTGCAAGAAGTCTACTTTAAAGGAGAGTTACTTTATATTCAAGGGCTTGCAGATTGTGTTACTGTTAAAACCATCTTTTCTAGAAAGGCTGGATAATTACAAATACAAACCTAGGTGCACAACAAATATTTATAAGAAAGGTCAATAAATCACACAATTTTAAAGTACCAAAAAAATCACAAAGTTTAAAAAATAGTGTTTTCAGTCATTTTATTTGAGATGTAATTCATAAAAACATGTTTGAGGGAGGAGGAAAGGAGAGTAAAGGGGAGGATATAAGATTAGAAATGTAAATGTTCAGAATAACCAATAAAATTTTTAAAATGTCAAACATACCAACCTTTTTTTTTCTGAAAATGTTTTTATTAAATAGCAAAGCAGAACTTGAACACAAATTTAAATATCTGTAACAATGTCACAAAATGGTTGCAAAATGTCTGTAATGGGAGGATTACATATCTTTATAACTAAGTCACACATCCATGCCTACGTTAGTACATTAGATGATTCCACATGTCAGCAGCCCATCGAAGAGCTAGCAGTTCCATTATTGGATCTTTCCTGTTACAAAAACTTGCTAATATTTTGGGTATCAGCTCTCTATGAGATGGAAACTACAAACTTAATTTTTAAAATTTGTTAAAGAATGACTAAAATACGGTAACTAAGTTGGTTTCAAAAACTCTGGGTATACAACTGAGATAAAACACTAAGGATTATACTTATCACATTGACAAAACTCTTTTATATTTATGATTTTGGAATTAATAAACTCTCAATTAATTTTCCAAAAGTTCATCTCTTCGTACAAATAAACATTGAGACCAACCTTTTCACTGGTCTCATAATCCACTCACATTAGAATAAATTCACTTTCATTCATGTCCCAAATTTGCACCTGTAGGGCAGAGGTAACACACATTTATAGGGAAAATATTGGGAGTTGTTTATTTATTTTTATCCAGTTTTCATTCCTATTTTTGTCTTTCCTCAAGTCTTTTTTTTTTTCTTTTCCTTTTTTCTACTTCTCAAACACCAGCATCTCTATCTTTTCAACACCAAATGGAATATTTCATGTAATAGAGTGATTTTGTTTAAGTTTTACTCCTTTTTTTAAATTTATTTTCTAAATAAACACAGATAAAAGAACAAATGTTAAGCATTTTTGCATAAATGCATAGGAATGAATACATTTAGTAAGTGCTTTGCTTTTTTTTTAAGGTTTGATATTCTGCATTAAGGTCTTACTAGTTACAATGAGCAAAAATTACATGTAAATCTGGATGTAACCCAGGAGTAGTCAAAATTTTCTTGGTGTGTAAGGATTGAGTATAATATTTTATATATTTTTTTTTGAATTTCACAGTCTGTGAGGTTTTTCTGGGGTAGGCTGAGCTTTCTGGGTTTAGTATCCCATTATAAATGACTGCATATTATGTCTGTTCTTTTCTGACTGGGTTATCTCACTCAGGATGATATTCTCTAGATCCAACCATTTTCTTAAGAATTTGGTTAAGTCATTGTTTCTGATAGCTGAGTAGTACTTCATTGAGTAAATGTACCACAATTTTTGTATCCATTCATCTACTGAAGGACATCTGGGTTCTTTCCAGCTTCTGGCTAACACAAATAGTGCTGCTATGAACATTGTGGTGCATGCGTCTTTGTTGTATATTGGAGTGTCTCTGGTGTATATGCCCAGAAGTGGAATAGCTTGATTTTCAGGTAGTACTATGTCCAGTTTTCTGAGGAATCACCTGACTGATTTCCAGAGTTGTTGTATCAGTTTACAACCCCACTAACAGTCGAAAAGTGTTCCTCTTTCTGCACAGCCTCTCCAGCATCTGCTGTCATCTGACTTTTGGATCTTGGACAACCTGACTGGTGTGAGGTAGAATTTCAGGGTTGTTTTGATTTGCATTTTCGGAGGGCTAAGGATGTCAAACACTTCCTAGATGTTTCTCAGCTATTGGATTTTCCTCAATTGAGAACTTTTGTTTAGCTCTGTACTGCATTTATTAAAAGTGTTGTTTGATTATCTGGTGTCTAGCTTTTTGAGTTCTTTGTATACCTTGGATATTAGGCCTCTATCTGATGTGGAGTTGGTATCGATCTTTTCCCATTCTGTTGGCTGCAGTTTTGTTTTCTTGACACTGTCCTAAGGCTTACAGAAACTTGCAATCTCATTAAGTTTCATTTGTTAATCTTTGACCTTAGAGCAGGGGCCATTGGTGTTTTGTTCAGAAGATTATTTTCTTATGCCTATGTTTTCTAAGGTTTTCCCTATTTTCTCATCTAATAGTTTCAGTGTATCTGGTTTAATGTGGATATATTTGATCCACTTACACTTTAGCTTTGTACAAGGAGATAAGAAAGGGTCTATTTTCATTCTTCTGCATGCTGAGTGCCAGTTGGACCAATTCCATTTGTTGAATAGGCTGTCATTTTTCCATTGATGGTTTACAGGTCCTTGTTCAAAATTCAGGTGACCATATATGTGGGGCCTAATTACAGGGTCTTCTATTCTATTCCATTGATCCATGTGCCTATTTCTGTACCAGTCCCACACAGTTTTGAGCACAATTGCCTTGTGCTATAGCTTGAGGTCAGGATTAGTGATTCTCACAGATGTTTTCTTGTATTTGAGGATGGATTTCACTTTTCTAAGTCTTTTGTTATTCCAGGTGAAATTGCTCATTTCTCTTTCCAACTCAATATAGAAATACATTGGAATTTTAATGGGGATCACATTGAATCTGTAGATTGCTTTTGGTAAGATGGTCATTTTTAGAATGTTGATCCTTCCATTACATGAGCATGGGAGATCTTTCCATTTTCTGAGACCTTCCTTGATATCCTTCTTTATAGGTTTGAATTTCTTGTCTTACAGGTCCTTCACTTACTTAGTTGGAGGCACACCAAGGTATATCATCGTTTTTGTGACTATTGTAGAGGATATCCTCTTGCTAATTTCTTTCTCCACATGTTTGTCCTTTGAATACAGGAAGGCTACTAATTTTTTTGAATTAATTTAATATCCAGCCACTTTGCTGAATGTTTATCAGCTGTAGGAGTTCTCTGGTGGAATTTGTGGGGTCATTTAAGTACATTATCATATCATCTGCAAAATGATTTAGCTTCCGAATATGACAGTTTACATTTCACAGAAAACACTTCATTATTTATAGCTTCAATGTATTTTCAGTTGATTAAAAAGATATCAGCAATCCTCTCTTATTAGTAAAAATCACAAATGGCAAGCAATAGATAAGAAAGTATCATAGTTTGGTATAGTGTCAATACTTACTTTCAGGTTACTCTGTTTGAGATAACTCTGCAGTTCTTCTCCTGATGAAGATGGGAAGGCAGAGGCAGATGTAGAGGCAAAAGTGGGTGCACAAGGTACAGAAGCTCTGCATTCAGTACATGATTTTGGTCCCTTTTTTACAACATGGTTATTTTCTTGTACATTTAACTAGTTAGACTTTTGATAAAACACAGTGCTACACAATATATGTGTATATATATATATAAGAAATTGGCAAAACATTCTTCTTAAAGTTTCAAAAATATCTGTAATTTTAATATAAAGTCTCTACATGTGCACATTTTCATAGACCAATATATACATAGAACGTTAACTCAGAGATGCTCCTGTTAAGCTTCAGTATTACCTAGATCTGACATTGTCTTTATAAATACTCAGGGAAGCAAACAAAGATACTCTAACTTTTGGATCATATCCAAGCTTAAGTAGAAACAACAAAAGCAGCAATCCATATAAGAGAGTGAGGTGAACCCTTTACTATCTTTTGCTTTTCATTTCAGTTGTTTGAAAAACACTGGAAGTGGACATGAGGTTATCTGTATATTGTGAAAACTTGATTTTACGATTTTAGCTTCAGGGTTACTTCCTCAACTGCATCTACTCTTGCAGAAAGATTTTCAAGTTTGTGTTGTAGTTCAAACACCTGACTGAGAAGTTGAGTCTTTCTTCCAGTTCCACCTAATTACCAGCATCAACTGTGTCCATATCTGCATTCATCATCTTGGGAACATACATTGAGCTCTTGAATGCAAACTCCTTAACGAAGGTTCTTGTATCTGCAGCACATGGAGAAGGTGGGATAGGTAGCCAACTTACATTAAATAAAAGAGGAAAAGTTCAGTATACAGTATATGGAACTTAGATTTAAAAATTTGGTATTGAATAGGAAAAAGTTGAGATTTCCCTATGCAAATAAATAGATGTGAGGTATACATGGGCCACTTTCTAATTCTAAATGTTAGTTTGATTGTTCATTTGTTTGTAATCTTCAGGCAACAGTAAAATCTACTTGTTGACAGAGGTGTCAGTAGAAACAATAAACCAATTTCAGGGAAGATATTTTTTGAACAGTCAAATTGTACTGGTGAATGATGCTTGGGAATGAGACTTCAGATGCTGCTTGAGGTAACAGGTTCTGGAATAGCTTTTGTTGCAGAGGGGACAAGCATGGGGCCTCTCCCCACTGTGCTTTTTTATGTGTCTGTTGAGATCTGTTGAACGGTAGAATGTCCATTTGCAGCCAGGCACATTGCACTCATAACTCCTCTTTCCAGTGTGTTTCTTCATGTGGTCTTTGAGGTGGTGAGCCTTTGTGTAAGATTTCCCACAATCTGGGTAGGAACATGAGTAGCGCTTCAAAGGTTGAGGGTTGATTGGAGAGACAGGGCTCAGTGTCTGCAGGTCTGCGTTAAACTCTGGACCCTTTCCTTGAACCTAATCAGAAGCTGAAGAGCTTGCCTGAGGTTGCCTTTGAAAAGAAGGGTAACTTGAAGGATTTGAGGATTCACCTACATATGGGGCTCGGTTACTAAGTAAAGCCACATGATGATCAAGGCTTTGCACAACATTGGGTGTTCCATTGCTACTTGGGTAGACATTAGGATCAAGAGAGGTTCTCAAATGATCCAAGGAGAATGACTCTTCAGAACTTGGACTCCTCTCTGGATGCCAAGCTAAGTGTTCTTTTATAGGACATGAAGTCACCTGAGGATCAAGTCTTTCTTCCACATCAGGTGTTCCATTCACACTTCGGGAATCATCAGAATCAAGAAAGGCCATTATGTCATCCAAGAAGAAAGACTCTTCAGAAAGGGGACTTGTCTCTGGGTGCCAAGCTAGGTTGACTTGGTTACTAAGTGAAGTCACTTGAGGATCAAGGTTTTCTTCAAGTTTGGGTGTTCCATCCAAACTTCGGGAAGCATCAGAATCAAGAAAGGCAATTATGTCATCCATGAAGAAAGACTCTTCAGAACTGGGATTTGTCTCTGGGTGACAATCTAGGTTGGCTGGGTTACTAAGTGAGGTCACCTGAGGATCAAGGTTTTCTTCAATATTGGGGGATCCATTCAAACTTGAGGAAGCATCAGAATCAAGAAAGGCTATTATCTCATCCAAGAAAAAAGACTCTTCAGAACTGGGACTTGTCTCTGGGTGACAAGCTTGGTTGGCTGGGTTACTAAGTGAAGTCACCTGAGCATTTTGGCTTTCTTCAATACTGGTAGTTCCATTCAGATTTAGGGAAGCATTAGAATCAGGAAAGGCTATTATCTCATCCAAGGAGAATGACTCTTCAGAACTGGGACTTGTCTCTGGGTGACAAGCTAGGTGGTCTTCCTTACTAAGTGAGGTCACCTGAGGATCAATGCTTTTTTTAACATTAGGTTTTCCATTCAGACTTGGATGGATATTTGGATCCACAGAGGTTCTCATGCGATCCAAGGAGAACAAGACTTCAGAACTGGGGTTTGTCTCTGGATGCCAAGATAGGTGGTCTTGACCAATATGCGAAATCATTTGAGATTCATGGTTTTTTTCAACATTAGGTGTTCCATTCAGACTTGGGTGGATATTTGGATCCACAGAGGTTCTCATCTGATCCAAGGAGAATAACTCTTTAGAACTGGGACTTGTCTCTGGATCCCAAGCTATGTGGTCTTGATTACAAAATGAATTCACCTGAGGATCCAGGCTTTTTTCAACATTTGGTGTTCCATTCAGACATGGGTAGACATTTGGATCAGAGGACCTCATCTGATGCAAGTAGCATGACACTTTAGAACTGGGATAATTCTGTGGATGCCAAGTCATATTTTTTTCTGCATTGGATGTTGCCCTCTTAGACCCATGAAAATTTGGGCCAAAACTGGTGTTTGGCATCCGAAAACCATAGAAAGTCTGGCCACCAATTGGATTTGTCACCCAGTGACTGACCATCAAATCCTGATCACATCTGTATCCAGATAACTGATACCCAGAGAGAAAGTGCTCACCACTGACCAGGTTCTCCTGACCTCTGGAGACATTCTGACCACGGAATGATGACTTCTGGTAGTAGAGCTTCATGTGGCCATGGTTATCTCTCACCAGAGGCTCATAAAAAGCCTGATATTCATTAGAAGTTATCATCAGATCTGCATTGAATCTATTATTAGCTACTAAATCCCTCTGCTGATACCTAAAAGAACTCTGTTCAGAAAAGGAGTCCAGGGAGAGATCTACATTTGAATTCTGGTCTGCATGCCTTCCAGAGAGAGCAGCATGATGATTACCAAAGGGAATCCTCTGACTCTCATTCAAGGCTGTATTTGGGATCAGAAGAATCTTGTCAAAGTTTACTGTCCTCATCCAGTATCCTTCATTGTAGAGAGATTCCCTAGCTTCAAGGAGTGCTTTATTCTGGGCATGAGGTTGGCATATCTTTGGTGTGTTGTTGAGCTCCTTAAGCTGAGGGTCTTCAGGGCATTTTTTCTGCTGAAGAGACACAGCTATCTGGTTCACAGAGGCAGTCTCACTTGGCTCTCCAGTTTTTCCTGGGTGTGCTGTCGAGTTCAGAGTACAGGTTATCTCAGGTGTGCTAGAGTATGCAGATGTCTTCACTGTTGGTTGCCAGGCAAGCATCTCTGAGCTCTGACCTGAGACAGGCTGGCTGGACTCCACAGGGAAAGGCTGGGTATTACACCTCCCTGGCTGGAATGCACCTGTGGATTCTTCCATGTCTATGCAGGCTTCACAAATGGCCTGGGAAATCTTCACCTTCCTGCACTGTTGAGAGAAAAATCAACATCTGGCTAAACTAGGTATTCAGTGGTAGAGATTAAAGTTCTTGAGAATACTCAAACTCCGTGACAGGCAGAACTTAAATGGTAGACACAAGCTGGCATAAAATGTGCTCTGGAGATCAGGGATTCACAACTTTAAGGGCTCTGATGAAGATGGGATGGGCAAATAAAAGCTTCATTACTCTGGGTTCTCCTTTTATAAAACTAGGCCTAATATGTTCAGAACTTCTGAGTCTATGATTTCATAAGTCATACCTTTCCACATGTAGACCACCATACTTAGAAGACATGTTTATATATCTCATCCCAGGCTCTTAGAGTTTAGAAGATGCTCTCATTAAGTAAACTCTAAGGAACTGTGTATGTTAGCTTGCCTCTGATTTACTTTATAAACAATATACAATTACATGTTTGCATTCATCAACTTTAGAAGAGAATGCAGAACAGGATTTGTTGGTGGTACTGGTCAGTTTGTACAGGAGCAGTAGTTCATGTGGGGTTTGTTTTGAATGAAGAGAGTGAATGAAAAGAAACTGGTGTGATGTTGAAACCTCTTGCAGTGTAGACTTATAGAGTACAAGAGGTTAACCTTAGTAATGGTGGATACAGAATCTGGTGTGATTATTTTTTGCAATGCTACAATCTGTTGTGTTTTTTTTGTATTTGATCCAATCAATTTTCTCAAATATTATAGTTAAATGCTAAGAGAGGGTTTCACTCTCAGCACACTGACAATAGGACCCAATTACATAGTATTGTATCCACATAGTTCATGGATCCTGGAGAGATCCTGATGGTGGTAAAGGTTGATGAAATGAGACAAAAATCTTATTTTAAATTGTAAAAGCAAATAGTGAAAACTAATATTTAAGAAAGGAAGATGGAATGAAAGACAGAAAAAAAAAACAAGAAAATAAATAATACAAATGGAGAAATCACATCATCATGAGACACAACATGTAGTATTGGAACAAATGTGAAGTTGTTTTGATGGATAGTTCCACTCTGGAAATTAATAAAAAAAGCTGTAAGATAGAAGATTAAAATTGCTTGCACATTTTCACCAATTAGAAAACACTTTCTGGATTTGTGAAGGTATAATCGATAGGCATCACTTATTAAAACACAAGTAAAGTGTCCAGCTCAACATTCAGCCTCTCTCCTATCCCAGAGAAGTGGGGAATCATTCCTCCCATGAAGATTTACAGGAATTTACAGGACCAATTATTTTTACAGAAGACATTTATACTTCATTATAGTCTCATAATCATTATATTTGTCTCTAACTCTTGATTGCAGAAATTAAAAATACTTGCCATAATATAAGCCAAGGATTCTCTTTCTTTGTATTGTCATAACACAGATCTTAAGGCTACTTCCTAATTAATACCATACCACATAACATATTCAGTTTTTAAATAATTTATATTTTGTTATCTATGATTTTCAACTAACAACATGTACAACAACAACAATTAGAATACTATGGTAAGGAGAGGACTTCAGGTCGCAGAGCAGAGCCTGGCCCAAGCACCAGCCGAAAAGGGGGCTCCAGCCAGAAAGGCGGCTCGTACAGGCTGAGCTACTGAGACCTGGAACAGATCTTGGGAACTTCTGTTCCCACCCGGAGAGGACTTCAGGTCGCAGAGCAGAGCCTGGCCCAACCACCAGCCAGAAAGGCGGCTCCAGCCAGAAAGGCGGCTCGTACAGGCTGAGCAACTGGTGAGTGGGAGACCTAGGCTGCGGGGGAGCAGAGGGACTTCTGCGGAGTGCACACGAAAGGGCACCCCCTGCCCTGATCTGCCCTGTCCTCCCCGATCCAGTAACCGGGAACAGATCTTAGGAACTTCTGTTCCCACCCGGAGAGGACTTCAGGTCGCAGAGCAGAGCCTGGCCCAACCACCAGCCGGAAAGGGGGCTCCAGCCAGAAAGGTGGCTCGTACAGGCTGAGCTACTGAGACCTGGAACAGATCTTAGGAACTTCTGTTCCCACCCGGAGAGGACTTCAGGTCGCAGAGCAGAGCCTGGCCCAACCACCAGCCGGAAAGGCGGCTCCAGCCAGAAAGGCGGCTCGTACAGGCTGAGCTACTGAGACCTGGAACAGATCTTGGGAACTTCTGTTCCCACCCGGAGAGGACTTCAGGTCGCAGAGCAGAGCCTGGCCCAACCACCAGCCGGAAAGGCGGCTCCAGCCAGAAAGGCGGCTTGTACAGGCTGAGCAACTGGTGAGTGGGAGACCTAGGCTGCGGGGGAGCAGAGGGATCTCTGCGGAGTGCACACGGAAAGAGCACCCCCTGCCCTGACCTGCCCTGTCCTCCCCGACCCAGTAACCGTGAACAGATCTCAGGAACTTCTGTTCCCACCCGGAGACGACTTCAGGTCACAGAGCAGAGCCTGGCCCAACCACCAGCCGGAAAGGCGGCTCGTACAGGCTGAGCTACTGTGACCAGGAACAAATCTTAGGAACATCTGTTCCCACCCGGAGGTGACTTCAGTACGCAGAGCAGAGCCTGGCCCAGCTGCCACCTGGAACCTGGGCTGCTGGGGAGTAGAGAGATCTCTGAGGAGTGCACACGGAAAGTGTACAGATATCATGCACTCCTTAAGAGAGCACAAGTGCCAGCCCAAGCTGCTATACCCAGCAAAACTATCAATCACCATCGATGGAGAGACAAAGATATTTCAAGACAAATCAAAATTCACACAATATACCATCATTCATCATGACCAAGTAGGCTTCATCCCTGGGATGCAGGGATGGTTTAACATAAGGAAATCCATCAATGTAATCCACCATATAAACAAAGTTAAAGAGCAAAATCACATGGTCATCTCATTAGACGCTGAGAAAGCATTCGACAAAATCCAACACCCCTTCATGTTAAAAGTCCTAGAAAGAACAGGAATCCAAGGCCCATATTTAAACATAATAAAAGCAAAATACAGCAAACCAACAGCCAACATCAAACTTAATGGCGAGAAACTTGAAGCAATTCCACTAAAATCAGGGACTCGACAAGGCTGCCCACTCTCTCCCTACCTATTCAACATAGTACTGGAAGTCCTGGCTGGAGCAATTAGACAGCAAAAGGAGATCAAGGGGATACAAATCGGAAAGGAAGAGATAAAAACATCACTCTTTGCCGATGACATGATAGTGTACTTGAGTGACCCCAAAAATTCCACCAGAGAACTCCTACAGCTGATAAACAAGTTCAGCAAAGTGGCCGGATACAAAATTAACTCAAACAAATCAGTAGCATCCCTATACTCAAAAAACAAACATGTGGAGAAAGAAATTGGGGAAAAGGTACCCTTCACAATAGTTACAAAAGCTATGAAATACCTTGGTGTGACTCTAACTAAGGAAGTGAAGGACCTGTATGACAAGAACTTCAAACCTCTGAAGAAAGAAATTGAGGAGGATCTCAGAAAATGGAAAGATCTCCCATGCTCATGGATTGGAAAGATCAACATCTTAAAAATGGCCATCCTACCAAAAGCAATCTACAGATTCAATGCAATCCCCATCAAAATTCCAACCCAGTTCTTCATGGAATTGGAAAGATCAATGTGCAATTTCATCTGGAATAACAAAAGACCTAGAATAGCGAAAACCATCCTCAACAACAAAAAAACATCAGCGGGAATCACTATCCCTGACCTCAAGCTATATTACAAGGCAATTGTGCTGAAAACTGCATGGTACTGGTACAGAAATAGGCAAGTGGATCAATGGAATAGAATAGAAGATGCAGAAATGAGCCCTCATGTATATGGTCACCTGATTTTGACAAAGGAGCAGTAAACATTCAATGGAAAAAGGACAGCCTATTCAACAAATGGTGCTGGTCCAACTGGCACTCAACATGCAAAAGAATGAAAATAGACCCGTTCTTATCTCCTTGTACAAAGCTCAAGTGTAAGTGGATTAAAGATCTCCACATTAAACCTGATACACTGGAATTATTAGATGAGAAAGTAGGGAAAACCTTAGAACACATAGGCACAGGAGAAAATTTCCTAAACAAAACACCAATGGCTCAAGCTCTAAGGTCAAAGATTAACAAATGGGACTTAATGAGATTTCAAAGTTTCTGTAAGGCTAAGGACATCGTCAGGAAAAAAAAAACGGCAACCAACAGAATGGGAAAAGATCTTTACCAACACCACATCAGATAGAGGCCTAATATCCAAGGTGTACAAGGAACTCAAAAAGCTCGACACCAGAGAATCAAATAACCCTATTAAAAAATGGGGTACAGAGCTAAACAAATCTTTTTCAGTTGAGGAACTCCGAATGGCCGAAAAACATCTGAGGAAGTGCTCGACATCCTTAGCCATCAGGGAAATGCAAATCAAAACAACCCTAAGATTCCACCTCACTCCAGTCAGATTGGCCAAGATCCAAAACTCAGATGACAGCAGATGCTGGCGAGGCTGCGGAGAAATAGGAACACTTCTCCACTGTTGGTGTGGTTGCAAGCTAATACAACCACTCTGGAAATCGGTCTGGCGATACCTCAGAAAATTGGATATAGTACTACCTGAAGACCCAGCTATTCCACTTCTGGGCATATACCCCAGAGACACTTTAATACACAACAAAGATATATGCACCACAATGTTCATAGCGGCTCTATTTATAATAGCCAGAAGCTGGAAGGAACCCAGATGTCCTTCAGAAGACGAATGGATACAAAAATTGTGGTACATATACACAATGGAATACTACTCAGCCACCAGAAACAATGACTTAACCAAATTCTTAAGAAAATGGCTGCATCTAGAGAAGATCATCCTGAGTGAGATAACCCAGTCACAAAAGAACAGACATAATATGCAGTCACTGATAGTGGAATGCTAACTCCAGAGGCTTGCACTCCCCCAGAAACAACTCACAGACTGTATGAAGTCCAAGAAATAAAGAAAACAAAAACTATACATATATTCACAAAACAAGAAGACTTTGACTATTTCCATGTTGCGTTTTGTTTTGCATGTACTTTACGCTTATTGCAACTAGTATGTTTTCAATGCATACTGTCAAGCCCTTGAAAAAAATCAAGTACCGACTAAAAAACATATTCACATGGTTTTATGTAAAATTTATTCTAATGTCTGAAAAAACAGTACTGACAAAAATGTATAATTTTAAGCAAAAAATGTTTAAAATCTTTACATCTATCTTTGTTTTGAAAAATAAAATTGTTCAAAAAAAAAAAAAAGAATACTATGGTAAGACAATAAAATCATTCACAGCAATCCTAACTATCTCTTAAGATCAATACTCTTGCCATTCAGCTGCATAAGGTAGACACAAGGCTAAATTATAGAAAACAAAGTGGAGAAGAGCTTAAAACATGTAGGCACAGGGGAAAGTTTTCTCAACAGCAAAAAAATCAAGAATCAACAATTGGGACCTCATAAAATTGGAAATTTTCTGGAGGCTAAGCATATTATCAAGAAGACAAAATGTCCAAAACAGATTGAGGAAGGATGTTTGATACTCCTGCAACTGATGGAGGGCTAATATACAACATATACAAAGAACTCAGGAAGTTAGACTCCAGAGAATCAAATATTTATATTCAAAAATGCTATACAGAGCCTAACAAAGAATTCTCAGCTGAGATATTGCAAATAGCTATGAAGCACTGAAAGAAATAATCAATATAGCTAGTTATCAGATAAATATAAATCTAAACAACCCTGAGAATCCACCTTACTTTAATCAGAATGGCTAAGGTCAAAAATCAGGTGACATAAGATGCTGGCAAGAATGTGGAAAAAAAAGGAAACTTCTTAATTGTTGGTGTGATTGTAAGCTGGTACAACCACTGTGTAAAACAGTCTGGTGGTTTCCCAGAAAATTGAACATAGGGCTACCTGAAAACCCAGCTCTTCTACTCCTAGACATATAGCCCAAAGATGTTCCAACATATGACAAGCACACATGCTCCACCATGTTCTAGCAGCCTTATTTATGATATCCAGAAGCTGGAAAGAACCCAGATGTTTAAAAAAAGAGGGATGGATAAAAAATGAATGGTACATTTATAAATTAGAAACAATGACTTTATGACATTCCTAGGAAAATGTATGGGTCGAGATAATATCATGAGTACCCCAGTCACAAAAAGACACAAACAGAATGAACTCACTGTGAAGCAAATACTAGCCACAGAAAACTTTGGGTACCCCAGAAACAATTGACAGACCTTGTGATGTGCAAAGTAAAAGGAAGGCCAAAATTTCAAACCTCATTCCTGTTTAGTAGAAAGAACAAAACACTTTAGATAGGAAATACAAGGTAAAATAGAGGAACAGGGAATAAAGAAAAATCATTCAGAGACTTCTTTAAATGGGGAACCACCCCATATGTAGCCACCGATCCCTAGCTCGATTCCTGATGCACAAAGTGCTTAGAAGCAAGAAACATATAGAGATGCCTCCTCAGGGTCTCTGCCAGAGTTTAATGCATACAGCTGAGCCTGTTAGCATCTAACCATCAGAGTGAACTTGGGGACCTCAATGAAGGTGCTAAAGAAAAGCCTGAAGGAGCTGAAAGGGGTCGCAACTGCATGGGAAAACAATGTGATCAACCAACCAAACCCTACAAAACCCCCAGGTACTATAACACTGACCATTGAGAACACATTGAGAAAACTATGGTTACAGTTGCATATGTAGCTGAACATAGCAGTGTCTGGCATCAATTTGAGAAGAGCTCTTTGGTCCAGGAAGAACATGTTTCCCCAATGTAGGGAAATGCCAAAACACTGGGGTTCAGTGGGCTGGAAGGGAACAAGGTGGAGGAAGAGCATACCATTATAAATATTAATACAAAGAGTATGTAATAAGAAAGGCAAAGAAGAACCAATAAGAAAGAAGAATTCCCATGTTGAGTGAGGGTCTGGTCATTGTCACTTTGCTACATGTTCCAGTCATCCACCTCTATTTTGAGCAAATAGTGACATATCTTTGAAAACCATCCCTTAGTCAGACTATTAGACTCCACAAGAAACTGAATTCTCGGATCAAAAAATTGCCCTCTGTCACCAGTGGTCAAATCCAACACTAAATGTACTGCCCACATGTGTGGCAGATCAACTCCACAAGGGACAGTATTTTAAAATGTTGTATCGACACCTGGCTTCACAAATGTTTTCTATTATAGTGCTCAAGCATCATGCTAATCATTGTTGACTTAGCCTTGTGTAGCCCCTTCCTCCTTCCTTGGGAATAATGGGACTCACAGGAATATGTTCTTAAGAATTCCAAGGACAAGGCAAGGGGTGGCTCCTACTCTGTCTCTTAAGGTACCACAGAAATACCGTAAAAACTCTAATTATGGGGCTTAGAATTCCATTCCAAACAATTAAAGGAAAGTCCCACATAAACTGTACATGGGTTTTTTATGAACTTATAAATTCATGCCTATAGCGTAAGTTAAGCTTGTGATCATTAAATAAATTTATGAAACCACAATAAAATTCAAAGACCGTATGGAGATGAAGAAGGATTTACAGAAGCTTCATTCTAACTTAGAAGAAGGAACTTAGAAGACCTACTTAATTCTAAGGCCAGAGCCTTTCTGAAACCAATACAGATGCTTAGAGCCAGCCATCATACTGAGTACTGGGACCCCAGTGGAGGAGTTATGGAACGTCCTAAAAGAGTTGAAGAAGTTTGCAACCCCATTGTTAGAACAATAATACCAACCAGCCTGACTGTCCAGAGTTCCAAGGGAAAAAACCACCCACCAAGAGCAAATATGGAGAAAGAACCCAAGGTTCCTGCTGCATGTAGCAGAACATGGCCTTATTTCTCGTTGATTTAAGGGGAAGCCCTTGGTCCAGTATAGACTCGATGCCCTTGTGTAGGGGAACCTTAGGGTGGTGAGGTAGAACTCTCATAGAAACAACTGGATGTAGATGGAATGAAGGTTTGTGTAGAACAAACCAGGAAAGAACATATAGATGAAAGTTAAATGAATAAAATATCCAATTAGAAATAAAATTATGAAATTAATTTTTCTCTGTATGTATGTGAAAAAAAAGAATTTTTGGATGTACTTACGGTTCGCAGTCCTGTAAACTCACAATGGCAAGGTGAGGATGAAAAGTCCAAAAGTCTTGTAGTTTTGAGTACTGCAAGACAGATTGGTACAGCTGGTCTAATCTAGAGCCTGGAAACTGGAACAGCTGGTGCCAGTACCAGTGTAGGTATAGACTTGTGAACAAGCTGAGGACAAGCTGACAAATAGGCACTCCTTCCTGCTTCCATGGACTTATATAGGCCTCCAGCAGAAGGTGTATCCTGGATTAAAGTATGTCTTCCTGTCACGTGTTCTTGGTCACCAATCAATTAACAAAATTCAACCAGTCACTATCTCAGAGGTGTGTCCATCTTGTGTAGATCTTTTGGCTTTCTAGGTATTTTTAAGTGGACATAAAAGGGAAACTTGTGGGAAATCACAACCTTGACCTCAGAAAAATGTTGTTTTACTGTCCTAAAACACATTAAAAGTAGGGGACAACATAGTGTAACATGATTTCATTTCAGAAGATATTTATCAGATGGATGAATAACTAAGTTTGATCAAGTGGACTTGCAAATGATCTCTTTCTTTTACATACCTCCTGCATTTGCCAGGCTTCTCTAGAGGACCAACACTTACACAGTGAATCTTACTATATATGTAAGTAGGCAGAGATTTAGTATAATGGCTTACAGGTTGAAATAGCTCAGCAACCCGTATCAAACAGAGCATAGCTCCAATCTCTAGACTACTCCAAATATGATGAGAGTTTCAAGGTTATATATAAAATCAAGGCCAGCAGTTCTGGATTATTTCCACAACAAACCTGGTTACAAAGTCAGCGTTTGCCTCAAAACTGTCAATGCAGAGGGAAGCAGATATTAAGTTTATGATATGACTCCCAGCATCACCCAATTATGTTAAAGGCCACAGTAGTATTCCAAGAAGATATTTGTACCCATCCATTCTAATTGATGCTTTCTATAAAACATTATTCCAGTAGACTTTGGCGGTGCAGTACAATCCAAACTATCCTGCCTTACAATTGTAAATGTGGTCATGAGATAGCTTTAATAAGGACCTAGCTGTGAGTTGCATCAGATCAATGCTGTCTGGTTTTGGAGAGATCATGAATATTTCCCTGGCACTATAGCTTCTTGACTTCTCTGTGTACCTTTGATACTAGGTCCAAAATGGTAGTATGTGCCTTTTATCCCAACTCTCAGAAGACAAATTGGTAGATTTCTAAGTTCTAGGTCAGCCTGGGAATGAGCCAGTTCTAATTAAAAAAATATTTGATTTGGTTGAGGAATGATGACACATGCCTTAAATCCCAGAATTCTGTGATTGAGCATTCAGATCCCTCAGTTGAAAATTACACAGAAAAGGCCAAGACAGCTAATACTAAACAGGAAATGACTTAATAGAATACGGGAGACATGTACCAGGCCCAGGAAGCAGAATAATTTGGGAGCACTGGCTTTGTACCTGTGGCTTTAGAGTCAAGAACAGAAGGGATTGCAGATTCTGACTAGCTGAAGATAGGATATCAATGGAGATAAGAATAGACCATTTTACTATGATGAAATATTCTGATAAGTGATTTCTGAGGACATAAAATTGTTGTGTTCCAGAATTAACTGAGTCTGTACCTAGCCCTACAGGGAAATTAATTGTTTATAGGTATCACACAGGTGGTAATGATTTTTAAGGCATTTAAGGATCAAGGAGTTTTTTTTTTTTTTTTTTTTTTTTTTTTTTTTTAATGACTTTATTTTGAAAAAGAAAGATAAATAAAAAGATTTTAAACATTTTCTGCTTAAAATTATACATTTTTGTCAGTACTGTTTTTTCAGACATTAAAATAAATTTTACATAAAACCATGTGAATATGTTTTTTAGTCAGTACTTGATTTTTTTCAAGGGCTTGACTGTATGCATTGAAAACGTACTAGTTGCAATAAGGATAAAGTACATGCAAAACAAATGCAACATGGAAATAGTCAAATTCTTCTTGTTTTGTGAATATATGTATATTTTTTGTTTTCTTTATTTCTTGGACTTCATACAGTCTGTGAGTTGTTTCTGGGGGAGTGCAAGCCTCTGGGGTTAGCATCCCACTATCAGTGACTGCATATTATGTCTGTTCTTTTGTGACTGGGTTATCTCACTCAGGATGATCTTCTCTAGAAGGAGTTTTGATCCAACAATTCCTGCAGAAATCATACAAATACAGATCTCACTCAGCCAAATAGTTACTTTGACTGCACACCCTAATCACATCAATTATGTAGCTCATGTGTTTGAATATGCCTATATGATAGAGAGTAGAATAGGGTGACTAGGGAGTGTGAATATTAGCTATGACCTTGTTGAAGTAGTTGTGGCCTTATTCAAGGGAGTTTTTCACTATCCGTGTGTGCTTTGATGATCCAATGCTGTGGCTCCACCCAATGCAGAAAGAGAGGGCTCTCTTGGCTCCCTTTGTATCAAGCAGTAGAATAATCATCTCTGCCAACACCATGTCTGTCATGCTACATGATCCCATGTTTCTTACCATGAGGAAATGGACTGAACCTCTCAGACTATTAACCAGCCCTAATTATATGTTTGCCTTTACAAGAAATGACTTGTTCATAGTGTCTCATCAGAGCAATAAAACCTTAACTAAAACATATAGGTAATAAAATGTCAGAGACTACTGAAGGTTGGAATCATACGAAAAATGTGAAAGTATTTGAAATGTCTAAGGGACTATCTCATATAAAGCAGTCTTGAAATAATACCATGGTTTTATAATTTTATACTGTTAAATGAATTAGTAACCTTGAATTTAGTATACAAAATTGTATTGGAATTACTGTTCAGAGAGTATGTGTACTTTGGAGAGGCAAGCTTAGGTAGTAAATAAGTGGGTAAACAAAAAGAACGTCCAAAAGGGAAAAAAAAAATTCCCAGGAAGACCAATAGATTCAATTAATCTGGATTTCTGAGAGCTCTCCCCAAAGAGCATGCACAGGCTGATCCAATCCCCCACCCCCACGCACATATGTAGCAGATTCTTTGTCTCCACATGGATACACCAACAACTGGATAAGGGACTCTACCTAAAGCTGTTGTCTGACTGAAATCCCTTTCCTTAGAAGGTTACCTCGTCTGACCTCAATGGGAGAGAATGGGCCTAATCCTGATGAGATAAGATTAGATGTGCTAGCTTGGGTGGATTCCCATGGGGCCCCACCCTATCAGAAAAAAGGGGGAGTTGGTGGGAGAGGGACTCCTTAAGGAAGTGACAAATGAGCAGTGTTTGGGATACAAGTAAATAAATAAAAAAATTAAAACTCAAAAAAAAGATAGTGATAATGTATTAAAACAAGGGGTACATAATCTGTCCTGCAGGCAGCAGTACATTCTCTGGCCAGATGATTCTAGAAACAGTGCCAAGAATAAAAGGACTACGGGGAAAACTGATGCTCTTATGCTGGAGCAAAAAAATTAGATGATTAAAAAGAGACCAGCTTAGAGTTAGCATTGAGTGCTACAAAGATCAGAGCTGGAAAATTGAAATAAGCCCTTTGTCAGGGTACAGAAGATAATATGTGAAGCCCAACTAATGACAGAAGGAGCTGGGAGTAATTTCTTCCCAAGGGTATTTTGCTTCCCCTTCTAAGAATGACTGAAGCATCCACATTTAGGTCTTCCTTCTTACTGAGGTTTATAAGATCTGTGAAATATATTTTGGGCCTTCAAAACATTTGGGCTGATATCCCTTTATAAGTGAGTGCATACCATGTGTGTTTTTTGTGAGGGGGTTCCCTCACTCAGGAGGATATTTTCTAGTTCCTTCAATTTGCCTAAGAGTTTCATATAGTCAGTGTTTTGAATAGCTCTATAGTGCATCATTGAGTAAATGTTCCACGTATTTTTGTATGCATACCTCTTTTGAAGTACATCTGGGTTCTTTCCAGCTCATGGCTTTCATAAATAAGGCTGATATGAACAAAAAGGGATCCATCCTGTTATGGTTTACATATACTTGACCCAGGCAGTGGCACTATGGAATGTGTGGCTTTATTAGAGGAAGTGTGTCATTGTGAAAATTGATTTTGAGACTCTCCTCCTATCTACCAGAAGTGGCCAGGTCTGTTTCTGTCTCCCTTTGGATGAAAATGTAGAACTCTCAGCTCCTCATGCACTTTGCATGCCTAGATTTGCCATGTTCCTGCCTTGATAATGAACTGAATCATTGAACCTATAAATAATCCCAAATAAATGTTTTCTGTAAGACATGCCTTGGTCATGGTGTCTGTTGAAAGGAGTGAAACCTAAAGACAGAAGATAGCACCAGGAAGGGGTTATTGCTTTGATAGGCCTTATCATTCATTTGTTTGGAAGAATGTGGATTTTGGTATTTTGGATTTAAAGAGTACTGGAATTCTTTAAATGCGGTTTAATAAACTATCCTTGAAGGTATATGGAAGACTTTGTTGTTGAGGGTGATCTGAACTGTTCAGACATGGCCCAAGATCATGTGGTCTATTTCAGTGCAGAATTTGAGTATTTGGCCAAAAGATTGGTTTTCAGGTAGTTGGGTGGAAAAATTCTTAAGCAGTGAAGGAGTTAAAAAATAGGCATGTAGTGATAATGTAATAGAAAAAGGGGCCAGGTTCCAGCTCCTGCAAACAGCATAACTCAGCAGCTTTATGCCTGGACTCTGGCTTTATTATCAAGGGAAGGAGGCTACCCAGACAATTGATGATGTTCATCTGGAGCTAAAAAATTAGTGATGATTAAGAACAGACCCGCATCACTGTGGTAAAATCTTCTGAAAAGTATTTTTGGAGAGCAGAAAGAATCTGTGTTCCTGAGACATGGAGAGTTGCACCTCATACTGCAGCTGTACTTAGTAATATGTAAGAATCCCCCATGTGTTCCTGGTTTTGAAGGGGCCATGAAGAACTGTTGAGGCTTGTTACTATGAGAGGCCATTGAAAGCAAAAGGGATTGGAGAAAATACAGCTTATCAGCTGTAAAAGGTTTCTGGTGGCATTCTTTGAGTCACTTAAGTATACTATCATATCATCAACAAATAGTGATATTTGACATCTTGCTTTCCAATTTACATCCCTTTGGCTGCATTTGTGGTATGATTGCTCTAGTTAAGACTTTCAGTACTCCATTGCAGAAGAAGAGTAGGAGCAGTGTGGGCAGACTTGTCGAGTATCTGATTTTAGTGTGATTGCTTCAGCGTTCTCCCTATTTAGATTAATATTGGCTGCTCATTTGCTGTATATTGCTTTTACAATCTTTAAGGATGAGCCTAAAGTTTCTGATATGTCCAAACCATGAACATGAAGTGGTGTTTTATTTTCTCAAGTGCCTTCTAAGCATCTAAAGAGATATTCATATAGTTTATTTATGTGATTTTGTTTTTGGTTGATTACTTTGTTGAATTCTCATATATTGAACTCTTCCTGTATCCCTGGGATGAACTTTACTTGATCATGGTGAAGGATCATGTGTTGTGTTCCAGTATTCAGTTTACAAGAATTTGATTGAATATTTTCACTGATGTTCATGATGGAATATTGTCTGACACTTTCTTTCTTTCTTTGTAGGGTCTCTGTGTGATTTAAGCATGAGAGTAATTTTGGCTTCAAAGAATGAGCTGTGTAGTGTTCCTTTTCTTTCTATTTCTTGAAATAGTATCAACAGTACTGGTATCAGTTCTTTTCTGAATGTCTGATAAAATATGGCACTGAAACCATTGGCTTCCCCCCCCCCCTTGGGATCAGAGGCTTTTGATGAGTGCTTGTTTTTATGTAGGGATTATGGGACTGTTGTGATGATTTACTTGATTTAGATTTAAATTTGATCTTTGGTAATATGGAGAATATGAGACATTTTCTCAAAATTTTCTGTTTGGTTGAGTATACACTTTTGTTGCAGGATCTGATGATTTGTTTTTACTTTCTTTAGGTTCTGTTGTTATATCTTCATTTTCCTTTCTGAGTTTGTTAATTAAGATAGTCCCTGTGTCTTCTAGTTAGTCTGGCTCAGGTTTTATCAATTTTTTTGATTTTATAAAAGACCTAGCTCCTGGTTTGTTGATTTTTTGAATAGTTCCTTTTTGTTTCTACTTTGTTGTTTTCAGCTCTGTTTTTGAGTGTTTCCTGCTGTCTATTCCTCTTAGATGTATCTTCTTCTTTTTGTTCTATAACTTTTAGTTTTTCTGTCACCCGGTTGTGTATGCTCTCTGCAGTTTCTTTTGGAACAAATCCAAGCAATGAGCTTTCGTCTTAGTACTGCTTTCATTGCATCCCATAGTTTCAGTTTGGTGTGCTTTCATTTTCATTAAATGTTGAAAAACCTTAAGATTTTATCTATTTCTTCCTTTAACTTGGTATTGTTGAGTAGGGCATTGTTCATGTGTATGTGGTTTTTTGATTTGTTTTTGTTTTTGAAGATGAGCCTTAGTCCATGTTTATTTGAAAGGGTGCAATCTTTTTTTTTTTTTTTTTACATATTGATATCTGTTTTGTGCTTGGCAATAGGGTCATTTTGGTGAAGGTTCCATGAGGTGATGTCTTAGAAAGATATGTCCTATAGGACATATCAATATGGTTCAAATTTCTGTTAGTTTCAATATGCTTCTGTTCAGTTTCTGCTTCCCTGACTTGTCATTGGATGAGAGTGGGATGTGGAAGTCTCCCACTATTATTGTGTGTGATATAATATATGCTTTGAGTTTTAATAGAGTTTTTTTTTTTTTAATAAATGTAGGTGCCCTTGTATTTGGAGCACCGTTCTTCCCCTAGATAGATTTTTTTCCTATGATTAGTCAAAATTGTCCTTCCTTAACAACATTGGTAACTTTTGGTTGAAATTCTATCTTATTTGATAATAGAATAGCCACTCCAGAATGTTTCTTAGGACCATTTTTCCTTGAAATTTATTCCTAAACTTTTACTCTGAGGTACAATTTGTGTTTGTTCCTGAGATGAGTTTCCTGTATGAACAAAATGTTGGACTCAGATTGTGTATACATTCTGATAGTCTATGTCTCTTTATTTGGGAAATGAATCCATTGATGCTAAGAGATATCAAAGAACCATTATTGTTCCCTATTATTTTTATTGTTAGAAGTAAAATTATGTTTGTGTGGTTTTCTTCTTTTGTGTTTTTCACAAGTGATAGAAAAACACAAGGATTTGGGGGACTCTGAGACTTTTGCAAAAAGCCTCATTTGTAGAATGTAAGATACTAAAGACATAGAAATGGTTAAAGTCAAACTCATAGACTTTCCAGTCATCACAAATCTCTGAGACTCAGCCTGTTCCTGACAAATAAAAACAGTGGCCTAGAATAAATCTCACAAAAGCCAGAATATACTGACTGTTTGCCACCTATCTAGAAAGCCCTTCATAGGTTCCTGATGCATGGCATAGTCAGTTCATGCTATAATAACACAATTCTGAGAAACTAAACAGGGACACAACCCTTAAAAATTTGGAATGTATAAACAAAGTTCCAAAAATGTAAAAGCACAGATTTAGTGGACAGGTTAAGCTATACAGACCAAGCTGAGTATACCACTTTTGCTATACTTTCTTTGTTTTGAATATTTGGTATTTTGACTATTATATGTCTGAGGGAATTTTATTTATCTAGTCTAATCTATTTGGAGTTCTGTAGACTTCTTGTATGTTCATGGTCATCTCTTCCTTTAGGTTAGTGAATTAGCTTCTAAAATTTTGTTCAAGATATTTAGTGACACTTTTATTTGGCAGTCTTTATATTCTTCTACAACTATTATACTTTGATTGGCTCTTCTCATTGAGTCCTGGGTATACTAGATGCTTTAGAATAAAGCTTTTAGATTTTTGCATTATCTCTGACTGATGTGCCAATGTTTACTGTGGTATCTTTTGCCCCTGAGAAACTCTCTTCCATCTCTTGCATTCTGTTGGTAATGCTTGTGTCTATGACTTCTAATCTCTTTCTCAGATTTTCTATCTCCAGGGTTGTTTCTTTTTGTGATTATTTTTTTTCTATTTTTGTTTTTCATTCCATCACTTGTGTGGTTGTATTTTCCTGTAGCTCTTTAACTGATTTTTCTGTTGCCTCTTTAAGGTCTTCTACATGTTTAATGGTTCTCATGTGTTTCTTCAACTTGTTTACTGGTTCTCATGAAATTAATGTGCCTCTGGAAGACCTTCATCATCCTTATCATGCAGTTTGTTTTTATGTCCAAATCTTGCTTTTCTGGTCTGTTGGGCTGTCTCTTACTTGTTTGTGACATTTTCAGGTTGTGTTTGATTCCCTTTCTTAGTTATTAGCACTACACTCTTAACATTTTGTTATCTCTGATGCCAGGTTTTCTTATATCTCTGAATTGTGTGTGTGTGTGTGTGTGTGTGTGTGTGTGTGTGAATGTGAGTGGTCCCTTCAAACTACTCCACATTATAGAGGTAATCCAAATTTAGAAGCACAAAATGTTTATAGTCCTATTTAACCGACTGGTATCAGTACACATTGATTTCCTTCCTATATGTTTTGTATATATCAACTAATCAGTAATATTTATGAGTGACATATTCATTTTTAAGCTTTTTTTGTATATTTTTAACATGTTTGTTTGTCCTGAAATATATGTATATGCTCTCTAGACACCAGAAGATGTCAGATTGCCTCTAAATAATGGTATTACAATTTTAATGGAAATTATTTTGAATTTGTAAATTGCTTTTGGTAAGATGGTTAATTTACTATGTTAATCCTGCTCAGTCGGGATCATGGTATATCTCTGCATCTTCTGATATCTTTCCCAGTTTCTTCATAGACAAGAAGTTCCTGTTATATAGGTCTTTGACTTGCTGGGTTAGAGTCATATGAAGAATTTTTTTTAGGATTTTAGGGTACTATAAGAGAATTTTCACATTAAATACTGTCTCAACATATCATTTACACAAGTGAGGCCTACTGATTATTCTTTTATTAATTTTTTGTGCAAGCACTTTGCTGAATGAGTTGATCAGCTGTGGAAGTTTTCTGGTAGAACTTGGGGGTCTGTTATTTATACTTTCAAGTTGTCTGTGAACAATAATACTGTTACTACTTTGTTCCAAATTGAATTCCTTAGATATTCTCATGTTGTCTTACTGCCCTTGTTAGATCTTCAAGTTTGTCTTGCCTACATACTGTACAGAGATAAAGATGGAACAGACAGTGAGGAAACAGCCCTCCAATGAGTATCCCAAAGAGATATACTATTTATGGGAGAGAGTCCACACTAGACCATATTAATGATACTTGGCTACTCTGCTATGCTTGCATGTAGGAACCTAGCATTATTGCCTCCTGAGTCTTCATCCAGTAGAGTATGGAAACAGACTGACAATCAAACATCATGTGGAGCCCAGGAAGCATTCAGGAAGTTAAACAGGGGCTATCTCATTCTCTGTTCATTGACATTGGTACTCTTTTCTTCTTCCTGGACTGCCTGGTTAGGCCTCAGTAAGAGAGTATATGACTAGACCTTTTGGGAATAGATGATCCAGGATGGGGTGATACCCAGGTGGGATTCTGGTTCATTGAGGAAATAAGGAGGTAGAAATTAGCATAAAGGTGAGAACCAACACAACAAAATAGCATGTGTTCCATGTCTTAAATGTTTTTCACTATTGCAATAAAAACCACTTACTACCTGAGCTATCATATTTCCTGGGGAGACATAATATTCATAATATTCATGCCTACTAATCTCAGATAGGACTCATGGTATATATATATATATATATATATATATATATATATATATATATATGTGTGTGTGTGTGTGTGTGTGGGTGTGTGTGGGTGGGTGTGTGTGTGTGTGTGAATAATAAGAAATAGAGAGAGAGTTTGAGAGATAGAGATAGAGAGAGAGGAAAGTATGCAGGGAGAAAGGTTGGGAGGGAGGGATGGAGGTAGTGAGGGAAGGATGTGGAGAGAGAGAGAACTAAATTCCAACTTGGTGAATCATTAAGTTTTATGGAGGTTATTTTCCCAAAAGCAGATGAGGAGTTACAGGGGAAAAATTACTCAAAAGCAGGTTTATCACCAATACCCGACGCAGTATTGGTGACAAGTCACTAGAGCTAGAAACCTGAAGAAGATTGACAGCACAACAGGTTGTATAGTGCCTTTTTCAAGTGACTAAGCTAATATAAACCTCTCCCAGGCATGTAGGTTTGAGCTTCAAAGGAATAGTGGCATAATGGATATAATGGGTGGTTTGTGCTTATTCAGGGACTTTTTGGATACATTATTAGTCGTTTCCCTTCCTACCTAATATTCCTGAAGATTTCTGAAGGATGGAATGTTTTAGTCTCAGAGGAAACCAGTGACCTTGGCAGCTCAAAACCATTATGTATTACTCTCTTGGTTGTATCAGAATTCTACCATATTATCTGAATTTATATTACTTCATTTTGATTTTCTTATGTTCAAAGTGTAAGTAATGAATCTACCTGTTGTGAAAGACCCTTACATATTTATTGGCCTAGTAAATGAATATTTTCCCTTCAACTTGTGTTTCATTTATAAATTTACAAAGCAGTTTATAAATAGTTATTGTAAATCATGTTAGAAGACAATTATATACAAGATAGTTCTTAACATTTGAGCATTTAAAAAGAATAGAGCCAGAAATTAAACCAAGATTTTGGTATAGTACCATATTCTAGCATACGCTATACAACTCTATGAGGACCTAGGGACATTGCTGTGATGATGTCAAAATGAGGACTGGTTGTTCTATAAAGAAATATCATGAAAATTTATTTCTGTGACTGATGCATACCATAGAGGAGCAAAAGAAGTGGCTAATATATATTGCAAAGATCATTTTGTCAACCTAACATATGTCCAAGTAAAGATGTGAAAAATAAGACCTGTCATTATTCTAAATTTTTACATCTCTAGACATCCAACATCATGAAATATGTATAAGAGGAGTAGACACTAAAGTGTAGGAATGAGACAGAATTTGTGGACAATAGTGACTTGGGTTGAAATAAGAAGACTTGAGACAGGAATATTTGCAAGAAGTCTACTGTAAAGAGAGTTATTTTATATTCAAGGGCTTGCAGATTGTGTTACTGTTAAAACCATCTTTTCTAGAAAGGCTGGATAATTACAAAGACAAACCTAGGTGCACAAAAAATATTTTTTAGAAAGGTCAATAAATCACACAATTTTAAAGTACCAAAAAAAAATCACAGAGTTTAAAAACTAGTGTTTTCAGTCATTTTATTTGAGATGCAATTCATAAAAACATGTTTGAGGGAGGAGGAAAGGGGAGTAAAGGGGAGGATATAAGATTAGAAATGTAAATGTTCAGAATATCCAATAAAATTGTAAAAATGTCAAACATACCAAACTTTTTTTTCTGAAAATGGTTTTATTAAATAGCAAAGCAGAACTTGAACACAAATTTAAATATCTGTAACAATGTCGCAAAATGGTTGCAAAATGTCTGTAATGGGAGGATTACATATCCTTATAACTAAGTCACAAATCCATGCCTACATTAGTACATTAGATGATTCCACATGTCAGCAGCCCATCGAAGAGCTAGCAGTTCCATTATTGGATCTTTCCTGTTACAAAAACTTGCTAATATTTTGGGTATCAGCTCTTTATCAGATGGAAACTACAAAGTAAATTTTTAAAATTTGTTAAAGAATGACTAAAATACTGTAACTAAGTTGGTTTCAAAAACTCTGGGTATACAACTGAGATAAAACACTAAGGATTATACTTATCACATTGACAAAACTCTTTTATATTTATGATTTTGGAATTAATAAACTCTCAATTAATTTTCCAAAAGTTCATCTCTTCGTACAAATAAACATTGAGACCAACCTTTTCACTGGTCTCATAATCCACTCACATTAGAATAAATTCACTTTCATTCATGTCCCAAATTTGCACCTGTAGGGCAGAGGTAACACACATTTATAGAGAAAATATTGGGAGTTGTTTATTTTTATCCAGTTTTCATTCCTATTTCTATCTTTCCTCAAGTCTTTTTTTTTTTTCTTTTCCTTTTTTCTACTTCTCACACACCAGCATCTCTATCTTTTCAACACCAAATGGAATATTTCATGTAATAGAGAGATTTTGTTTAAGTTTTACTCCTTTTTAAAATTTATTTTCTAAATAAACACAGATAAAAGAACAAATGTTAAGCATTTTTGCATAAATGCATACGAATGAATACATTTAGTAAGTGCTTTGCTTTTTTTTTTAAGGTTTGATATTCTGCATTAAGGTCTTACTAGTTACAATGAGCAAAAAGTACATGTAAATCTGGATGTAACCCAGAAGTAGTCAAAGTTTTCTTGGTGAGTAAAGATTGAGTATAATGTTTTTTATTTTTTTATTCTTGAATTTCACAGTCTGTGCGTTTTTTTCTGAGGTAGGCTGAGCTTTCTGGGTTTAGTATCCCATTATAAATGACTGCATATTATGTCTGTTCTTTTCTGACTGGGTTATCTCACTCAGGATGATATTCTCTAGATCCAACCATTTCCTTAAGAATTTGGTTAAGTCATTGTTTCTGATAGCTGAGTAATACTTCATTGAGTAAATGTACCACAATTTTTGTATCCATTCATCTACTGAAGGACATCTGGGTTTATTCCAGCTTCTGGCCAACATAAATAGTGCTGCTATGAACATTGTGGTGCATGTGTCTTTGTTGTATATTGGAATGTCTCTGGGGTATATGCCTAGAAGTGGAATAGCTGGATTTTCAGGTAGTACTATGTCCAGTTTTCTGAGGAATCGCCTGACTGATTTCCAGAGTGGTTGTATCAGTTTACAACCCCACCAACAGTGGAAAAGTGTTCTTTCTGCACAGCCTCTCTAGCATCTGCTGTCATCTGACTTTTGGATCTTGGCCAATCTGACTGGTGTGAGGTGGAATCTCAGGTTTGTTTTGATTTGCATTTCCCTGAGGGCAAAGGATGTCGAGCACTTCCTAGATGTTTCTCAGCTATTGGATTTTCCTCAATTGAGAACATTTTGTTTAGCTATGTACCACATTTATTAAAAGTGTTGTTTGATTATCTGGTGTCTAGCTTTTTGAGTTCTTTGTATACCTTCGATATTAGGCCTCTAACTGATGTGGAGTTAGTATCAATCTTTTCCCATTATGTTGGCTGCAGTTTTGTTTTCTTGACACTGTCCTAAGCATTACAGAAACTTGCAATCTCATTAAGTTTCATTTGTTAATCTTTGACCTTAGAGCAGGGGCCATTGGTGTTTTGTTTTGAAAATTTTTTTTCTATGCCTAAGTTTTCTAAGTATTTCCCTATTTTCTCATCTAATAGTTTCAGTGTATCTGGTTTAATGTGGATATATTTGATCCACTTACACTTAAGCTTTGTACAAGGAGATAAGAAAGGGTCTATTTTAATTCTTTTGCATGCTGAGTGCCAGTTGGACCAATACCATTTGTTGAATAGGCTGTCATTTTTCCAATGAATATTTACAATTCCTTGGTCAAAAATCAGGTGACCATATATTTGGGGCCTCATTATGGGGTCTTCTATTCTATTCCATTGATCCATGTGCCTATATCTGTACCAGTCCCACACAGTTTTCAGGAGATTTGCCTTGTAGTATAGCTTGAGGTCAGGGATAGTGATTCTCGCAGATGTTTTCTTGTTTTTGATGATGGATTTCACTTTTCTAAGTCTTTTGTTATTCCAGGTGAAATCGCATATTTCTCTTTCCAACTCAATAAAGAACTACATTAGATTTTTGATGGGGATTACATTGAAACTGTAGATTGCTTTTGTAAGATGGTCATTTTTAGAATGTTGATCCTTCCATTCCATGACCATTGGAGATCTTTCCATTTTCTGAGACCTTCCTTGATATCCTTCTTTATGGGTTTGAAGTTCTTGTCATACAGGTCTTTCACTTACTTAGTTGGAAGCACACCAAAGTATTTCATCGTTTTTGTGACTATTGTAGAGGATATCTCTTTCCTAATTTTTTCTCCAAATATTTGTCCTTTGAATACAGGAAGGCTACTGATTTGTTTGAAGTAATTTAATATCCAGCCACTTTTCTGAATGTTTATCAGCTGTAGGAGTTCTCTGGTGGAATTTGTTGGGTCACTTAAGTACACTATCATGTCATCTGCAAAAAGTTTTTAGCTACCGATTGTGACAGTTTTCATTTCACAGAACACCCTTCATTATTTATAGCTTCATTGTATTTTCAGTTGATTAAAAATATATCAGCAAACCTCACTTATTAGTAAAAACCACAAATGGCAAGCCATGGATAAGAAAGTATCATACTTTGGTATAGTGTAAATACTTAGAGTCAGGTTACTCTGTAGGAGATAACTCTGTAGTTCTTCTCTTGATGAAGATGGGAAGGCAGTGGCAGATGTAGAGGCAAAAGTGAGTGCACAAGGTACAGAAGCTCTGCATTCAGTACATGATTTTGGTCCCTTTTTCGCAACATGGTTATTTTCTTGTACATTTAACTAGTTAGGCTTTTGATAAAACACAGTGCTACACAATATGTGTGTATATATATGAGAAATTGGGAAAAGATTCTTCTTAAAGTTTCAAAAATATCTGTAATTTTAATTAAAATTCTCTACATGTGCACATTTTCACAGACTAATATATACCTATAAAGCTAACTTAGAGATGTTCCTGTTAAACTTTAGTATTCCCTAGATCTGACATTATCTTTATAAATACTCAGGGAAGCAAACAAAGATACTCTAACTTTTGGATTATATCCAAGCTTAAGAAGAAAGTACAAAATCAGCAATCCATAGAAGACAGTGAGGTGAACCCTTTACTATCCATTTTAGTTGTTTGAAAAACACTGGAAGTGGACATGAGGTTATCTGTATATTGTCCAAAACTTGATTTTACGATTTTAGCTTCAGGTTTACTTCCTCAACTGCATCTACTCTTGCAGAAAGATTTTCAAGTTTGTGTTGTAGTTCAAACACCTGACTGAGAAGTTGAGTCTTTCTTCCAGTTCCACCTAATTATCAGCATCAACTGTGTCCATATCTGCATTCATCATCATGGGAACATACATTGAGCTCTTGAACGCAAACTCCTTAACGAAGGTTCTTGTATCTGCAGCACATGGAGAAGGTGGGATAGGTAGCCAACTTACATTAAATAAAAGAAGAAAAGTTCAGTATACAGTCTATGGAACTTAGATTTAAAAATTTGGTATTGAAAAGGAAAAAGTTGAGATTTCCATATGCAAATAAATAGATGTGAGGTATACATGGGCCACTTTCTAATTCTAAATGTTAGTTTGTTTGTTCATTTGTTTGTAATCTTCAGGCAACAGTAAAATCTACTTGTTGACAGAGGTGTCGGTAGAAACAATAAACCAATTTCAGGGAAGATATTTTTTGAACAGTCAGGTTGTACTGGTGAATGATGCTTGGGAATGAGACTTCAGATGCTGCTTGAGGTAACAGGTTCTGGAATAGCTTTTGTTGCAGAGGGGACAAGCATGGGGCCTCTCCCCACTGTGCTTTTTTATGTGTCTGTTGAGATCTGTTGAATGGTAGAATGTCCATTTGCAGCCAGGCACATTGCACTCATAACTCCTCTTTCCAGTGTGTTTTTCATGTGGTCTTTGAGGTGGTGAGCCTTTGTGTAAGATTTCCCACAATCTGGGTAGGAACATGAGTAGCGCTTCAAAGGTTGAGGGTTGATTGGAGAGACAGGGCTCAGTGTCTGCAGGTCTGCGTTCAACTCTGGACCCTTTCCTTGAACCAAATCAGAAGCTGAAGAGCTTGCCTGAGGTTGCCTTTGAAAAGAAGGGTAACTTGAAGGATTTGAGAATTTACCCACACATGGGGCTTGTTTACTAAATGAAGTCACATGAGGATCAAGGCTTTGCACAACATTGGGTTTTCCATTGCTAATTGAGTAGACATTAGGATCAAAAGTGATCCTCAAATGATCCAAGTAGAATGACTCTTAAGAACTTGGACTTCTCTCTGGATGCCAAGCTTAGTGTTCTTGTATAGGAAATGAAGTCACCTGAGGATCAAGTCTTTCTTCCACATCAGGTGTTCCATTCACACTTCGGGAAGCATCAGAATTACTAAAGGCATTTATGTCATCCAAGAAGGAAGACTCTTCAGAAAGGGGACTTGTCTCCGGGTGCCAAGCTAGGTTGACTTGGTTACTAAGTGATGTCACTGGAGGATCAAGGTTTTCTTTAGCTTTTGGTGTTCCATTCAAACTTGGGGAAGATTCAGAATCAAGAAAGACTATTATCTCATCCAAGGGGAATGACTCTTCAGAACTGGTACTTGTCTCAGGGTGACAAGGTAGGTGCTCTTCTTTACTAAGTGAAATCACTTGAAGATCAATGCTTTTTTCAACATTGGGTTTTCCAATCAGACTTGGTTGGATATTTGGATTCACAGAGGCTCTCATCTGATCCAAGGAGAAGAAACCTTCATTACCTTACAGACTCTTTAGTTTATGAGCAAACATACTTTGATATGCATGGTACCTTTGAAACACTTTTTTCTAACTTTCAGAGAAAAATCCATAGAAAACAAAATATTTTAATATATTAATTTCTTTACTGAAATAAAAAATTTTCAGGAAGCCCTGAAACATATACATATTTCAATGTTTGATAAATATGAGTATATGCTATATTTGGCATGAATTGTTTTTATTTTTCTGATTTGCCTTCAGGGACTAGTAAACACATCTTGTTTTGCCACCCTTTTTTCCACTTAGTACCTTTCTCCACCTTGAGAAATCCTACAATACAATATTGACACAGAAAATTCTAAAACCTAGCATTGTTCTTGGAAGATTAAAGGCACTTGAGGGATCAAAACATGGAATATGGAGAGGTCCCATAGAGATGTTTCTTCATGTACCACTCCAAAAAATAATATTGCTCTTATTTCATTAATACAATACAGTCATATTTCCACTTATGTTCATAAGGTGGTAATTTTATTGTTTTTTATTGTTGATTTTTCAAGAAAGGATTTTCCTGTGTCTGTCTATTCTTTAAATCAGTCTATTGATCAGGTATCTCTATAACTCCAGAGTGCCTGGATGAAAGGTGTGTTTGCCTCCACTGCAGGGCTCTGAATTCTTTTTCTAAGGAACAATTTAGGAAACAGGCACTGTACACAACAAACATCATTTTATCTCCCCTAATGCAGCAATACAATGATATCTCCGAATTACTAATAATGTATGATTTGACTGATGAAGAGTTAAATAATGAAAGTGTACAGTGAGTGAATAATTATCAGATTCTAAGGGTGTTCATGCCTGATCTTAATAAGAAAAAAATATACAAAACAGAATAGGATCAATTATAATTTAAGGCATATGAGAATCTTATCACATAAAATTAATTTTTTTAAATGAATCAAGATTTTTTCTTCTGGGAGGTGGGTATTTTCCTACCATATATTTCCAAATGGACATGATTACAGCAGTATAAAATTTAATAGTAGAAACCAATTATTTAGTTAACTCATTAGGAAAGATTAGCTAATTGAAACTACTCTCACCCATTGATATCTTGGAAAACTCATTATAGGAACAATGGGATATTAGATGGTTTGAAATTGTTAATGGTAAACAGGAAAAAAATATAAAATGCAGAGCACTCCATAGGTACTTATAATTCTATGAAGTTTCTCAAAGGAATGAGGATAAAAGGAGCCAGTATTTAATAACAATATTCTGCTTGCAAACTGTTTACAACAACAGTGTTGGGTTTATTTCACATGAGGCCAAATTAGACACCGAAGGAGATATGGGACTAGATAAGTCAATGACCAGGGAAATCATTTCTAAGTGGGTAACTTGGAACTGTAATACAAACTAGTTATTTGTGCAAACATGGTCATTGTAATGACAAGCAGGCTGCTAGTAATGAAAACTTAAGTATAATCAATAGTACTTTCTGGGAATACTGATTAATAAACTAAAACCCTACTTTTAGAAAACTCACATTTTCATTAAAATGTAAGTGACTTTATTTTGTGGTCAACAGTGATTCAAAGGAGGTCAGAATGAACTGATTGGTTAATATAAATCTATTCAAAGATTTATGCGAGTTGTATCCTTAATTCTATTTACGGTTTATCCATTTGCACACAGAGCAGCATCTCAGAATCACTGGAAAATCAACCAGCTCATACAAAATAATCTTTGTAATGTACCATTCAGCTAATTTTCCAAGTATTTATAGATACCTTTATCTTTGTATTCATTAAGAATACTGGTTTAAGTCCCTAAATTGTAGTTTTTGAACTTGCTTTTAATACCAGAGAAAAATAGCCTCAATGGAATATTTTTAAAAGATGAGAGACCCTTAGGAATTGCCAGAGATAGAGTGTGCCTACATCAAAAGTTCAGCAGTGCTGTATACAGTGAGAAGAGTTCTTTTAACATGACTTTGAAAAAACAAAAAAGACTGGACAGGGCTCGGCCCATCCACTGCCTGGACCAGCAGTTCCCAAAGGTAAAGGCCTGGTAAGAAGGAGATCCAAGTAGCCAGGGGGCAGAGAGATCTCTGCCAAGTGTGCACGGAAATATTACCACCGCACTGCTTAATCCAGAAACTAGGAACCCAGCATTGGGAACTCTGTTCCCACCCGGCAGTTTGGGGCTCAGAACAGGGCTCAGCACATCTGCCACCTGGACCAGCAGTTCCCAAAAGTAAAGGCCTGGTGAGAAGGAGATCTGCGTAGCCAGGGGGCAGAGAGACCACTGCCGAGTGCACACAGAAAGTGTGCCCCTGCCCTGCCTGATCCAGGGACCAGGAACCTTCATCCCTGGGATGCAGGGATGGTTTAATATAAGGAAATCCATCAATGTAATCCACCATATAAACAAACTCAAAGAACAAAAAAACATGGTCATCTCACTAGATGCAGCGAAAGCATTTGACAAAATTGAACACCTCTTCATGTTAAAAGTCCTGGAAAGAACAGGAATCCAAGGCCCATACCTAAACATAATAAAAGCAATATACAGCAAACCAACAGCCAAAGTCAAACTTAATGGTGGGAAACATAAAGCAATCCTACTAAAATCAGCTACTTGACAAGGATGCCCACTCTTCCCCTACCTATTCAACATAGTACTGGAAGTCCTAGAGGGAGCAATTAGACAGAAAAAGGAAATCAAAGGGTTACAAATTGGAAAGGAAGAAGTAAATATATCACTCTTTGCAGATGACATGATAGTGTACTTAAGTGACCAGACAAATTCCACCAGAGAACTCCTACAGCAGATAAAAAAGTTCAGCAAAGTGGCAGGATATAAAATTAATGCAAACAAATCAGTAGCCTTCTTATATTAAAAAGACAATCATGTGGAGAACAGAAATTATGGAAAAGATACCCTTCACAATAGTCACAAAAACTATGAAATACCTTCGTGTGACTATCTAAACAAGTGAAGGACCTGTATGACAAGAACTTCAAACTTCTAAAGAAGGAAATTGAGGAAGATCTCAGAAAATTGAAAGATCTCCCATACTCATGGATTGGAAGGATCAACATTTTTAAAAATGGCCATCCTACCAAAGCAATCTACAGATTCAATGCAAACCCCATCAAAATTCCAACACAGTTTTTCATTGAGTTGGAAAGATCAATGTGCAATTTCATCTGGAATAAAAAAACAACCTAGAATAGTGAAATCCATCCTCAACAACAAGGAAACATCTGCGGGAATCATTATCCCTGACCTCAAGCTATATTACAAGGCAGTTGTTCTGAAAACTGCATGGTACTGGTACCAAAATAGTCACATGGATCAATGGAATAGAACAGAACATCCAGAAATGAGCCCTCATGTATATGGGCACCTATTTTTGACAAAGGATCTGTAAACATTCAATGGAAAAATGACAGACTATTCAACAAATGGTGTTGGTCCAACTGGCACTCAGCATGCAGAAGAATGAAAATAGACCCTTTCTTATCTCCTTGTACAAAGCTCAAATGTAAGTGGATCAAAGATCTCCACATTAAACCTGATACACTAAAACTATTAGAAGAGAAAGTAGGGAAAACCTTAGAACACATAGGCACAGGAGAAAATTTTCTGAATAAAACATAATGGCTCAAGCTCTAAGAACAAAGATTAACAAATGGAACTTAATGAGATTGCCAAGTTTCTGTAAGGCTAAGGACATTGTCAAGAAAACAAAATGGCAGTCAACAGAATGGGAAAATATCTTTACCAGCTCCACATCAGATAGAGGCCTAATATCCAACGTATACAAAGAATTCAAAAAGCTAGACACCAGAGAATCAAATAACCCTATTAAAAATGGGGTACAGAGCTAAACAAAACATTCTCAATTGAGGAATATGGAATGGCTGAGAAACATCTAAGGAAGTGCTGGACATCCTTAGCCATCAGGAAAATGCATATAATAACAACCCTGAGATTCCACCTCATACCAGTCAGATTCCCCAACCTCCATAACTCAGATGACAGCAGATGCTGGTGAGGATGTGGAGAAAGAGGAACACTTCTCCATTGTTGGTATGGTTGTAAACTGACACAACCACTCTGTAAATCTGTCTGGTGATTCCTCAGAAAATTGGATATAGTACTACCTGAAGACCCAGCTATTCCACTTCTGGCCATATACCCCAGAGACACTTTAATAGACAACAAAGATGTGTATTAAACCACAATGTTCATAGCAGCTCTATTTATAATAGCCAGAAGGTGGAAAGAACCCAGATGTCCTTCAGTAGATGAATGGATATAAAAACTGTGGTACATTTTCACAATGGAGTACTACTCAACTATCAGAAATAAAGACTTAACCAAATTCTTAAGAAAATATTTGCATCTAGAGAATATCATCCTGAGTGAGATAACCCAGTCACAGAAGAACAGACATAATATTCAGTAACTGATAGTGGGATGCTAACCCCAGGGGCTCAGACTGCCCCAGAAACAACTCAGAGACTTTGTGAAGTTCAAGAAAAAAAAAATAAAACAAAACAAAACAAAAACATTATGCTCAATCCTTACACACCAAGGAAATGTTGTCTAATTCTGGGTTACATCATGTTTTACATGTACTTTTTGCTCATTGTAACTAGTAAGACCTTAATACAGAGTATCAAACCTTAATATAAAAGAAAAAAAAAAAAACCCAAGCACTGACAGAAATATATTTGAATACATTTATGCAAAAATGTTTAATTTTTTTTCTTTTATCTTTGTTTTTTAAAATAAAGTTTAAAAACAATAAAAAAACAAAACAAAACAAAAAAAGCAAACAAAAAAGACTGAAACACAATTTTTATGAAGCCAACAATCATGTAATCTGTCACTGTGTTCCACACAAGCAAAGTAACACTGGAAAGAGTCACCCTACTTAGTCTCAGATAACAAAATGAGAGCTGTCTTAAGAAAGTCCCAGAGTTAAACTTAGTGTTTGTTAAAAAGAAGTGTGTTCATTGATGTGATAAATAGCCAAGACATGTTGTTTCATCTTCTACATTTCTTCTTAGTGTGGGTGTGGTGATTAGAACCAAACTATTTGTGCTGCATTAGGGGAGTTGTGGAATGAAGTGATAACATTTAGTGATGTACCAATCCTTATCCTGTGGTCTCTACTCCAGCTTTTGAATACAATAAAACTATAAATATCTGGTTTCATTAACCCTGACTGAGCTCATTGTGACACATTTGAATGTAAATACAATGTACTTTTTGCCTGCAATAAAAGTTGTTGTTCACACTCTACAGAGCCACATCTCTGAATATGTATCTCAGTCACAGTTGATTTCTAGACTCTTTCCTGTCCTCCTGATACTAATGTTGTCTACATTCCATACTAGAGAAGAAGAAATAAAATGAGTCTTGTTGCTATATAAAAGCAAAATTGCTCTTCTCTAACATTCAGTGAGGTCACCTAGAATACACATGTTTGGGCACACTAATGATACTATTTTCAGACAGGATTAACTGAGGAGCAAAATCCTTCCCTAAGTATAATAGCAAAATTATACTAGCCAGAACTTGGATAAGACCCAAAATTCCTCTTTATTTCCTTAGTGTACACATGGTAATGACAAGCTGTTATAACAGTGATATGTCCTATCAGGAAGACTCCCTACTATAGTGTATTACCTCAAACTGTGGGCCAAAACAAACAAAAGCCCCCAAATCATTCTTCACTTTAGGGAATTCACTTAGGCCATTTGTTACAATAAAGAGAAAAAAAGTTACATAATAAAATATTCTATCTATCTTTATTTACCTAATTTAAACTTTGGTAACCAGCACTGTATTATCTGTTGTATGAGAATGACTTTTATAAAGTAAGCATATGACATTTATTCCAGCCCACTTTCTATCCAGGCTAGATCAGTGGCCAGATACCTGTCCACATCTACAGCCTGCATGTCTCCCAGGAAATCTACAGAAATCAAAGACAAAAGTGATAATCTGCTCAAATATCTAAAATAACTGGAACAAACATAGGGCCCTGCTGATTCCCCCATGCCCACCTCCCCAACATACCCCAACCCAGAGCTCCACCTTCTCTCAGGCTGCTTCCTAGCCAGGGCAGATTAGTGGATAGACACCCACCCAGATGCCAGAGCCTGCTTGCCTCCTAAGGGATATGCTATAACCAAAAGCAAGGAGCTCAGGTGACATATTACCTAACCTCCATTTTGAGCTCTATCTTCCTATTGGTTCATTAGTTGACCATGGTCAAATGAGCAGGCCTGATAGCCTCCAATACTTCATAGACAATTTCCCTTCCAGGAGACACAAAATAACCAGGGACACAGCTTGCTTGCCCCCAGGAGGTTCACATTATTGAGGGACACAGAAGTCATGCTATAACTTGAGTCACAAGGGGGCCACCCTCACCAGAGTCAGCACTGCTGGCCTTCTAGTCAGTTACAACCAGGACAGTTAACAAGAGAGATAACCATAAGGCCAGAAGTAAGCACAAAATTCAATGCAATTGCAGCACCACAAGTACCCAGATTTTTCAACACAGCAATCCATGAATAAACTAACAAGCCCAAAAGCAAGATAATTAGTTAAAAGACCATCTCATGAAGATAATTGACCCCATTTAGGAGGATATAAAATAACTCAAAGAAATACAAGAAAGCACAGGTAAACAGGTAGTATCCTTTAAACAGAAAAAAAAATCAAGCAGGTGAAGGAATTGAATAAGGCAGTTCAAGACCAGTAATAATAATAATAATAATAATAATAATAATAATAATAATAATAATAATAATAATAATGAAAACACAAAGGGAGGTGGCAACCCTGGAGATGGAAAACTTAGAAAAGAGATCAGAAGTTACAGAAGAAGTGTCACCAAGAGAATACAAGAGATAGAAAAGAGAATCTCAGCAATAAAAGATACAATATAGTGACACAACAGTCAAAAAAATACAAAGTACAAAAAAAGAAAAAAAAAGAAAACAACTAATCCAAAATATCCAGAAACTGGATATAAAATGAACAGATCCAATCTAAGAATAATGAGAATAGAAGAAGGTGAATGATCCCAGCACAAAGTGCCAGAAAACATCTTTAACAAAATCATAGAATAAAACTTCCCTAACCTAAAGAAAGAAATGACCATAAATGTGTAAAAAGCTACAGAATACTAAAGAGATTGGGCTAGAAAAGAAAATTCTCTCATTGCTTAACAATAAAAGCACTAAGTTCAAAGAACAAAGAAAGAAAATTAAAAGCTGTAAGGGAAAAGGCCAAGTAACATATAAAAGAAGACCTCTCAGAATTACACCAGAATTCTCAAGAGACTCTGCAAAGTAGATCCTGCACAGATGTCATCTAATCCCTAAGAGAAAACAAAGTCAGCCCAGGGTACAATACTCAGTAAAACTCTCAATCATCGTGGATCAATAAACCAGGACATTCCATGACAAAAAGCAAATTTAAACAATACCTTCCTACTAATCCAACCCTATAGAGGATACCGGAACAAAATTTCACATACAAAAGGACTGTAACTTCTTCCAAGAAAGCATGAGAAATTAAGTATTTTAAACAAACCAAAAATATGAGAATCACGCACACATAATACCAACTCCACCAACCAAAATAACAAGAAATTACAATCACCTGTTATTAATATCTCAACATCAATGGACTCAACTTTCCAATAAAAAAAAAAAAATCACAAGGCTGTCAAACTGGAAAGTTAAACAGCAATTTGCCTCATACAAGAAACACACTTCAATGATAAAGAAGAACACTCCCTCAGTGTAAAAGGCTGGAAATAAATGTTTTTCAAGCACATGTTTTCAAGAAATAAACTAGAGTTGCCATTCTGATATCTAATAGAAAAGTCTTCAACCCAAAAGTTATCAAAAGAAGATAAGGAATAAACTTTTAATATAAATTTGTAATATAAGGGATACTCTGTGTAGAGACTGCAAAGGAACATAATGGTAAATTTCAACACTTTTTGTACCTTTAGTATTTAATTTAAAGCAGTGCCATGTGTTTTTTTATTGCAGAGAGTGGATTGTTAAACAGGTGTTTTATGTTCTCTCATTTGTTTCCTCAAAGTATATGGCCTGGCATCTATTGGAGAAAGAGGTCTTTGGTCCAGTGAAATAATATTTTTCCAGTGTAGGGGAATGCCAAGCCACTAAGATGGAGAGGGTGGTTGGGAGACGGAGCACCTTCATGGAAGCAACCGGAGGTAGAGTGGGGAATGATTGTGAGGGGAAAATATTTGAAATGTAAATACAGAGAATATACAAAAACAACAAAAAGAAATCTTATGGAAAAGAAAAAAAAAAAAAAAAACATTTTGAAGAACTCTGAATAGTATTTTTAAAAATCCTTAGAGCTAATCAGTAACTTTTCAACTAGCATTGGGTATTTTATAGTGCCCTGAATCTTATTCATATGTATTTAGAAAGAGGAGTCATGAAAAGAAGCATTCATTAATAAAACGATTAAGAAAATATTTACTTTTATAGTATGTAAACATAAAATATTGGTTTGAAATTATACAAGCATATGAGTATTATGTGTCCTTAGGAGAAGAATAAACAATAACCATTCAATTTACAATAAATGCTTCTTTAGTAAGTTGTTCACATACAGCCAAAAGTTAATAAGTTCAGTTTACAACTATGCAGTTGCCAATAGGTAGGTCATTATAAAGCTATGTACATGAAGAGAATAAGAAGTAGGCTGAAATCCATTTATAACTTCAGAGATAAATAAAATGAAAATATTGATCTGTTTCATAAAACCCATGATAAAATTTACCAATATCTCTTGACATAGTAATGTTTGAAGATGTTTTACTCAACACCAACAAAAATCAAACATGTTTTTTTTTTATTAGAAAAAAAGTCCATGAGGCTTTTTTTTACTTATCTGACTGTGACTCATAAAACACATAATAATAATAAAACAACAAATAATAAAAATATATACTACTGTACAAATGTCATTTCTAGTTTGAACATAATTTTAAGGAGGTTAGGTTCTCTATTTTTCTTCATATTTTGTTATGTTTTCTACACTGTCCATTTTTTTCATTTCTTCTACATTTTAGCCCAATTATTTGTATCTAATAATTTTAACTATGATCACAAATGATCAGTCATAAAGTTTTATCATTGAAAATTAAGAAAAATTTCAATAGATTAAAGTATTTGTCTGATGACCTAAGTTTGAAGGTCCGGTTCACACAAAAACTACACAGGTAGGTAAAGGGTCTAGAAGGTCACTACCATCCTCAGAAGAAAGGAGGCAGAAACAAAGGATTCTCTACAGATGCTTGGGTCAGCTAACAGCATATGTAGTGGATTGGGAAAAAAGAAAACATATCTTAAATAAGGTAGATAGTGACCACTGATACCCAAGATTGTATTGTGATCTCCTCTCATGTGATGTGGCACAGATATGTTCCCATTCAAACACACCCATATAGGTATACACATATATCACCAATATACAGATGAATGCATTTACTTCAGTGAGGATAAAATGTGCTTGTGACAATTATATACAGAGTGATTAATTCCCAGATACAATGTATTGATGTCACATTAATGGAACAAATAAAATACTTCTATTTGAAGTTATTTAACAAAATTCTAATATAAATTTGACTTCTCTACTTCATGTTCTCTGAATTTTCTAATATCTGCCTGCCCATTACATAAATCTGAAAAACCCTGTCTTTTAATCTATTGGCTTTTGTGTTTGTGTTGATTCATTTGGGTATGAATGCACATTTTATGTGTTGTATCTCTCCTTGTGTGTCTGACTATTGTTTTACTGTGTGTGTCTATTCATTTCTGCCTCTGGCAAAGGGATTCATTTTGTCATTGAACAGCACAGAGAGTATCTCATTGAGAAGGATTGGGAAGTTTACAAAAACCTTCAACAGAGTTTTGAAAAAGTTTAGTCACTGTTTTCAACTGACACAGACAACAAACAGTGTTGCAAACATCACTGTTTATCCAGCATTATTCATAAGTGAATGTTTTCAGCATTTTTCGTGGATTTTAGAAATTTGTTTTTAACATCTATACTTCCTGCTTTCAGCAAATGATACATAGGTATTGTTCTGGGTCAGAACCCTAGAACAACACATAGAGTAAGATTGCAGCTATGCAGTAGCTTAGATGTTTAACCTTGATTGTGATTCCATGGGAAATTCAAGGTAAAAACGACCGTCTATAATATAGGTCTCATAAAGGCAGGTTAAACAAATAGGCTGAGGACACAGTAGGCTACCAGCCTAAATCTTCAGTGGCTGCAAGGTTTATTATTGTCTCTGTCTGAGGGATCCAACAAAAGATCTAGACTCTTAGAATTTAAGACATATTTTATACTATTTCACCACCAGAGTTAGAATAAAGAAAAAAATATTACTTAGTTTCTTTTCAAGGTAAGATTTATAAAGTCATAATAAAATATGAATTATCTCTAAGGTGCCATCATAAAGAATGCATATATTATTTACCTGCTTCTTATAAATTTAGTAATGGAGAAACCTCAAATTTTCATTCCAAATATGCTTAAACTCTGTATCAAAATTTATGATAGCCAACCTGAAAAGACATATAGAAATAAGTGGGATGACTCATTTAAATAATTTGCTTTTAAAATATTAAATACTTTTATGTCACATTTCTATCCACCTTCATCAGGCCTGAGTATTCTGAACTATGAAGGTTAGCTTCCCTTGCTCAACTCATCTTTCCTGTTCAATGAGTACTCTGAGACCACTCCAAACTGCAATGTCTGCTATCCTAAGGAGACCACCATTCTCCTGCCACCTTTCTACCACCCTTCTTCAAACCTATGTATCCTAAGCCATACAGGTTATCTTCCCTTCCTCTATTCATCTTCCCTGCTCCTTGTGTTTCTGGGGCATCACATGCTGCCCTGAACAGTCTGCAATCCCTACTGGACCTTCATTTCTCACTCCTCCCTCACAACTCTATCTACCTTCATCAGACCTACCGATCTTGAACTATGAAGGACTCCTAGTGATTTGAAACCACACAGCACAATGATAACCATCAGATTCCTGCCATACTAGGACTATCAAGATTAACTGCTCTTGCATTACCTACTGCAACAGGAACATCCAGGGACCAAAGTCCATCAGATGGCTAAAGTCCCAGTGAAGATAAACAAAAGGTAGGACAATGTGACTTTCAAAGCACAGCTATACTACCCCAACAGGCACTGGATAACCTAATACAACTGAAGCAAACATACACACACACACACACACACACACACACACACTTGTATACACATAAACAACTACAACCTAAAATCAAATCTTATAAAGTTGATAGGGTCCTTTAAAGATAAAATTAATAAATCCTTTAAGGAAATACAAGAAAATACAGTGAAACATATGAAAAAATACATAAAACAATGCAAGAGTAAAGACCTGAAAGTAAAAATAGAAGCAATGAAGAAAACACAAACTGAGAAATTCCTGAACATGGAGAAAATAAGGAAGATAACAGGAACAACAGAAGCAAGCATCACCAATAGAATACATGAAATGAAAGAGAGAATTTCAGTTGTAGGAAATACAATAGAGGAAACTGATACATCAAAGAAAATGCTACATGTAAAAAAATACAATATGTCAGGGAAATAAGATATACTATAATGAAAACTAACTTAAAATATAATATTAATAAAAAAGTGGAAGAGTCATAGGTTCAAGGTCAAAAATACATTTTCAACAAAATCTTAAAAGAAAACATTCCCAACCCAAAGTAAGAGATTCCTATAAACATTAAGAAACTTATAGAAGTTCATTAGGCTTGACCAGAAAAGAAAATCCTGTCAACACATGGTAACCAAAACACAAAATCTACAGAAAATGAAATAATATTAAAAACCACAAGGGAGAAGTTCAGATAGCATACAAAGACAGACATAACAGAATTGCACCTAACTTCTTAGCAAGTACTCCTATACCCAACAAATGGTCAATCAATATAGATTAGGAAAACAAGATATTTCAAGACAAATACAAATTGATACAATAACTATATAAAAGTAAGCCCCAAGAGAACACTAGAAGAAAAATGCAATGAAAGAAATAAAAAAGGAAATAAGTAATTCCATACCAGCAATAATAATAAGGAAAGTATGCATGTGCTCACACAGGCATGTGAACATGTACACATAAATTTGTTGTAGCAATTATTAAAAATGGATAGCTTGTCTCTTGTCCCTGTACCCACCCCTACAGTCTCACTCTGCATGTACCATTTAATATGGAGCCTTGAGTTCAGACTATGTCACCTGTTCCACAATCTGTTACCTTCCCTGGCGTTTCACTCCACCAGTCCTACTGCCTTCATTCTGGGTGGAATTCCCAGACTGATGCCATCTTTCCTCTAGCACTGGTCCCAAATATCACTTAAAAACCCAGTAATTTTTCAAATGGATTTATACAGTAGATTCTCAAACCACAAACCCTCCACACAATAACATCACATCAAATAGACAAAGATACAAACTGCCCTTCTATATGAGACAAATGACTTATAAAATCCTTTAAAATATTCATATCTACCTATCACCAATTAAGTTCACCTGGGTCTAGATCACCCTTCTTGAGCTCCATCTTAAGCTTCCCCACTCTCTCTCCCTCCCTCCCTTCCTCTCTCCCTCCCTCCCTCCCAGCCTCCCTTCCTTCCTCCCTCCCTCTCTTCCTCCCTCTCTCCCTCCCAGCCTCCTTCCCTCCCTCCCCCACTCTCTTCTTGCTCCTCTCACAATTTTCTCCCTTTGCTCTGCCTACCTCACCTTGTCCAATCATAGAATGCCTTAACATAAATCTACACACATGACACCACAGACACTAAAGTATCATGAAGTAACAATCACTGGTCACTGAAAAGTCTCAACATCAATGGACTCAATTCCCCCATAAAAAGACACAGGCTAACAGAATGAATGCAAAACCAGGATCTTTCATTGTGTTGAATAAAAGAAACATTCCTCATCCATTAAGATACAAATTACCTCAGAGTAAAGGGCTGAAAAACTTTTCCAAACAGATGTACCCAAGAAGCAAGCTCCAGTAACCATTCTAATATCTAATAAAATAGACTTTCAATCAAAATTAATCAAAAGAGACAAGCAAGGTCACTTCATACTCAAAAAAGGTAATATCTAGTAAGATATTTCAATTATGAACATCTAAGCCACAAACAGAAGGGCACATACATTTGTAAAATAATTGTTGCTAAAGTATAAATCACAAGTCAAAACCCACAAATTAGTTGTGAGAAACTTCCATACCCCATTCTCTGAGTGATAGGTCATCCAAACAAAAATATAGAGAAATAATGAAACAGACATTGTGTATAAAATGAACCTAAAAGATTATTTCACCCAAATACACAAGAATAAACCTTCTTCTTAGAATATCATGGATTCTTCTCCAAAATTGACCATATAGTGGGTCACAAAGGAAGCCTTAACAGATTGTAAGTAACATGAAATAACCCCTTGTATTTTATCAGACTACCATGCATTAAAGGTGGACTTCAACAACAATAGAACTATCAGAAAACTTACATAATTATGGATGTTGCACAACTCTGTACTCTATGTCAGGGAAAAAATAAAGAAGGAAATTAAAAACTTTCTAGAATTTAGTGAGAATGAATGCACAATGAAATCAGATTTATGGGACAACATAAAATAGTATACTGAGCAAACTTTCCAGCACTAACTGTCTACATAAAGCAATTAGAAGGTTCTTATAAAAACAATTTAAAAGTACACTTAAAAATGTATGAACAAAAGGCAGCACACTGAAGAAGAATAGAAGAGAGGACATAATAATCAAAATTCATGCTGAAATCTATAACTTAAAAAGAAAGAAAACTATTTTAAAATCATTATGTTTAATCTTTACACACCAAGAAAACTTTAACTATTTCCATGTTACATTTTGTTTTACATACACCTTATGATCATTGTAAATAGTAAGATTTCAATGCATACTGTCAATCCTTTAAAAAATCAAGGACTGACACAAGTATATTCATATATATTTATGCTAAAATGTTTTAAATAAACTGTATATGTATCTCTCTTTTTTTAAAAAATAAAGTTGAAAGGAAAAAAGACAGAAAGAAAACTATGCAAATAATCAATGAAACCAAGATCTGGTCTGGTTCTTTGAGGAAATCAACAAGATAGACAATGCCTTAACCAAACTAACCAAGGGACAGAGACAGAATAAGAAAATAAAGAAAATCAGAAATCTAAATAAGACATAACAACAGACACTGAGAAAACTTAAATATATATATATATATATATATATATATATATATATATATATATATATATATATCAGATCTTACTACCAAAGCTTATACTTGACAAAACTGAAAAATATAGACAAAATGCATGATTTTCTAAATAGATACCACCTATGAAAAGTAAATCAAGTTACACTAAACAGTTCCTTTACCCCTAAAAAATAGAGACATTGAAAAAAATACCTCTTAAGCAAAAGAAAGCACATGGTAAGATGGCAAGTGCATAATTCTATCTGAATTTCAAAGGCTAGATAATAACAATATTCAACAAACAAAAAGAGAAGGAACACTGAACTACTCATTCTACGAAGCAACTGTTATTCTGATACCTAACTCATTCAAAGACTCAATAAAGAAAGAAAAATATTAGGTCAATTTCTCTTATATTAATCATCCCCTCAAAAGAAATCTAGGGACACAACAAATACACCATCCATCTAGATCAAGTAAGCCTCCTCTCATGAATGCTCGGATGGTTCACTAATTAAAAATTCATCAAAATTATCTATTATATAAACAAATTGGAAGAAAAAACTCATATGGTTATCTTATTAGATGCTAAATAAGCCCCTGAGAAAATTCAACACCTCTTCATTTTAATAGTATTATAGTTATTGGAGATATAAACATATAAACAAATACAAACTGATACAAAGCATAAGTAAGCAATATGTAGCAAGTCAATAGCGAGCATCAAATTAAATGTTGAGAAACTTAAAGCAATTCCACTAAAATCAGGAACAAGAGAAGGATGCATACTCTCTTCCTATTTATGCAATATAAAGCTTGAAATTCTAGCCAGAGCAATAAGACAACTAAAGGAGATCACAGGGAAACAATTTGAAAAGGAGGTAGGCAAAGTATCACTATTTATGTATTTAGTATGACAATATTTAGTGGCTGGATACAAATTTAAGTCAAATAAATCATGAGCTTTCCTTTATACAAATAAAACATGGTCTGAGGGAGAAACAGTATCCTTTAAAATAACAATGAATAATATAAAATATCTTGGTATATCCTAACCAAGAAAATTAAAGACCTATATGTCAAGAAGTTCATGCCACTGAAAAGGGGAATTGAGGAAGATATCAGAAGATGAAGAGATCTCCCATGCTCATAAGTTAGTAGAATAACTATAGTGAAAATGACCGTCTTACCAAAAGCAATTTACAAATTCAGTGCAATTTCCATAAAAATGTCAACATAATTTTTATAGACCTTGAAAGAGCAATTCTCAACTACTTATGGAAAAAGAAATATACCAGGGGAGCAAGAACAATCCAGAAGAATAAAAGTCTTCCACAGGTATTATCATCCTTTATCTCAAGCTCTACTACAAAGCAATCACACTATAAACTGCATGGTATTAGTATAAGAACAGAGCAGAGGATCACAGGAATGGAAACAAGGACCCTAAAATAAACTCACACAGCTATTTCACTTGATTTTGACACAAAAATAATGCAATGGACAAAAGAATGTGTCTTCAAGGAATTGTGGATGTCTAACTGGATATCTTCAGATAGAAGAGTCCAAATAGATTTATATTTATCACCCTGCCAAAACTGAAGTCCAAGTGGTTTGAAGACCTCAACATAAAACTGGACACAGTAATGCTAATAGAATGGAAAATGGGGAATGGACTTGAACACATTAATTCAGGAGACAGGTCCCTGAACTGAACACCACTAATATCAGAAATTAATAAAAAGCATTTCATAAAACTGAAAATCTTCTGTAAGGCAAAGAAAGCTGTCATTAAGACAAAGTGGCAACCTACAGATAAGGAAAGGATCTTCACCAACCCTGCATCTTACAGAGGGATAATATCCAAAATTTATAAATGATTTAAGAAGGTAGATGCTAGCAGTCCAAAATAACTCAATTAAAATGGAGCACAGAGCTCTACACACACACACACACACACACACACACACACACACACAATCTCAACAGAGGAATCTCTTGAATGGCTGAGAAAAATAAGAAATGTTCAGCATCTTTAGACATAAGGGAAATGCAAACCAAAACAACTCTGAAGTTAAATCTTACACTGGTTTGAATGGTTAAACACATAAACATGATAGCATAGGGCTAAACAATAACCATCTCAACTTGAAGATCATCCCATGGGGAAGCACCAACCTCTGACTCTGTTAGCAATACTCTGTTATGTTTGCTGAGAGGAGTCTATCATGACTGTCCTATGAGAGGCTTCAGCTAGCAGGTGACTCAGAGGAATGCAGAGACCCAAAGTCAAACATGGGGATGAATCTTGGGGATCCTTGTGGAAGAGTCCGAGGAAAGTATTGCAGGCCCTGAAGGGGATAGGGACTCCACAGAAAGACCAACAAAGTCTGTACACTTGGGACTCTTAGAGACTAATCCACCAACCCAAAAAGCATCCATATGCAGATGTGTAGCTTGGTCATCAGTGGGGGGTATTCCAAAAGCTATTGTCTCTAACTGGGGTATGTTCTTTTGCTGAGTTTCCTTGTCTGGTCTCAGTGGGAGAGAATGAGCCTATTCATGCAGAAACTTTATGTGCCAGGGTCAGGTGATATCCAAGGAGGTTCTCCACCTTCTCAAAGGAGAAACAGGGTGAAGGATTTTGGGAGACAGTGACAGGGAAGGAGATCAGTGAGTAGGATGTAATGTAAATAAATAAAATAAAAATAAATAAAATATATTAACAAATCCCAACCATTTTATTATACATGCATTTAATTTTAATTACATTAACCATTTTTATTTTTATTCTTGGTTGCCAATGCTGGCTTTAAATATAACCTTGGACATCAGATTTTTTCACACAGAAATGTTAACTAGTACTATTTTTAATTAAAAGATGGTGGTAACAATAAATTCATAAAGTTTGTTTCTTTTTGATACCTTTCCCAAAAGTGTAGTTTCTTCACCATTGTACCTAATAATTATTATCTGACCATTGTTTCTGTTTAGTTCTGTAAGAAAAAATTTGAGATTTATTTTCAGCACATTTCTTTTTTGCAGTAGCAAAGCAAAATTATTGTTATTCATACATATTAAATATTTCCCTTAGTTTGAAAGAAACAAGTATCTATTTTTGTACAATATTTTGCACACCATTCTCTATATCTATTTCATTAGGTTTTTGTAGTTCCTAATAATTCTCATCTTAGTTATTACCATCACAAAAACCTTGTGCTGAAAATTAACTGTGTTCATTTTTCTAACTATATTGTACTGCATTCAGTAATAATAATGTATATTTGACCAGGAAATTGGAAAATATACTTTAGTAGGCTTATATAACCTAAAATAAATGATGAACATGATCACATATATAATTATTAATTTCATGATGCTAAAAGTGATGACAGAAAATTCTATGGGATTTTGTAATTTGAATTTACCTTTATAGGACAGATTTCTACTGTAAGAAATTTTTTAAAAGTCTCCATATGGAATAGGTAACAGAACATATTTATGTTTTCAGAAGGTTCTGAAAAGTTTTTATATGGAATAGTTACCAGTTTGAGACAACATGGGAAGTTAATTTATTTACTCTTTTAAATCATGTCTTTGATACTAGATTTTTACAAGAAAATAAATACATTTATGTAAATTTTATGCTAAAATATAATAAATTACTGATAAAATATTTCTATCGAAAGATAGAAAACTCTTCAAATGTATAACTAACACAATTTCATTTGAGGAGATAGCTCAAGTGGTAGAGGTGTTGTCAAAAGTGCTGATAACTGAGTTCAATCTTCAGAAAGGATTATTGAGAATTGTCTTCTGGCCTCCACACATGAGGCCTAGAATTTACACATCTATAAATATGTGTTCAGGCAAGCAGACACATGTGCATACATATGCACACACTCAATATGATAAATAAAACATAAAAATTGCATAACAAAGTGTATATTAAAATCTATAGTTTTTTTAAAAAATGTGTATGGGTGCTTTGCCTAAATATGAAAGTCTGTGAATTATATTTATGTGTGATGACCAAAGAAACCTAAAGAAGTTGTTGGTTTCTCTAGAATTGCAGGGTTATGTAACTGATAAATGCCATGTGAATGCTAAGAATCAAATTATGATATTCTGGAAGATGATCAAGTTCTTTGAACTGCTGAACAATTCCTCCAGCCTTATCTACAAAGTTTTCAATTAAATACACTAATATTTTTTCAATATAGATCATATGTACAAAATATTTATAATTTCCAAAACAGTAAACAATAGCAAGTAATATTTATTCAGCTAAAATGATCCTCCAAAAACATATATGTGATTGTCTTGGAATAACTTTCATATACAACATGTGTATATTGGTTAACATTTCTGAAGAATTTAGTTTCTTATACAATTCTATATAATAAAGATGAAGTAAAATGTTGGTCTTTCACATCCTAAATAACAATGTAAACCAAAGGGTTTAATGTTTTCTAACATATTAAGTGCTACATTAGAAGCAGGGCACGAACAATATATTGTAATTCATTTAAAAAAGATATATAAGATTAACTCATAAAAAATTTTAAAGTAGCATATATTCATAATTGATAAATCCTTAATGTGAATTTAAGGATAAAAATTAATTTAGTGTTACATATAAATTTGTAGTAAAATAGACCTGTTGTCTTATTTTAGGGTTTTATTTCTCTGACAAATCCCCATAATGAAAATGCAATTTGGAGAGAAAATGATTTATTTTAGTAGATATTAACTGTATTACATTTCAAATATTATCTCTTCGCACATCCTCTCATACTCCATCACCCTCTACTTGCTTCCATGAAGGTGCTTACACTTTCACATTCCTGTTCTTCATCAAAGGAAGTCAGAACAGGGACTCAACATGCTCAGCAATCTGGAGGCAGGAGCTGATGCAGAGGATATAGGGGAGGGCTGCTTACTCTTTTGCTTGTCCTTGCTTGCTTAACATGCTTTCATATAGAACCCAGGACAGCCAGGCCAAAGAAAGCACCATCATCAATGGGCCTGGCCCTGAGTCATTAATCAATAATTGAGAAAATGTCTTACAATTAGATCTCATGAGGCATTTACTCAACTGAGTCTTACCATCTATGGTGATTCTAGCTTGTGTCGAGTTAACACAAAAACAGCTAATTTCAAAACTGATTAAATTTTTGGGTAAATTACTAAATCTTTATTATGTTAATTTTGCCCAGTAAAAGCAGACATGTTTTTGTATTTCTTATAGTTTGGTTAATATTTTATACAAAAGTTTTGTACATATTCAATTAAATGTTTGCATTGGTTCCTGGTGAGACTGATCACTGGTAGAGTACCTAGGTTTCATTCCCAGCAAGTACTCAGAACTGCCTGTAACTCTGTATCTAGGAGAATCTCTCATTCTTCTTCTCCTTGTGTACCTGCAATCATGAACACAAAACTGTGGGAATCCTGAGTCTTCTCAGGTAATCTTTATTTGGCTGTACATAGCAGCAATCTAAAATGGCTTTCAGGCAAACAAGTGAGGCAGGACAATGGACATGATACCAAGGCAGTGGCCTTTTCCTCTGTCTTCATGGAAATACCCCTGAGTGTTTGATGTCTCCCTGACAGAGTCACAGAAAATCAAATTAGGTTCAGCAGGACAGTGAGTGTAATTTCCTTGTTGGCTCCTGATTACATAACCAAACCATTATTGACTGAAAAGTTGTATACACATTATTGTACTTAAAAAGCAAAGTTAAATTCTTGGTATCTTGATGATCTCCATCTCTGCTTTCTCTCCCTTTCATAGTCCTGGTTAAGACAAATACCCATAGAAAAATGTTCTCTATCTTATGCAAATGGTACCATGATTTATTATCGATAGCAGATATTATCTATTTTGTTATTCCAAGTGCTACCATTTTTCTTATCTTTAATCTTATTTTAACAGTACAGTTGTGTTATTGTCATCCCTGAGTAACAGTTCCTCATCTCATTTCTTCTCCCCATCTCCAAGAGGATGTCCATATCCCCTAAACCTCACACACCATCAGAGAGGCCTCCCCATTTCGTGGGGCCTCTAGTCTCTCAAGGGTTGGGTGATATTCATAAAATGTGTATGTGGTATGGTGTGTGTGTATGTGTGTGTGTGTGTGTGTGTGTGTGTGTGTGTGTATGTGTATGGATGTATGTATGTGTTTGTGAGTTTACAGTGTATGTATTCGTAGAGAGCAGAGCAATAAGACCCCACTAGATCCTGAAATGTACAGGTAATCAATTAGAATCAAGATAAGATACTGGGCATTTTTTTGGGTTTGGAGCTTTTTGATGATTCCTTCAGTTTCTTTAAGGGTTATGGAGTTGTTTAGATGGTGTATCTGATCTTGATATAACTTTTGTACCTGGTATCTGTATAGAAATTTGTCCATTTTCTCTAGAGTTTCTAGTATTGTTGAATATAGGCTTTTGTAATAGGATCTGATGATGGGTTTAGTGCAGAATGCTATCAGACCTTCATAGAAGACCTAATACCAATACTCTCCAAACTATTCCATAATGTAGAAACAGTGAGAATACTACCCAACTCATTTTTGAAGCCACAATTACACTCATTCCTAAACCCCACAAAGATCCTACAAAAAAGAGATTTTTAGACCAAATTTCCTCATTGACATTGATGCAAAAATATTCAACAAAATTCCTGCAAACCAAATCTAAAAATGCATTAAAGCAATCATTCACTATGATCAGGTGGGCTTCATCTCAAGGAAGCAAGGAGGGGTCAATATATGGAAATCAATCAATGTCACCCACTATATAAACAAAATCAAAGAAAAAAATCATATGATTATCTCTCTAGATGCTGAGAAAGCATTTGAAAAAATACAACACCCATTAATGTTAAAAGACTTGGAAAGGTCAGGTATTCAAAGCATATACTTAAACATAGTAAATGCAATAAACAGAAAAGCAGAAGCAAGCATCAAAGTAAATGGTGAAAAAGATGAAACCATCCCACTAAAATCAGGGAGTAGACAAGGCTGCCCACTCTCTCCCTACTTATCCAATATAGTACTTGACATATTAACCAGAGCAAAAAGACAGCAAAGAGAGGTCAAAAGGATACAAATTGAAAAGGAAGAAGTCAAAATATCACTATTTGCAAATGATAAAATAGTATATGTTAGTGACCCTAAAAAATCCACCAAGGAACTTTACAGCTGATAGACACATTCAGCAAAGTGCCTGGATATAATATTAGCTCAAACAAATCAGTAGATTTCTGCTTGTCAAAGAAAAAACAGGCTGAGAAAAAAATTAGAGAATTGACATCCTGCACAATAGCCACAAAAAATATAAAATACCTTGGTGTGACCATAACAAAGCAAGTGAAGAATCTGTATGACAAGAACTTCAAGCCTCTGAAGAAGGAAATGGGAGAAGACCTTAGTAGATGGAAAGATCTCCTATGCTCATGGATCGGTAGGATCAACATTGTAAAAATAGCCATCTCGCCTAAGGCAATCTACAAATTCAATGTAATCCCCATCAAATTCTAACTCAATTCTTTATAAAGGTAGAAAGAGCAATTTGCAAATTCATTTGGAATAATAAAAAACCAGGATAGCAAAAATCTTTCTCCACAAAAAAAAAAAAAAAAAAAAAAAAAAAAAAGAAGAAGAAGAAGAAGAAGAAGAAAGAAATGAAAAGAAAAGTTGTGTTGCAGATCAATTGTGATAAAAACTGCCTGGAAATGGTACAGAGACCCACAGGTAGACCAATGGAATAGAAGCTAAGACCCAGAAATGAACACACACACCTATGGACACTTGATATTTGACAAAGGAACTAAAAACATTCAATGGAAAAAGGACAGCCTCTTCAACAAATGGTGCTTATTCAACTGGCACTCAGCATGCAGAAGAATGCAAATCAATCCCTTCTTATCTCCTTATGCAAAGCTCAAGTCCAAGTAGATCAAAGACTTCCACATACAACATGGTACACTGAAACTAATAGAACAGAAAGTGAGGAAGAGCTTAGAACACACAGGCACAGAGGAAATTTTCCTAAACAGAACACCAATGGCTTATCCTCTAAGATCAAGAATAGACAAATGAAACCTCATGAAATTGTAAATCTTCAGTAATGACAAGGACACTGTCAAAAGGACAAGACAGTAGCCAACAGATTGGGAAAAAGATCTTTACCAGTCCTACATCTGATAGAGGGATAGTATTCAATGTATACAAGGAACTCAAGAAGCTATACTGTAGAGAGTCAAAGAATCTTATTAAAAATGGGTACAGACTTACACAGAGACTTCTCAATGGAGGAATATCAAATGGCTGAGAAGCACCTAAAGAAATGCTCAACATCCCTAGTCATTAGGAAAATGAAAATCAAACCACCCTAAGATTCCACATCAAACCATTCAGAATGCCTAAGATCAAAACTCAGGTGACAGCAGATGTTGGCAAGGATGTGGAGAAAGAGTAACATGCCTCCACTTTTGGTGGGGTTGTAACCTGGAGCAACCATTATGGAAATCGTTCTGGTACTTCCTCAGAAAATTGGACATAGTTCTACCTGAGGACCCAGCTATACCACTCCTGGGCAGATACCCAAAAGTAGCTCCAATATCTAACAAAGACACAAATGTTCATATCAGCTTTATTTATCATAGCCAGGAGCTGAAAATAAATCAGAAGTCCCTCAAACAGAGGAATGGATTCAGAAATTGTGGTACATGTACACAATGGAGTACTACTCAGCTATTAAAAAAAAAAAAAAAAGGAGTTCATGAAATTTCTAGGCAAATGGACGGAACTTGAAGCTCTCATCCTTAATGAAGTAACCCAATCACAAAAGAAAACACTTGGTATGTACTCGATTATAAGCAGATACTACCCCCCCCCCAAAACTATCCACAGAACTTATGAAGCTCAAAAAGAAGGTAGATGCCTCAGTTCTTAGAAGGGAGAACAAAACAGGCAAGGAAATAAAGGTCAAATAGAGGAGCAGGGATTTAAGAAAAGATCTACTGAGAATGCTTTACCTAGAGAAGTATGCATATGCAGCCACCAAAACTAATCACTTTTGCTAATACCAAGAAGTGTTTTCTGGCAGGAATCAGATATGGATATCTCCTCAGAGGCTCTCTCAGAGCCATATAGATACAGATGAGGATGCTTTCAGATAAACATCAGACTGAACACAGGGACCCCAATGAAAGAGCTAGAGAAAGGACTGAAATAACTGAAAGGTTTGCATCCATATGGGAAGAAAAAACATCATCATCATCCAAGGCACTGAGGTGGAGAGGGCGATTGGGAGAGGGAGCATCTTCATGGAAATAAGTTGAGGGGGAGGAGGGAGAGGGTTGTGGGGAAGGGTATAACATTTGAAGTATAAATACAGAGAATATCTAATAAAATTTAAAAAAGAAATAATCAATATCGGATCCCCTACCAGTATAATACACACTCTTGCCCACTGGGCCTCCTCTCTACTTTACTTAAATTGCTTCTTTTCAGCTATTTGGTCACAACAATGAGAAAAGTTTAAAGTAAAAATTAGTACCAGCTAGTGGAATTCTTGTGGGAGAAAATGTGATTATGTAGTTATAAGGTCTTCTGAAGTGATTTGTGGCAGGAATATGAAAGAATTTTCATTTGTGTGTAGGATGATGTCATTATACAACTAGGTGGGTTGAGCATATCATTGGATGAGAAGGGAGGGTAGGCAGGAAAAAGTCTAGGAAGGAGAAAGGAAGAGAATGAGCAAGGGGAGAATCAAAATGGAAATGGCAGAGGAAGATGGTTTAGATCAAGGTGAACTAGATGGATTTTATCTTGTCTAGGTGGGTGGTTTATATCTCTATTAATTGGCAGTGAATTTATTGTTTGGATGTATTGTGGATTGAGTTTAACATATAAATCTAATTGCTAAATTACAAGACTCTGGAACCTTGATTTTACCAGGCAGTGGAGCACAGTTTTTGAAAGCAATGGCAGCTGTAGCATGTGGATCTGGCTCTGTTGCCCAAAGAGTGAAAAGGCAGGGCTTGGGAACTAGATATGTGTCTGTCAGGCATGTTATATACCTCGAGGAGACTAAGGCTAAATGTCTAAACAACAGACAGTTTTAAGAGTCAACTTTCAGTGTGCATAGTAGAGTAGCAGCCTGGTCTGCACATGCCTTGTTTTCCTAATTGTGACAGCTTTATGGCACTAGGATGGGATAAAAGTTACCACTTTTTTTAATTGGATAATCTCTGTATTTACATTTCAAATATTATCCCTTTTAGTACCACTACCATCCTACCACACTCCTTTTGCTTTTATGAAGGTGCTCCCTCCTCCAACCATCCTCTTCCACTGCAGTGTCTTGGTATTCCCCTTCAAAGGGAAAAAATGCTTTCACTGGACAAAAGACCTTCACTCCCATTGATACCAGACAATGCTAGCCTCTGCTTCATATGCACTTGGATCCATGGTTCTTTCCATGTGTGCTCAATGGTTGGTGTTTTACTCCCGTGGAGCTGTGGTGGGTTTCTATGGTTGATAATGCTGTTCTTCCCATGGGATTGCAAACCCTTTCAGTACTTTTTAATATTTACTACAGTGGTTGTGAGCTTAAAAACCAAAAAGTGCTCAAGCAGAGCTTAACTGGTCATGCTTTATAGGAACTAAGAAGATAAAAACAATAGTAACAGAGAAAGACAAATACTGGTGGAATGGCTCATGAATTTTCAGAGATATTAGGGTACACATGATTTGCCGTTCCTTTTTCAAGCATATTCTTCGACCAAGATATGGCCTTTTTACTACAGATAGCTACAGGCATGAGATAATATCTAAGCAGGAATGCCCTTATGTGTAAGACCAGGAGAATAGAGAAGTGTAGAAACAAAATCAGAAAATGGGACAAAAGAAGTCATAAAGGCTGTTTGTTCAAGCTGTGTGATATTTTTAGTAGCTAGCTGAACATTGTATAAGCAGGTTTGAATAAATAAAAATTGTTCATTCCTAAAAACTATAGTGTTTCTGTATACCTTTCTAGGTCACTGTGTCGTCCATAGTTGCTCTGGCTGTGGCCCAGAGGAGAACAGTGACTCTATCAAGAATTGGGCTAAAGGCCCTTCATGTGTTACTGTGGCAAAGAATCTAGCTGAATTTTGTCCATCTTTTGAGACCTTAACCAAGGCTAAAGTTACATGTAGTAAACTAACTTGTTTTGTAGTGGAGACTGTAAGACAGAATAAGGTTAATATTGTGTCATTAGTACAGGTCATATCTCTGAAATAGGCAGGTGTTGAAATAGAGCAAAAAGTATAGTAGAAAGATTTTTAAGTGTGGTTTAGCAATAAAAACTATATGAGCAAGTTTAAAGTTGCAGACAAAGAGAATAAAATAACACAGAATCTGTGGCTGTAGCAGAGAAGAGGCCTGTTAGAGATCCCATGTTTTATGTACTGGAACAACAGGGAATGTGCACTAAGAATAAGAATCCTTCTATCAATGGTTCCACATTGTCAAAATGTAAATTAGTTTGAAAATAAGGAGCGAAATAATGTGAGTGCTAAAGAAAGACTTTCCTATTCAATAACAATCAACTAGGTATATGTTTCCAGAGAGTTTGCACTCGAAGACAAATGCAACTGTGATTCAATGTTTTAGGCTTCATCCAGAGCTGCCAACATAACTTTTCTGTGCAGTCCACATGATACTGAATTTATAGACACAAAATATGAGAAATTGATAGAGTTCACGGAGTTTTACACATTTCCAGATATCTGCTAAGGTCAGACTGCATGTGGTAGACTTGTAGCCCCTGAATAAATGTCATATTACCTATGTTGCAATAGAAACCACAGGATGTTGGCAACATCAGTACAATGTGGCATCTGCTGAGCTGAGCTGCATGTAAGGAATTGAATTGAAGTAAGATAAAGGCTATTTTTGATGTAAGTTGGAAAAAGAAAAGGTTACCCATGCCTTTTGAAATCTAAATGATTCTGACACAATCCCATATTCCTGGCATAAAGCCACAGAGTTTGATGTTTTACCTGTTGTTTTTTGGTATTCCTTTGTGATTTTCTTTGCTAAGTACAAATTCCCTGCTTTGGAATGGAAATGATTATTCTATATCATTTTATTTTGAAGTAGGTGACCCGTATTTATTTTTGATATTATAGGAGATGAGAGTTAATATTTAGCCTTGAATCTCAGACAAGACTTGAACTTTGAACTTCTAAATTTTGTACTTGATAAAGACCATGAGGACTTCTGATGTACTTAAAGCATTTTGAATTGTGAAATGACTTGTAATGATGAGGAATGGAATTATATGCCTAAAAGCTATGTCTTTGTGTATCAAGTTCATAGAGATGGGTTTTTCGATGGTTAATTTTGCCAGTGTTATTCATTTAGAGTCACTAAAACAAACAAACAAACAAACAAAAATCTCTAACAATATCTGTGAGGGATTATCCACATTAGGTTCACTGATGTGATAGATCCATCTTAAGTGTGAATGTTATTATTTCATATGCTAGAATCATGGGCTGTACTACAGCAGGAAAGTTGAGCATAAGCATTTACTGTTCTCTTCTTTCTACCAGTTAATGTTATGTGGTTAGCTGTCCTATACTCAGTGTTACTTCATTTACACTGATGGACTGATGGGATCCACTTGTGCTGTAAGAAGAAATAGTCTTTGTATCCTAAAATTACTTCTTGTTATGTATTTGGCCACAGCAATACAGAAAGAAACGGATGTCCTACCTAGTCTTATTTTCACTTCTATAATGTAGACTAGGTTATTTTAAGTGGATATATATTCATCAATATTTTCTTCTGTCAGATGAGAATGTGAGTATATTGGTGCATAATCCTATTGAAAAATGACAATGTAAAGGCAAGAAAACAAAGAATGGCTGTAATGGTTAATTTTAATTGTTAACTCCATACAATCTAAAATCACTTGTTAAAGGAGTCTCAGAAAGGAATGTTCTAGATCATGCTTGTCTGTGGTCATGTCTATGACTGAGTTTCTTGATTTTTGTGTGTGGAATTTGGAAGAATCTTCTCTGGGGCAACAGAATTCCCTATGTAAGGTGTCTGGGAGTTTTTAAAAAAGGAAGGAAAAGGGGTGCAAGTGTGTATGCACTAATTCCTGTCTCTATACTCTTCAAACTAGTGGTCATAGTTTGACTACTACTTGAAGTCATCTTAACTACTTCACAAAGATGAACTCTACCCTATAACTGTGATCTAAAATAAATCATTCTTTCCTCATTGTTTCAATGTAATTTGTCATAATTTAAATTAAAACAAGACCAGACCACTTTGCCATTAGTTTTATTAGGTCGAACTATTGATCGTACAGTCTTATGCATGCTAACATCTATCATTGAGCTATACACCAGCCTTCAACTTACCTTTTAAAACAACTCAGTCTTACACTTTAAAAGAATACACTACTACAATATTAACATTTCTTCAGTTCACTACATCCCAAACTCCAAATACTATAAAAATTAAAAGTTTTCTAATATGCTTTTTAGCAGATATATTTAAAATATTACACTGATATATTTGGAAAAAAAGAATGAGAAAATATCAAGCTATAAAGTGTTTTGGAAACATAATGGGGATATTTCTTTGTAGACTATAAACTCTGAGAAATACATATTAACAGTCTTTTGTGGTTAATAATAAGAATGCTGGAGGCATTCTTAAATTTAAAAACTATTGTGATACTATCATTTATATATAAATGAACAAAATAAGTAGCATAGACTAAAATAGCCCCTGTGTAATCATTCAGGTACATAGTATCCAACAAACTTATGGGATTATAATGTGAAACTTAGGCAGTCCTCCTAGAAAAAAAGAGTTCCACAAAAACATTTCATGTTTGGAAGAATAATTGGAGCAAAGATATCACCAAAATAGAGGTAAACAATCCATCTATTTCATTATAAAAGTTCTAAATATACAGACAATTTAAAAACTTTACTGATATTATACAGATAGCAGTGTATTATAAAATTATTATCCTTCTATACTTATTGCACAGCTATAAATTCATCAATCATTTTTATCAATTAGTAGCTGTATTTCAGATTAAGTTGCAGACAACTGTATAGCTCTCAATTTTGACATCCTGCATAATTATGTAGACTTCAATGTTATGACATATTGATGTTAATATGTTTTAATGATTGGAATGATATTTAAAATCTCTCCAAGCTCCTGAAGCAAAAATATGGGAAGTTCAACTATTCACAAACTTTCCCCCCAAAGATGTTCCAGTTGTTTTAGGAAAATGTGAAGCTAAGATAAAAGATCTGAAAGGAACAGCTCTAAGATACAAGTACTTAGATTGTTTCAAATATAAATTCAAAGGAAAAGAAAGATGAATTTAACAGACTAATCATAGTACATTTAATTACTACAATATGTTGCAATACTTGAGGCAATCCACTAGCACAAAAGCAAAGACATAAAGTTTTAATACAGTGAAGGAAATATCCATGAAATTCTACTCAGTGGTCATTCTAAACAGCATGGTCATTGTGATAATAAAGGTAGAGTATTTTGGAATTGCTCAAAATGTATTTGTAAAACATAGGCCAAAAAAAGGTCTGAATCTTGTTAAGGAAAAAGGGAGGAAATCTCTCTCTATACACACACACACACACACACACACACACACACACACAAACTATTTAGATTAATTATTCTCATGCATTGCAGGCTTTGTTATCCTCCCTGGAAATGGGAGTGAAACTTTGCCTCTGCTATACATATGAAAGATGATTTGGGTCTTGAATATACAGAAACTAAAAGCAACTATAGAGAGTGAGAATGGGTTCCGACTAGCCAGGGGGCAGAGAGATCTCAGCAGAGCACGTGGAAAGTACACACATGCCCAGCTTGATCCAGGGACTCAGGAACTGGGCACCTGGCCCTCTGTTCCCAGCCTGCAGCTATGAGGTGCACAACAGGCACTCATACCATCCAACAGCAGGAAAAGCAGAGATCCAGGGATATAGGCCAGGTACTAGGGAAGGGTGAAAACTAATCGGTGACAACAAGATGGAAAGAGGAAAGTGAAAGAACATACCCCAGGGAAACCAAGAAAACCTGGCAACACTAGAACACAGCTCTCCTGTCACAACAAACAGTGCAATGCCAAACTCTCCAGAAAAAGAAGATTCAGACCCAAAATCCTACCTCAAGATGATAATAGAGATCCTTAAACAAGAACGAGAGGAAAAACATAATTAGAAGCTTTTAAAGAAGAAACAAGCAAAATACTCAAAGAGCACAAAGAACTAGAAGAAAATAGAACCAAAGAGATGAAGGAATGGAAGAAGGAATTTAAAACAGAAATAGACACAATGAAGAAAACACTAAAAAAGACAACTCTAGAGGTAGAAATCCTAAAAAAAAAAAAAAGCAGGAGTCACAGATGCAAGCATTTCCAACAGACTACAAGAGATGAAAGAGAGAATCTCAGGGGCCAAAGACAACATTGAAAACATAGACAAAACAGAGAAGATGCAAAAACCAAAAAGCTCCTAACCCAAAATGTCAAGGAGATCCAGGACACAATGAGAAGACCAAACCTAAGGTTAATAGGAATAGAAAAGGGCAAAGAATATCAACTAAGTGGTACAGTAAATATCTTCAACAAAATTTTAGAAGAAAACTTTCCTACCCTTAAAAATGAGATGACCATGAGCATAAAAGAAGCCTGTAGGGAGCCGTTTGTGCCACACCCAAACATGGCTCTGGCTTCCCACCCCCCACCCCCGAGAACTCAGCAAACAGAGCTGTTGCCCAGCCAAGAGACTTAATGCGCATGCGCCACAAATGTCATAACCCTCTTTCAGGGCATACTATTGAGTTACTGGAGGGCACACCAATCAGGTAGTGACACGAGTCTCCTAGGCATATATAGCAGTGCATTTCTCCCCCACGTGGAGAGGGAGATATTGGAGAGATTGCGGGAGACCCCACGTGGAGAGATGGCAGAGAGATCCCACGTGGAGAGGGACCCGATAGGAGAGATTTCAGGAGGTCCCACGTGGAGAGAGACTGGGCAGAGGGATCGCACGTGGGAGACTGCACCGGAGAGGTTGCCTATACAGTAGACCCCGATAGGGAGTCCCCGACTCAGAGAGAAGTTTCCTGCTCAAGAGATCTCCTGCTCAGAGTATTGTACAATAAAGGTTGTTCGCAGAAGAATCCGGTTGTTGCATGCCTGTTCCTATCGGCGGGAAGCGTGGGCGCGTGACAGAAGCCTACAGAACTCCAAATAGATTGGAACAGAAAAGAAATTCCTCCCGACACATAATAGTAAAAACACCAAGTGCCTGAAGCAAAGAAAGAATACTAAAAGCAGTAAGGGAAAAAGGTCATGTAATATATAAAGGCAGACCAATCAGAAGCACATCCGATTTCTCAACAGAGACTATGAAAGCTAGAAGAGCCTGGACAGACATCATGCACTCCTTAAGAGAGCACAAGGGCCAGCCCAAGCTGCTATACCCAGCAAAACTCTCAATCACCATAGATGGTGAGACTAAGATATTCCAAGACAAATCTAAATTTACACAATATCTGACCACAAATCCAGCACTACAAAGAAGTATAGGTGGAAAACCCAAGACAATGAGGGGAACCACCTCAGAGTAAAAACAAGAAAATTCCTAAGCAAGAAAACCAATATAAGAAAAACACACAGGCACAATTCAACCTACAAAGGCAATAATAGCAGGAAACAATAACCACTGTTCTTTGATATCTATTATTATAAATGGATTGAACTCCCCAATATAAAGATATAGGGTATCAGACTGGAAACATAAAAAAATCCAGCATTTTGCTGCATTTGTGAAATTCATCTCAGACACAAAGACAGACACTGTCTCAGAATAAAAGAATGAAATGAAACCTTCTAAGCAAATGGCCCCAAGAAAAAAAACTGGAGTGGCCATATTGAATAAAGTAGATTTTTAATCAACAGTTATCAAAAAAGATAGGGAAGGATACTTTTTTACTCATTACAGGGGAAATCTTTAAGGAGAAACTGGGATGCAGTGATGGTTTAATATAAGGAAATCCATCAATGTAATACAACATAAAAACAAACTCAAAGAACAAAAAAACACATGGTCATCTCAATAGATTCTGAGAAAGCATTTGATAAAATTCTATACCACTTCATGTTAAAAGTCTAGGAAAGAACAGGAATCCAAGGCCCATACCTAATCATAATAAAAGCAATATACAGCAAACCAACAGCCAACATCAAACGTAATGGTGGGAAACATGAAGCAATCCCACTAAAATCAGGGACTAGACAAGGCTGCCCACTCTATCCCTACCTATTCAACATAGTACTGGAAGTCCTGGCTGGAGCAATTATACAGCAAAAGGAAATCAAAGGGATACAAATTGGAAAGGAAGAAGTAAAAACATCACTATTTGCAGATGAAATGTTAGTGTAGTTAAGCAACACCACAAATTCCACCAGAAAAATCCTACAGCTGATAAACAAGTTCAGCAAAGTGTTTGGATAGAAAATTAACTCAAACAAATCAGTAGCCTTCCTATACTCAAAGGACAAACATGTGGAGAAAGAAAATACAGAAATGATACCCTTCGCAGTAGTCACAAAAAACTATGAAATACCTTGGTGTGACTCTAACTAAGCAAGAGAAGGACCTGTTTGACAAAAACTTCAAACCTCTAAAAAAGAAAATCAAGGAAGATCTCAGAAAATGGAAAGATCTCCCATGCACTTGGATTGGAAGGATCAACATTTTAAAAATGGCCAACTTACCAAAAGTAATCTACAGATTCAATGCAATCCCCATCAAAACTCCAACCCAGTTCTAACTTGAGTTGGAAAGAGAAATGCACTATTTCATCTGGAATAAAAAAAGACCTAGGAAAGCGAATTTCTTCCTCAACTACAAGAAAACATCTGAGGGAATCACTATCCCTGACTTGAAGCTATATTACAAGGCAATTGTGCTGAAAACTGCATAATACTGGTACAGAAATAGGCACGTGGATCAATGGAATAGAATAGAAGATCCAGAAATGAGACCTCAAATATATGGTCACTGTATTTTTGACAAAGGAGCCGCACATATTCAATGGAAAAAGGACAGCATATTCAAAAAATGGTGTTGGTCCAACTAGTACTCAGCATGCAGAAGAATGAAAATAGACCCTTTCTTATTTTCTTGTACAAAACTCAAGTGCAAGTGGATCAAAGATCTCCACATTAAACCAGGTAAACTGAAAGTATTAGATGAGAAAGTAGGGAAAACCTTTGAAATCGTAGCACAGGAGAAAATTTTCTGAACAGAATACCAATGGCTCGAGCTCTAAGGTCAAAAATTGACAAATGTGACTTAATGAGATTGCAAAGTTTCTGTAAGACACTGTCAAGGAAACAAAATAGCAGCCAACAGAGTGGGAAAAGATATTTACCAAACCCATATCAGATAGAGGCCTAATATCCAATGTATATAAAGAACTTAAAAAAGCAAGACACCAGAGAATCAAACAACCCTATTAAAAATGGGGTACAGAGCTAAACAAAAAGTTCTCAACCCAGGAATATTGAATGGCTGAGAAACATCTAAGGAAGTGCTCAACATCCTTAAACATCAGGGAAATGCAAATCAAAACAACCCTGAGATTCTACCTCACACCAGTCAGATTGGCCAAGATTGAAAACTCAGATGACAACAGATGCTGGGGAGGATGTGGAGAAAGGGAAACACTTCTCCACTGCTTGTAGGGTTGTTAACTGATACAACCACTCTGGAAATCAGTATGGCAGTTCCTCAGAAAAATGGACATAGTACTACCTGAAGACCCAGTTATTCTACTTTTGGGCATTTATCCCAGAGAAGCTCCAACATACAACAAAAATACATGCACTACAATATTCATTGCAGCTCTATTTATAATAGCCTGAAGCTGGAAAGAACCCAGGTATCCTTCAATAAATGAAAAGATACAAAAATTTTGGTACATTTACACAGTGGAGTACTACTGAGCTATCAGAAACAATGGCTTAATGAAATTCTTAAGAAAATGGATGCATCTAGAGAATATCATCCTGAGTGAGATAACCCAGTCACAAAAGAACAGGCATAATATGCAGTTACTGATAGTGGGATACTAACCCAAAAGCTCTGAACACCCCAGAAACAAATCACAGACTGTGTGAAGTTCAAGAAAAAAAAGAATATATTTTAATTAAAGTAGAACTGTATCGCATCCCCCTTTCCTCCCTATAGCCCATCCTAGTATCTCTCCTATCCACTCAAATTAATAGTCTCTTTTCCTATATTATTGTTACATATATATGTATGTGAATGTATGTACCCACGAATACTTAATTACAACTTTAAAAATGTATTTGTATACTTTTATGCAGAAATGCTTAAAATTTGTACATTTTTCTTTTTTTTAAAGAAAGTTTTTCAATAAAAATATAAAAAACAAAAATGAAACTAAAAGCAACTATAGAAATACCCTGAATACTAAGGAAACAATCTAATTGACAGTAAACAGTAAACATAACTAAACCTAGTTTTCAAATGAAGAAATATAATTAACTAGAAAAAAACACTTATAAAAATGTTCAATATCAGAAAAATGTAGATTAAAAATACTGTATCATTTCATGTAGCCTGAGTCAGAATGTTTACCATCAAGAAAACAAGTAGGACGTAATACTGGTGAAAATGCAAAGTGAGCATACTCGTATTTAGTTGTGGTAAAATCTGGTGTAGTTACTATGCAAATAGGTGTGAAATGGTCTCAAAAATCCAAATATAGATCTATAATATCATTCAGCTATATCACTAATATTATATAACACAAGGATTCTGTATCTGATAATCCAGATACTTATTCAACTATGTTTATGCTGCAGGATTCCCAAGAGCCAGGACATGGAAACGGCCTAGGTATTTATCAGAATGAACAAATAATAAAAATGAATATTTCACCAACTGGAAAGTTTTCATCTCTAAAGAAATATGAAATATATATTTACATTTCAGGTAAATTAGTAAAATTGGTAGTGGGGGCACAGAATACAAGAAGAGAGAGAACAGAGGATCAGGAGGACAAACATTGCATGTCCTTTCTCATATATGGATGATGTCCCAACGTTCTGGGTCTATTTGTTTACTTTAAGTCCATATTGAACTCAGAAAAGGAGACACTGTGTGTATTGTTGTCATCCGAGAAGAGGGGTAACAAGACTCAGGTAAAAAGATAGCAGAAAAGGACAGGGGGTTATTAAAATATTTTCTAATGACAGGAAGAAATATGTAAATTTTTCCATTTATACACTAAGAATCTTGAAGGATAGAAAATAAACATGAGGATAAGTGTAGACAAAAGAAGCCAAAGAATGATACTGTGTTTTACACTGAAACAAACCAGTGATTATTTAAACTATAAATCAAATTTAAACAATTAGAAGTAATGAATTATCAGGGTAAATCACTAGTTCAAAAAGGCAAAAAGTATTTAAGCAGGCTTATTCTAAGTTATATCATTAAAATAATTTTATATGTTTGTACCCCAATGCAATGTTATATTTTAAATCTGTATATTCATAAAACACTATGTTCTTAATTTTAAAATTGGCTAATTTATATTAAGTTAATAGAAAATGTTTGCTATATAAACATAATAATAATAATAATAATAATAATAATAATAATAATAATAATAATAATAATAATAATAATGGAATATTGGGCATGGTAGCATAGGTTTTTAATTCTAGCACCAGAGAGTTACCAGAAGAGAGAAGGGCAGTTCCTTGAGGTTTGCTGGCCAGGTAGTCTAGCTTAAATATTGTACTCCAGAGCCATTCATAGAATTTCTTTCAAAAAGCAAGGTAGAATGTATCTGGAAAACAGCACTTAGATTGTCCTCTGGCCTCTAAATATATGTGTACATACATGAATATGAACATACACACACCTTTAAATTCACAAATATTTATGTATACATAGAGATAGCATACAGTTGACTAATGCAATATTTCCCAATTTTCCTAATTCTGAGAAGCTCATTTGGTGACTACCAAACATAAAATTATTTCACTGCTACTTTTTAGCTGTGAATTTGCTACTGCTATGAATTGTAATGTAAATATGTGACATATAGGATATTGAATATGTGACTCCTGTTGAAAAGGTCTTTTGACCCTGAAAGTCATAGCATCCAATAAGCTTAGAAACACTAGTCCAGTGAATAAAGGAAAAGAAAAAAAATGCATAGATTAAAATTATATTTGCTTCTTGCAGCCACTCTTTTAAAGATTCAATATTAATACACAGAGGCTAATAAAAATGAGAAAATTATCTAATATTTTCAGATATTTGAAAACTATATGCTTACAACAACAATCTATTCAGTCTTTCTAAATTCACCACAATTATTCACTGAAGTATATTACATTTTGGGTCATAACACTTATTTAAATTAATTGGAAATTATAAACCACATAATATATTTCTCAGCCACAACATTATTAACATAGGAATATTACCAATAAAATATATGAAATGTCTTTATATTTACATGCTAAATGACAAAAACAACACAGGTGTGATCATGTATACAGAACACCAGAGACTAAGACAACAAGATTTTTAGTTTTATATGATACTGTAGTTCATTCTTAGATCTGGCCTTGAAAATAAATTCAAACAAATAGAAACATAGCAAAACAAAAACAAGAAAATTAAAATATATTAAAACTTGTTTTACACATATACCAACATATAGACACACACACACACACACACACACACACTCACACACACACACACACACACACACACACACACACACACACACACACACACATATATATATATATATATATATATATATATATATATATATATATATATATATGAGTGTTGAATGCACCTAAACTCACTTCTGTGAGAATGCTTATAGATTTAGAAGCACATTTTCAAACCTAATATGGAATAGAGGATGAATAATCTTTGTCTTCATATCCAACACTGTTCAGGCCTGGTAGGAAATTCCCCTGTGTGTGTCAGGCAATTTCTAGTCAGTATACAATCATCTTGGTGCATGCCTTCAAATGCCAGTCAGCTAATGCACAGCTTAAACACCTAACCATGTCCTTTAACATTATTTTGTAGCTCAGCGTTCAATAGACAAACAACTATGAATAAATTTGTGCTCTAATATTTCCTCTCATTATTGAAAATGTCAAATTTTAACAATGCTCAACCTGACTTAGCTCTTTGTTTCTGGGAAAAGCAAAAATAATGCTTCTTACTATTTTTTCTCATGCCTGTGCCTCTTCCTTTTCAGTGTGTGGAATGGCATTTTTTTTCAGTTGGGGTGTGAATATAACACTTATGATTTTAGTGGTGGAGATCAAATTCAGGACCTTGTGCATGGTAGTTAAGTATTCTTCCACTGAGAAATATCTTTAGCCTCAAACTGTCTGCTATGGCAGGCATCTCTTGATATATTAGGTTTACCATAAAATTTCCTGCAGAATGTTAGGTATGTTCTAGTGCTGTAGCTGAAGTTATTGCACTGGTCAGATTTTAACAACCCTTCTCAGCTTATATTCAGCACTTTAAAAGCTGAATTCTTTTAGTGTCCTGGTCCATGATAAATTATTTATATAGGTTTAGAGATCTATTCTTGGGAATATTATTTTTTAAATATTTATTAAGTAACCTTCTGAAATGTTTCTCCAAAAGTTATGAGATGTGACTGCCATTAAAGCAACATGGAATTTGCTGATAAACACAGACAGAGGTCAGGTGAATTGAGTTATTGTCTTGTATGTTTCAGACTGCACTATGGAGCAGTATCTTCATAAGTGTTCATGGGTTGTAAACACATCAGTGTGAGGACATTCATCCCTGGGAACATAGCCTGGTAACCTGACCAAGGAGCTTTTTGTATTTTTTTTTTAGTTTTTTTTTGTTTGTTTGTTTTGTTTTGTTTTGTTTTTGTTTTTGAAATATACTTAAGTGCTTTTACCTGCTTTATTACTGTCAGAAACTAGTCACTGATCCACTATGACATAAAAGGGATCACAGCCAGGGGAAACAGTGTTTAAGTTTAGTTAAAATGAAAGAGAAGAAATCTTCATTTATATCCTTCAAAAGTCTTCTGAAGTGTTTTCATAATTAATTTAGTAGAGTATGATGCCAGTTCTGGACCCGTTATAAAGCAACACTTGTGAACATAAAAAGAGCCAAATGCTCCAAGTCTAGAGCATTGAAAATACTGTGGAATTTATACATAAGGGAAGGGAGAATCTAAGCTAAGTGATTGTGAACCCTAGCTGGATTAACTTTTGACATGAGATGACAACGGTGGGTAAAGCTTGGGAAACTTGGAATGTCAAATTTCTACCATAACTCTCAGAAGAGCTTAGAATTCATTTATTGACTCAAAAATTAGCCTTGCTTTAATGGGACAAGATAAAGCATAGTTTGCTCCAACTTTTTATATTGTAATTTAAATTCCAATGAAAGACAAAGCTCCTGTTTACCTTTCTAGTGGTACAAGGGAAATAGGGGACTGAGTCTAAAGCCTGATAAGAGGAACTTTGTGGGGCAATTGAAACATTCTATCAGAAAGAAGAACTGAACAGTGACTTTATGAAATTCTTAAGAAACTGGATGCATCTAGGGATTATTATCCTGAGTGAGATAACCCAGTCACAAAAGAACAGACATAATATGCAGTCACTGATAATGGGATACTAACCCCAGAAAGCTTGGAACACCCCAGAAACAAGTCACAGACTGTGTGAAGTTCAAGAAAAGAAAAAAGAAAAAAAGTAGATCAGCTTTTCACCCTGTGTACGCATTAGCTCAGCTACACTGCTTTGTGGGATTGTGTTGCTTTGGCTGTGATCTGAGAATGGTGCCTTTATTTCATGTTTTTGTACCAAGATCTTACTTTCAAGACAACAAATATGTTTTTAATATTGTTTCATCTTTTAACAGTGTTTTTATATTTTAAAGACCCTGTACTCTGATTAGCTTTTAATTTTCATCAAACTCCCCTAATTTAGCACCTGTCCCCCCCCCCAAGGGGTTTCTGATAAAGAACAGCTAAGAACACAGACATAGAGAAACAAATTGTGCATTTTAACTATTTGTCTGAACCTCCCATATGTGGAATAAATAAATGAAGGGAAAAAAAGGCAAAAATATAAACAAACAAAAATAATGAAAGAAGAACTGTTAAGGTGCAGTGAGCCCAAACCCCGTGAGTCTCAGAATTGATAATAGTAATAGGGCCAACTCCCTGTCTAACGTTACTGGTCTGGAACACATAACTAAAACACCCCTACAAAGAAGACCATAACAATCTGTCACATACTCAAAACACCTGTAGTCCTTCACCATGCAAATAGAGCATTCTTAGCATCTTGAACTGAGCCAGTGGGTAGCATCTACAAGTGGATCCCCCCATACTCCTCGAAGTTTATAAAGTCTATCCATATGAAGTAAAGTACACAAGACTTTTCACCCAAAATCCTTCTAGAGTGGCTGCTTTACTCAACCATAGTTGTAAAATTTTGGTGAAGATTTCTTTTTCAGGTAGTATATATGGCTGGACCTTGGACCTGCCCGGCATGCAAGATTTATGCCCCTGCCATTGACATTGGTATTGTTGCTACAATGTCAGCCCACCACCATTTGCTACCACCTGCTGTCAGCTGCTGCCTCTTGCTCTGGCATTGGAACTACTAAACTAGTGGAGGAGACCTGTGAGACCCTGGCTACCTTCCCTTAGCTAACCTCCCAAACCTCCTCACTTCCCTTCTTAGGGCTGTAATATTTTGGCTATATGCTGGCCAGACCAGAAACCCACAAAACCTATTCATCCCGGATCCACAGGAGAGAGCAGATATTAAACTTCTTGTTGTAGTTCTTGTTTACTTTTCCATCTACTCAATAGAACACATTTGAAGTTTCTTTCTGTTTTATAAATATGAGAGCTCAGAAATAAATCCAAGCTTTATGGTCACACACTTTTTAACAAAGCTGCCAAAGGTACTCAGAGCACACAGTAAGGCAGTACTTTGATAAATGTTTAACAACTAGATAGCAACACTGAAACAAAAGAAACTAGACAACACAGAATTCAGAAAATAAACTTCTAAAAAAATCTGACTTTGGGTCTTGAAATTTCAGAGTATGATGTTTTCTCATTTAAATATTTTATATAGAAAAATATATACACTAAAAATTCGTTTAAGAGTTAAATATGTCATCACTCAAGGACAACCTTAAAAAAAAAAACAAAATAAAACAAAGAAAACAACAAGAAGAAAATCCTCTGGGTCATTTACCTGGCCCACATTTTCTTGCTAATGAATTCAGTAACTGAGGCAGCAAAATCAAATATAAAAGAGTGGTATTAGTAGCAAAGTGAAATGTTTCTTCATTACAAAAAAATGTATGGGGACTGGAGAGAGAAGGTTGAGTTGTTTGGAGAACTTGCTGCTCTTCCAGGAAACCTGAGTTCGTTAATTAGCAAGTACATGTTATCTCACACCAACAGCATAAATGTTCCAAGAGAACTGACACCTTTATAGCTCTGCAAGCTCTGCCTGTATATATATGGTACACAGACATAAATGTAAGCAAAACACTTAAACATGTAAATTTTAAAAATAAATTAAAATTTGACGATGCAGAATGAATATTTCACTTGTAGAAGAACAACAGAACATATTAGTACACCATGCAATTTACAAATGCTTAAAACCTAATATGTGTAAATAAGTTGAAATAAGAGTGGTAAGAAAATAAACATATTTTAAAATGAGCAATGGATACAGATACGCTTATGAATTGGCAAAACCATTACGACAACGAGTCTTAAAACTACCCTGTGACGTTATCATAGACTTATCAGAATAAGTAAACATTATGTAGAAGATAAAATGTGAAGGTCATCAAGGATGCAGACAGTGAGAAATAACATGTTAACAAAGCCAATTACGGAATACAACATGGAGCCTTCACAAATAAAAAAATTGAAACTGGTGCATCTAACACATCAATTCATTAGTTAGAAGCCATACTACTGTTTCTCTTCCTTAGATTGCTAAACATTTATATTATTCATTGATCCATTCCCTATGCAAAACTTTACATTGGATAGTCTCCTTATGCATTGTCTCTATGGTTCCCTGTGTATTTGTTGTCATATCCAAAACATAATTAGGTATGAAGATTGTTTCAGAGGGAGTTTTCCATGTGGGCTAGAAGTTCAGTAGTTTATGGTGTTAAATGTAACGGTTCAATATATTTTAAATTATTTGTTGCAATTTTTTATTGAATACCCAGCACCATTAATTGATAAAAACAATATTTTCTTCATTATGTGACTTCAATGTTGTGAATAAAACAAAAATAAAATGAAACAAACAAAACAAAATAAAAACAAACAAACAAAAAACCAAAACAGAACGGTGGCTCATAAAGGCTGAACAACGGGTGAGTGGGAGACCTAGGCTGCAGGGGAGCAGAGGGATCTATGTAAAGTGCACACGAAAAGTACACCACCTGCCTTGCCCAGCCCTACCCTGTCTGATCCAACAACCGGGAACAGAAATTTAGAACTTCTGTTTCCACCCGGTGGCGACTTCAGGACGCAGAGCAGAGCCTGGCCCATCTGCCACCCGGAACACCGGCTCATAGAGGCTGAGCAACTGGTGGGTGGGAGACCTGGGCTGCCAGGGAGCAGAGAGATCTCTGTGGAGTGCACACAGAAAGTGCACCACCTGCCGTGCCCTGCCCTGCCCTGCCTGAGCCAGCAACCAGGAACAGAATGTTGGAAATTCTGTTCCCACCCGATGACTCTGAGGCATAGAACAGGGCTCGGGCCATCTGACACCTGGACCACTGGAGATCCAGGGACACAGACCAGATACAAGGGAAAGGCAAGAACATATCACTGACAACAAAATGGCAAGAGGAAAGCAAAAGAGTATATCCCAAGGAAACCAAGACAATCTAGCAACACCAGAACCCAGCTTTCCCAAAACAGAAAACATCGGAATTCCAAGCACTCCAGAAAAAGAAGACACAGCCCTGAAATCATACCTCAAGATGCTGATAGAGATACTTAAACAAGAAAGGGAGGAAAAGCAAAAAGATTCAGAAGCTTTTAAAGAAGAAACAAGAAAAACACTCGAAGAACTCAAAGAACTAGAGGAAAACAGAACCAAAGAAATAAAGGAATGGAAGAGGGAAATTAAAACGGAAATTGACACAATAAAGAAAACACTAAAAGAGATAACCCTAGAGGCAGAACACCAAAAAAAAAGAAATCAGAAGTCACAGAAGCAAGCATTTCCAACAGATTACAAGAGATCAAAGAGAGAATCTTGGGGGCAGAAGACAACATTGCAAACATAGACAAAACAACCAGAGAAGATGCAAAAAACAAAAAGCTCCTAACCCAAAATGTCGAGGAAATCCAAGACACAAGGAGAAGACCGAACCTAAGGATAACAGGAATAGAAGAGGGAGAAGAGTATCAACTAAGAGGCACAGTAAATATCTTCAATAAAATCGTAGAGGAAAACTTCCCTAACCTCAAGAATGAGATGACCACGAGCATAAAAGAAGCCTTCAGAACTCCAAATAGGTTGTACCAGAAAAGAAATAACTCCCGACACATAATAGTAAAAACATCAAGTGCCCAAAGCAAAGAAAGAATACTAAAAGCAGTAAGGGAAAAAGGTCAGGTAACATATAAAGGCAGGCCAATCAGACTCACAAACAATTTCTCAACAGAGACTATGAAAGTTAGAAGAGCCTGGACAGACATCATGCACAAGTGCCAGCACAAGCTGCTATACCCAGCAAAACTACCAATCACCATCGATGGAGAGATGAAGATATTTCAAGACAAATCAAAATTTACACAATATCTGACCACAAACCCAGCACTACAACAAATTATAGGTAAAAAACCCAATACAATGAGGGAATATACAGCCTAGTAAAAACAAGAAAACTCCTAAACAAGAAAACTAAAAGAAGAAAAAAACACAGACATAACTCAACCCAAAAAAGCAATAATGACAGGAAACAGAAACAACTATTCCTTGATATCTATTAACATAAATGGACTCAACTCCTCAATAAAGAGACATAGACTATCAGACTGGATACATAAACAAAATCCAGCCTTTTGCTGCATAAAGGAAACTCATCTCAGAGACAAAGACAGACACTATCTCAGAGTAAAAGGGTGGGAAAAAGACTTCCAAGCAAACAGCTCCAAGAAGCAAGCTGGAGTGGCTATTCTAATATCGAATAAAGTAAATTTCCAACCAAAAGTTATCAAAAAAGATAAGGAAGGACACTTTTTACTCATTACCGGGGAAATCTGTCTGGAGGAACTCTCAATCTTTAACATATATTCTCCAAATAAAAAATCACCCTCATTCATAAAAGAAACCCTACTAAAGCTCAAAAAATACATTTCACCCCACACAATATTAGTGGGAGACTTTAATACCCCACTCTCACCAATGGTCAGATCAGGGAAACAGAAACTGAAGAAGGACACTGCAAAAGTAGCAGAGACTTTGAACCAACTAGAATTAATAGCTATATACAGAACATACTATCCCAAAGTAAAAGAATACACTTTCTTCTCACCACCCCATGGCACCTTCTCAAAAATTGACCACATAATTGGACACAAAACGAGCCTCCATCTATATAAGAAGATTGAAATACTCCCATGCATCCTCTCAGGTCACCATGGGCTACGGCTGGTCTTTAACAACAACAAAGACAACAAAAAGCCCACATACACATGGAAACTAAACAATGCTCTGTTAAAGGATAGCAGGGTCAAGGAAGAAATAAAGAAAGAAATTAAAGATTTTCAAGAATTCAACGAAAACGAAAACACAACATACCTAAAACTATGGGATGCAATGAAAGCAGTATTGAGAGGAAAACTCATAGCCCTAAGTGCATCCAAAAAGAAACTGGAGAGAACTCACATCAGCAACCTGACAGCACAGCTTAAAGCCCTAGAACAAAAGGAAGCAGATACACACAGTAAGAGTAGACTGCAAGAAATAATCAAAATTATGGCAGAAATAGACCAAATAGAAACAAAAAGAACCATTGAAAAAATCAACAAAACCAAGAGTTGGTTTTTTGAGAAAATCAACAAGATTGATAAACCCCTAGCAAGACTAACGTGAGGGCAAAGAGAGAAATCAGAAAGGAAAGTGGGGACATAAAAACTGAAACTGAGGAAATTCAATAAATCCTCAGATCCTACTAAAAAAACCTATACTCCACAAAATTGGAAAATCTGGAGGAAATGGATGAATTCCTAGACAGATACAAGGTACCAAAGTTAAACCAGGACGAAGTAAACCATCTAAATAACCCTATAACACCTAAAGAAATAGAAGAAGTCATCAAAAGCCTCCCAACCAAATAAAGCCCAGGTCCAGACGGGTTCAGTGCAGAATTTTATTAGACTTTTATTGAGGATATAACACCAATACTCACCAAACTATTCCAAAAGATAGGATCAGATGGAATATTAACCAACTCATTTTTTGAGGCTACAATAACCCTCATACCCAAACCACACAAAGACCCTACAAAGAAAGAGAACTTCAGACCAATCTCACTTATGAACATTGATGCAAAAATACTCAACAACACCTTGCAAACCGAATCCAAGAACACATCAAAACGATCATTCATCATGACCAAGTAGGCTTCATCCCTGGGATGCAGGGATGGTCTAACATAAGGAAATCCATCAATGTAATCCACCATATAAACAAACTCAAAGACCAAAATCACATGGTCATCTCTCTAGACACTGAGAAAGCATTCGACAAAATCCAACACCCCTTCATGTTAAAAGTCCTGGAAAGAACAGGAATCCAAGGACCATACTTAAACATAATAAAAGCAATATACAGCAAACCAACAGCCAACATCAAAAATAGTGGCGAGAAACTTGAAGCAATCCCACTAAAATCAGGGACTCGACAAGGCTTCCCACTCTCCCTCTACCTATTCACCATAGTACTGGAAGTCCAGGCTGGAGCAATTAGACAGCAAAAGGAGATCAAGGGCATACAAATCAGAAAGGAAGAGATAAAAACATCACTCTTTGCCGATGACATGATAGTGTACTTGAGTGACCCCAAAAATTCCACCAGAGAACTCCTACAGCTGATAAATAAGTTCAGCAAAGTGGCTGGATACAAAATTAACTCAAACAAATCAGTAGCCTTCCTGTACTCAAAAGACAAACATGTGGAGAAAGAAATTAGAAAAAACGTACCCTTCACAATCATTACAAAAACTATGAAATACCTAGGTGTGACTCTAACTAAGCAAGTGAAGGACCTGTATGACAAGTACTTCAAACCTCTAAAGAAAGAAATTGAGGAGGATATCAGAAAATGTAAAGATCTCTCATGCTCATGGATTGAAAAAATCAACATCTTAAAAATGGCCATCCTACCAAAAGCAATCTACAGATTGAATGCAATCCCCATCAAAATTCCAACCCAGTTCTTCATGGAATTGGAAAGATCAATGTGCAATTTCATATGGAATAACAAAAGACCTATAATAGCGAAATCCATCCTCAACAAAAAAAAAAAAAAAAAAAAAAAAAAAAAAAAAAAAAAAAAAATCTGCGGGAATCACTATCCCTGACCTCAAGCTATATTACAAGGCAATTGTGCTTAAAACTGCATGGCACTGGTACAGAAATAGGCATGTGGATCAATGGAATAGAATAGAACATCCAGAAATGAGCCCTCATGTATATGGTCACCTGATCTTTGACAAAGGAGCAGTAAACATTCAATGGAAAAAGGACAGCCTATTCAACAACAAGTGGTGCTGGTCCAACTGGCACTCAGCATGCAAAAGAATGAAAATAGACCAGTTCTTATCTCCTTGTACAAAGCTCAATTGTAAGTGGATCAAAGATCTCCACAATAAACCAGATACACTGAAACTATTAAATGAGAAAGTAGGGAAAACCTTAGAACACATAGGCCCAGGAGAAAATTTCCTGAACAAAACACCAATGGCTCAAGCTCTAAGGTCAAAGATTAACAAATGGTACTTAATGAGATTGCAATGTTTCTGTAAGGCTAAAGACATAATAAAGAAAACAAAATGGCAACCAACAGAATGGGAAAAGATCTTTACCAACACCACATCAGATAGAGGCCTAATATCCAAGGTGTACAAGGAACTCAAAAAGCTAGACACCAGAGAATCAAATAACCCTATTAAAAATGGGGTACAGAGCTAAACAAAACGTTTTCAATTGAGGAACACCGAATGGCTAAGAAACATCTGAGGAAGTGCTAAACATCCTTAGCCATCAGGGAAATGCAAATCAAAACAACACTGAGATTCCACCTCACACCAGTCAAATTGGCCAAGATCCAAAACTCAGATGACAGCAGATGCTTGCGAGGCTGCGGAGAAAGAGGAACACTTCTCCACTGTTGGTGGGGTTGCAAGCTAATAAAACCACTCTGGAAATCTGTCTGGCGATACCTCAGAAAATTGGTTATAGTACTACCTGAAGACCCAGCTATTCCACTTCTGGGCATATACCCCAGAGACACTTTAATACACAACAAAGATATATGCACCACAAAGTTCATAGTGGCTCTATTTATAATAGCCAGAAGCTGGAAGGAACCCAGATGTCCTTCAGATGATGAATGGATACAAAAATTGTGGTACATATACACAATGGAATACTACTCAGCCACCAGAAACAATGACTTAACCAAATTCTTAAGAAAATGGCTGCATCTAGAGAATATCATCCTGAGTGAGATAACCCAGTCACAAAAGAACAGACATAATATGCAGTCACTGATAGTGGGATGCTAACCCTAGAGGCTTGCACTCCCTCAGAAACAACTCACAGACTGTATGAAGTCCAAGAAATAAAGAAAACAAAAAAATATACATATATTTACAAAACAAGAACACTGACTATTTCCATGTTGCGTTTTGTTTTGCATGTACTTTATGCTTGTTGTAAATATTAGGTTTTCAATGCATACTCTCAAGCCCTTGAAAAAAATCAAGTACTGACTAAAAAATTATATTCACATGGTTTTATGTAAAAATTATTTTAATGTCTGAAAAAACAGTACTGACAATAATGTAAAATTTTAACCAAAAAATGTTTAAAATCTGTACATTTATCTTTGTTTTGTAAAATAAAGTCGTTTAAAAAAATACCATCTTACTATAATTTCAAATATATAATATAAATTAGTATGCTCATATTCTATTATAGTAATGACCTGTTTTACATAATGCTTGTAAGGCATTGTATTTTTACTTTAATTTTAATAATTAAAGATTTGATACTGACAACAGATCAAATTAAATAAAAAAGAAAAAAATAGATATATACAGAACATATTATCCTAAAGTAAAATAATACAACTTCTTCTCACCACCCCATGGAACCTTCTCAAAAATTGACCACATAATTAGACACAGAGGAAGCTTCAATCAATATAAGAAAATTGAAATACTCCCATGCATCCTCTCAGATCACCATGGTCTACGGCTGGTTTTAACAACAACAAAGACAACAAAAAGCACACATGAACATGGAAACGAAACTACACTCTGTTAAACGATAGCAGGGTCAAAGAGGAAATAAAGAAAGAAATTAAGGATTATCTTGATTTCAACGAAAACGAAAACACAACATACCCAAACCTATGAAATGCAATGAAAGCAGTATTGAGAGGAAAACACATAGCCCTAAGTACTTCCAAAAAGAAACTGGAGAGAGCTTACATCAGCAACCTGATAGCACAGCTAAAAGCCCTAGAACAAAAGAAAGCATATATACCCAAAAAGAGTAGACAGCAAGTAATAATCAAAATAAGGGCAGAAATAGACCAAATAGAAACAAAAAGAACCATTGAAAAAATCAACAAAACCAAGAGTTGGTTCTTTGAGAAAATCAACAAGATTGATAAACCCCTAGCCAGAATAACTAGAGGGCAAAGGGAGAGTATCCAAATTAACAAAATCAGAAAGGAAAGTGGCGACATAACAACTGAAACAGAGGAAATTCAATAAATCATCAGATCCTACTACAAAAACTTATACTCCACAAAATTGGAAAATCTGGAGGAAATGGATGAATTCCTAGACAGCTACAAGATCTCAAAGTTAAATTAGGACCAAGTAAACCATCTAAATAACCCTATAACACATAAAGAAATAGAAGAAGTCATCAAAAGCCTCCCAACCAAAAAAAGGCAAGGTCCAGACGGGTTCAGTGCAGAATTTTATCAGACATTTATTGGGGATATAACACCAATACTCTCCAAATTATTCTAAAAGATAGAATCAGATGGAATATTACCCAACTCATTTATTGAGGCTACAATAACCCTTGTACCTAAACCACACAAAGACCCTACAAGGAAAGAGAACTTCAGAACATTGATGCAAAAATACTCAACAAAATCCTTGCAAACCGAATCCAAGAACACATCAAAACGCTTATGACCAAGTAGGCTTCATCCCTGGGATGCAGGGATGTTTTAACATAAGGAAATTCATCAACATAATCCACCATATAAACAAACTCAAAGATCAAAATCACATTGTCATCTCACTAGATGCTGAGAAAGCATTTGACAAAATCCAACACCCCTTCATGTTAAAAGTCCTGGAAAAAAACAGGAATCCAAGGTCCATACCTAAACATAATAAAAGCAATATACAGCAAACCAACAGCCAACATCAAACTTATTGGCGGGAAACTTCAAGCAATCCCTATAAAATCAGGGACTTGACAAGGCTACCCACTCACCCCCTACCTATTCAACATAGTACTTCAAGACCTAGCTGGAGCGATTAGACAGCAAAAGGAGATCAAGGGCATACAAATCAGAAAGAAAGAGATAAAAATATCACTCTTTGCCGATGACATGATAGTGTACTTGAGTGACCCCAAAAATTCCACCAGAGAACTCCGACAGCTGATAAACCAGTTCAGCAATGTGGCTGGATACAAAATTAACTCTAACAAATCAGTAGCCTTCCTATACTCAACGGACAAACATGTGGAGAAAAATATTAGGGAAAAGGTACCCTTCACAATCGTCACAAAAACTATGAAATACCTTGGTGTGGCTCTAACTAAGCAAGTGAAGGACCTGTAAGACAAGAACTTCAAACCACTAAAGAAAGAAATTGAGGAGGATCTCAGAAAATGGAAAGATCTCCCATGCTCATGGATTGTAAGGATCAACATTTTAAAAAGGGTCATCCTACCAAAAGCAATCTACAGATTCAATGCAATCCCCATCAAAATTCCAACCCAGTTCTTCATGGAATTGGAAAGATCAATGTGCAATTTCATATGGAATAACAAAAGACCTAGAATAGGGAAATCCATCCTCAACAACAAGAAAACATCTGCGGGAATCACTATCCCTGACCTCAAGCTATATTACAAGGCAATTGTGCTGAAAACTGCATGGTACTGGTACAGAAATAGGCATGTGGATGAATGGAATAAAATAGAAGATCCAGAAATGAGTCCTCATGTATATGGTCACCTGATTTTTGACAAAAGAGCAGTAAACATTCAATGGAAAAAGACAGCCTATTCAACAAATGGTGCTGGTCCAACTGGCACTCAGCATGCAAAAGAATGAAAATAGACCCTTTCTTATCTCCTTGTACAAAGCTCAAGTGTAAGTGGATCAAATATCTCCACATTAAACCAGATCCACTGAATCTATTAGATGAGAAAGTAGGGAAAACCTTAGAACACATAGGCACAGGAAAAATTTTCTGAACAAAACACCAATGGCTCAAGCTCTAAGGTCAAAGATTAACAAATGGGACTTAATGAGATTGCAAAGTTTCTGTAAGGCTAAGGACATCGTCAAGAAACAAAACGGCAACCAACAGAATGGGAAAAGATCTTTACCAACACCACATCAGATAGAGGCCTAATATCCAAGGTATACAAGGAACTCAAAAAGCTAGACAGCAGAGAATCAAATAACCCTATTAAAAATGGGGTACAGAGCTAAACAAAACATTTTCATTTGAGGAACACCGAATGGCCGAGAAACATCTGAGGAAGTGCTGGACATCCATAGCCATCAGGGAAATGCAAATCAAAACAACACTGAGATTCCACATCACACCTGTCAGATTAGCCAAGATCCAAAACTCAGATGACAGCAGATGCTTGCGAGGCTGCGGAGAAAAAGGAACACTTCTCCACTGTTGGTGGGGTTGCAAGCTAATACAACCAATCTGGAAATCAGTCTGGTGATACTTCAGAAAATTGGATATAGTACTACCTGAAGACCCAGCTATTCCACTTCTGGGCATATACCCCAGAGACACTTTAATACACAACAAAGATATATGCACCACAATGTTCATAGCGGCTCTATTTATAATAACCAGAAGCTGGAAGGAACCCAACTGTCCTTCAGAAGATGAATGGATACAGAAATTGTGGTACATATACACAATGGAATATTACTCAGCCACCAGAAACAATGACTTAACCAAATTCTTAAGAAAATGGCTGCATCTAGAGAATATCATCCTGAGTGAGATAACCCAGTCACAAAAGAACAGACATAATATGCAGTCACTGATAGTGGGATGCTAACCCCAGAGGCTTGCACTTTTCCAGAAACAACTCACAGACTGTATGAAGTCCAAGAAATAAAGAAAACAAAACAAAACAAAAAAATATTTAGAAAACAAGAAAACTTTAACTATTTCCATGTTACATTTTCTTTTACATGTACTTAATAATCATTGTAACTATTAAGTTTTCAAGGCATACTATCAAACCTTTAAAAAATCAAGTATTGACTAAAACATATATTCATATAGTTCTATGTAAAAATTATGTTAAAATCTGAAAAAAGGACTGACACAAATATATAATTTTAAGCAAAAAATGTTCAAAATCTGTACATTTATCTTTGTTTTGTAAAATAAAGTTGTTTAAAAAAACAAAACAAACAAAAGACATAGCTTTTGCCTTAAAGAGAATAAAAGTTTATTCTAAAGCTATATTTGACCCATCATAGTCTTAGAGCACAGGTTTAGGGTTACACTAAATTCAGTGGTACAATGTTGAAACATTCCTTTTGAAGACAATTACTAGTAATAGGTAGTAATTGTGTAATGATGTTAAATTTCTATTGTTTTTTTATTCTTTCCTATTTGTTGTCTGTATATTAGAAAAAGCTTTTACTTCTTCCACAGTGTAAGGAATGCTTTTGAAATGAAATGAAGTAGTTTCATAAAATTCTGGAAAAAAGGTTCTTTATGAAACCAAAGTTACTACCTCAGAGTTCCAGTTTCTTTCACTCTAGTTCTGAAATGCCAGTGAGTCTTCTCACCTCACAGTGGCAACTGTACAGTTACTAACGTCTAAGCTGTTAGAGGTGTAAGAAGTTATATGAATATTGTGAATGCTTAGCTATTCCTGCAGATACAGTGAATAATGTTCCAGACAAACAGTATTAGGTTCAACACTGCAGTCATTCACTATCTTAGTGGCCAGTACATAGCTTTAAAGTCCAGTTGCAGTCTTATACCTGGTGGCAGAAGGAGATCCTAAAAAGGTAACAATATGGATGTCCATATTGGTGTTGATAGGAATCCTACCTATACATAAATTCAAGGGCCCAATGAACATCAGCAATGGGTATAGAATGTCTTGTCTTTGCTTTTGTTTTTGTTTGTTTGTCTGATTGGTTGGTTGTTTTTTTTTTTTTTTTTCAGTGCATGGGTGATTGAGAGATGAATGACTAATATTCATGAATGAGAATTTGCAATGACCATATGTGGATCCAGGCTTACAGGTTCTGAAAGAAGTAATCATTGGAAGAATGATCAGCTATTTGTATACAATCACATAACGGAGCCTCAACCTGCAGCATTCAGTAGTCAAGCTGTCAGTGACTTAGGTCCACATTGCAATAGGGTAATTTTCTTTCAGGTTCTTTGGAGAGGTTTGTACCAATATATTTTCTCTACCCCTGTGTTAATGGTTTTGAGAGTGAGAGGTGGTAGCTTAAGCACATAAAGAATGTTCAGTGGGACTGCAGACCAATGTTATTAAGCAGCACTGGCATAGGTTTTTTTTGGAAGGCTACCTCAAAATGCTGTATCAATGTGCAGAACCTGCGAAGGCTGCTGAGCTAAATTTACAGTATGGAGTAATTGCAGCAGCCACTTTGTGTGGATATAGTTTACAGTACAAGCTCAGGTTTCTCTGAAGGAGGAGGGAGAAGCATAGTGAGGCAGTGAATTAAGTCTGTCAAGGCTCCAAGACCAGCTAAAATAAGCTTTGCTGCAGAAATCTTGTAACTATGGTGGCTCAGAGGAACGGGGACTGAAGCAAAGGTCAGAATTTTAAAGACTGCCAGAGGGAAAATATGTGACTATGAGGAAACTTGTGTAAGGATCTGAATCAGATTTCTTGGCAATTGGATTAATCAGTGGTAGACGCAGCAAAGGTTCCCTGTAGACAAATATCACTATAGTTTACAATCTCACAATCTGATAGATGCTCAGATATTTGGGTTTGAGATTATAAATCTTGCACAAGGGCTTTTTTTAGCTTTTCCTCAGCCAAGTCTGTCGGAGATCTGTACTGAGAAGATAATGTGAGCCATGCTTATTCCTGCTGTTATTTTTATTTGTCCCCATGTTTCCTATGTATTTCTTTCAGCAATCTGAGTATGTACAAATGGAACCAATTGTTTAGGCAGTAGATGACACAGTTTTTTTATTGTCCAAAAAGGACATGAAATCTAGAGGGATTTCTTGCCTTTCTGTGTGAAGCAGAGCTGACTTTAAAGAAAGGTCATTCCAAGTATGTGTTTGTAAAATAAAAAAGGAAATGTGTACATACATACATATATAACATAAGATGAAATACCAAAAATTTTGCCTCTCCTTAAACATGAATCATGATAGTCACTATAATTTCTTGAATGTTTATGTTCTTAAAATATATATGCTAAAATGTTAATTTATGCTTTGATAGTACGCTTTGAAGGTGAGATGTTGGGAGTTGTAAAACTCTTGAGAAATAGATCACTATAGTTCTGAAAAGGAACCCAGAAACCTCTCTTAATCTTTTTTGACCATGTAAAGAGGTAGTAAGTATATAATAAGGAAAGAGGCAACTGCAGTGAAGAGAGCCTGCACAAGAATTTGAATATTCTGGCCAATTATATGAGATTGGCAGTCTTCAGTACACTGTGAAATAAATTGTTTTACTATTATAAAACACATGGCTTATGGCAACTGGAAAGTCGTTCAAGTTAAGACAGTTAATACCCATTCCTTACTTTACTTTTTGGATATTTTGTTAATTTACATTTCAAATGTCATCTACTTCCCTATTTCCCCCCAGAAACCCCTTATCCTTCCCCCTCCCCCTGTTTCCATATGTGTGCTCTGCCACCAACCCATTGCCTCATATTTGTCTACCTAACCTGGTATTCTCTTACACTGGAGTATTGAGCCTTCATAAGACCAAGTACTTCCTGAGGCAAGACATCCATGCATATAAAATAAAAGTAAAGTAAATTTTCTAAAAATTAAAATAAAAGTGCTGTTTAATATACTAACTTTATAATATTGACCTAGTGTAGATATTTCAAAGTTCTTCAAGATCAAAAAAATATAAAGAGTATAAAAATAAGAAAATAAAGTACAATAATTGGCAGGAACACAGTGAATAGAACATTCATTGGGCTGAGTCATGTTTGCCTACTACAATCACAAAACCTAGCCACTATTGAGGATGTCAGGAAGTACATGCTGAAATGAGCCTGATATCTGCTGAGTGGCTCTACTAGAGCCTGACAAATACATAGGCAGATGCTCACAACCAACCATTGGACAGATAACAGGGTCCACAATGGGAGAGGTTTAGAGAAAGGACTGAAATAGCTAAAGGTATTTGCAACCCCATAAGAAGAACACTGCATTCAAGAGTTAATATTTATTACATAAATGTCAATGCATAAAACAGAAATTCTTTTGCTTTTTAATAGCCCAAACTTTTCAGTTTTTAAAAGTAGAAAGCAATAATTCCTTCAGATTTATTAGAACACCTTTATTGTTGTGGATCTCACCACTAAGACTCTATTATAAGGCCAGAGAGTGGGTAAAATATTGGTTCTGTATGCAGAAATACTTGAAGTTGATGCCTATATATAAATCAAATAATGGTACACACTTGTAATTTCAGCACTTTGCTGGCTGACATCATGATGTCAAAATATGATGGTAATGAGGGTGGATGGAAGAAAATATTTGGGAGAGAAAGAAGAAGAGAGAGAGAGAGAGAGAGAGAGAGAGAGAGAGAGAGAGAGAGAGAGAGAGAGAGAGAGAGAGAGAGGAGAAGAAGGGGAGAGGGAGAAAGGGAGAGGCAGAGGGAGAGGGAGAGAATACCATCAAAACCCCTGTTGATTAATTTAATTATAACCAATTCTTGAACAAAATCTCAAGCACATGAGACTTTTACAGAGACACATGAAGCCTAAACTTTATATTTATTATCGCCAAATGTTCATGAGTATCTAAAAACCAAAATATCTGTGAAGTCTTAACAATTAGAGCATTATTTAAAAGCTTATGTTCCAAATCACTTTTGAGGCTTGTGGCAACTAACTCTTAACAGTTGAGAGTCCCCATAAATTGGAAATAAATAAACATAGTTCAATTACATATTAGCATAGTAAATATTCCCATTACTTATCTCGATTATCAAGTTTCACAAAATTATGGAGCCTAACTATATCACTCTGGCATATTCATCCTTCATGAGGGATTTGCTAATTGCTAAGTGTTAGTAAAGAGCAACTCCCTCATATATTGTTTGTCTAGCTGATAATCCTTTGAAAATAATTATTTGAGCAAAAATACTATTTCAGAGCCTGTAGTAATAACTTTACAATCATTATTTTATTAATTATGGAGCAAAACAGAATTTTTATGTTTTCACTTAATGAGTATGACATTGTTTATGAAAGGAAACAAAACTGGGCACAAGGAGCCAAAATTCGTATGGTTTTCCTAGCACTGGATTTCCTGAACAGCCAATTGTCACTCTTTGTATTCATTATAAATTATGGATTTATATCCTCATCATTGTTTTCTTAAATTATTTTATAGTTTTCTCAAATATTAATTATCTTATAAGTCTTACAATAGTCTCTGTTTTATAGTCTTCAATTTCCTATATATTTTCCTTTGAAGTTAGATCTATCACAGAGAATTACCGAGCCTGACATTTGATATCCTCTGATGCAAAATGGCAGGTTCTTACAAATGTTCTTAAATAAAATTTTCATAGCCTGATAGGTACTAAGTTGATTTCTTCAATTATTTTTTTTTTCAAATTTCAGTGTGATTATGACTATCACAAAAACTATTTCATTTGGCATAGGCCCTAATCTCTCTTAACTAAAGTATTCTGTCTAATTCATTAATCTAATTGAAAGAGATATTTTTGTTATAACTTTTATTATTTAAAGTAGGATATGAATCATGTTTGTGTTGAAATATTGCATAAGAGATCACACACACATATCATATTTACTTACAGATTTAAATTTCTATTAAATTTCCAAGTATGTCTACACCTCATTGAATATTGATTGTTATGGACATTAAAATTTGTTTGAACACATCTATTTCAGACTATATTAAAAAATCTGAAAAAACTACCTTATTTTATGGGCAATATGTTATTGAGTTTGGTTTGTTCTAATCCTGCTAACACATATCTTTGTTGACAATTTATCTTTATTAAGGATACCTGCAGCAGTTGAAACAAGTGGCCTTAGTGAAAAACAGTTGGAAAGTTCTACCTATACATTTTGAATAAGCTCAAAACTTACATGTTCTATATGGAAAAATAAAACCACAACACACACACACACACACACACACACACACACACACACACACACACAATTAGACAAACAAAAACTCTGTCATTATTTTCACAACATTGTGGCACCCAGGAACTATGATTACCTGAAACCTATTTGCAAAAAAATCTCTATTAATCAAGAAATGAGTCTGGCATACCAACGGCTAACAGGTTTATCCATGTATAACATAGGTTCTAATTGTTCAACGTAGGCTAGAAGATGAACGCTAACATAACTATTGATAGATGTCCATTGTGAAGTTGAGTTCTATTGTTGTATTTAAGTCTTACATTGCAATCAATACTATCCTTGGTAGAGAATAGGGTTTAGAATTAAGGAAATGAGAAGTAAAGAAAAAATTTTCTCCTAGGGTAGAAGATTTATTTCATCTTGAATCTTAATTGAATAGGTGCGTATCTGAATAAGGATATGTTTGCATGAATGTGGGTGTCCTCAGAGTCCAGAGGAGGGCTGTTGGTCATATAAAACCGGTGATACAAATTTACAGATATCTGTGTTCTGCAAGAGCAGCAAGTGATTTTAACTTCGAAGGCATTTCTCTAGCCACAAGACCGAACTATTTGTGCATATAAATCCATGAGTGAAATACATGCAAAATTCAACTAAAATATTTCACTAAAAAGAATAAAAATGTGTCCCTGAATTTAGTTGATCTTAAAATCTCTTTATCATCCTGCTAAAACAAATACAAGTTATTTGGGGATCTGAGACAAGATGATTTTAATTTAAAGACCTATCTGAACTAAGTGTGTTTTAAGGCCAGTCTGAACACATTAGTAAAATCCTAGTTATGGAATACAAAGCTTGGAAATTATCCAGATAAAAGTAACATGCAATGGACTGAAGCAGGTGTGTTTACATATGCATGTGTGGGGTTGTGAGTATATATATATATATATATATATATATATATATATATATATATATATATGTGTGTGTGTGTGTGTGTGTGTGTGTGTGTGTGTGTGTGTATCATAAATTTGAGAGGTAGCAAAGGAAAAGAGTGAGCAGTGACCATGTAAGCCATTCTTGAGAATAAAGGAAAAAAGAATGTAATGTGTTTATATTTTAATTTTAGAAGATAAAAGAGCATTAATGATATAATAAGAAATGTTAAAATTACATTACAATAATATAAAAACTAAAATAAAATCCATGGTAAGGTATGCTGAATTCTAAATAACATTTTGATAAAAATATAGACAATTAGCTAACCATGGAAGAGGATTAACACATTCCCAGCTAAGCAAGAGTACAAGAAGAGAAGTTAACTTAATCTCATTATTTCAATGCTCTATTAGACTATAAAATAAGACTATTTCTTACATAAAGAAAAGAAGTCATAAAATTATTTCATAAAATAAAAATAAATCTTATTAAGGAGGAATTATGTGACAGCATCTACAAATGTACTGAAAGCATATGACAAAATTATCAAATGATTTTGCATGAGTATCTACAAATTCATAAATTTGACAAAATTAATAATATGAAATTGGATATACATGATAAAAATAAAAGAGTCTCTATGTAAGAAAGTCAAAACATTAATATTTTGAGTACTGAAATCTACCAAAATTTTCAAGAGAAGACACTCCCAAATTCTCTATTTTTTTTTTCCTTATTTGACAGAAGTAACAGTTCTTCCATCAACTTTACACTAACCTGAGATAGGTACACAACAAAAATTATGCAATGCTGGTGAGCATAAAATCCTCAACATAATGCAAACAACCCTCCAGGAAAAACTGAAAAACATATTCCAAATGATAAAATGGGATACATGCCAGGAAAATATAGAAGTGTTAAGAAACACAGATCATAAAATATATTGTAAGAGAATGAAATATCAATATCATTATCAAGATAGATGTAGAAAAGCATTGATATAACAGAAAATTATCTCATAATAAAAAAAAAATCAACAAATTATTTATCTAAAAATATAAAACAGTACAAAACCATGAATTAATCCAATAGCTAAAAACATTACTTTGAATGGGCAAAATTAGAAAATTTTATGGCTCAGGCCATCTGCCACCAGGACCATCAGAGACACAGATATACAGGCCTGGTGAGAAGCGGTGGGCAGAGACATCTCTGCAGAGTAAACACAGAAAGTACACCCCTGCCAAGCCTGAACAAGGGACCGGGAACCAAGCATCGGGCCAGTGGCTATGGGGCACAGAACAGGGCTCTGACCATCCTCCACCAAGAACAGCAGAGATCCAGGGACACAGACCAGGTACAAGGGAAAGGCAAGAACCAGTCACTGACAACAGGATGGCAAGAGGAAAATCAAAGAGTGTACCCCATGGAAACAAAGACAACCTGGAAACATAAGAACCCAGTTCTCCCATCACGGCAAACAGCAAAATAACAAACACTCCAGAAAAATAAGACTCAGACACAAAATCCTACCTCAAGATGATGACAGAGATCCTTAAACAAGAATGGGAGGAAAAGCATAAATAATTAGAGGCTTTTAAAGAAGAAACAAGAAAAACACTCAAAGAACTCAAAGAACTAGAAGAAAATAGAACAAAAGAGATGAGGGAATGTAAGAAGGAATTCAAAATGGAAATGGGCACAACAAAGAAAACATTAAAAGAGACAGCCCTAGAGGTAGAACACCTAAAAAAGAAATCAGGAGTCACATATGTAAGCATATCCAACACACTACAAGAGGTGGAAGAGAGAATCACTGGGGCCAAAGACAACATTGAAAACATAGACAAAAAAGTCAGAGAAAATGCAAAAACCAAAAAGCTCCTAACCCTAAATGTCCAGGATGTCCAGGACACAATGAGAAGACCAAACATAGGGATAATTTGAATAGAAGAGGGAGAAGAATATCAACTAAGAGGCACAGTAAATATCTTCAACAAAATTGTAGAAGAAAACTTTCCAACCCTTAAGAATGAGATGACCACGAGCATAAAAGAAGCCTACAGAACTCCAAATAGGTTAGACCAGAAAAGAAATTCCTCCTGGCACATAATAGTCAAAACACCAAGTGCCCAAAGCAAAGAAAGAATACTAAAAGCAGTAATGGAAAAAAAGGCATGTACCATATAAAGGAAGACCAATCAGAATCACACCTGATTTCTCAACAGAGACTATGAAAGCTAGAAGAGCCTGTACAGACATCATGCAGACGCGAAGAGAGCACCTTTGCCAGCCCAAGATGCTATACCCAGCAAAACTATCAATCACAATTGATGGCGAAACAAAGATATTCCAAGACAAAACTAAATTCAAAAAATATATGACCACAAACCAAACACTACCACGAATTATATGTGAAGAACCCAATACAATGTGGGGAACCACCTCATAGTAAAAACAAGAAAACTTCTAAGCAAGAATACCAAAAGAAGAAAGACACACAGGCACAATTCAACCTACCAAAGGAACAGAAGCAGGAAACAGCAACCACTATTCCTCGATATCCATTAACAAAAATGGACTCAACTTCCCAATAAAAGATATAGGCTATCAGACTGGATACATAAACAAAACTCAGCATTATGTTGCATACAAGAAACTCATCTCAGAGACAAAGACAGACACTATCTCAGAGTAAAATGTTGGGAAAAAAACTTCTTGTCTTTAATAACAAGAAAGACAACAAAAAGCCCATATACACATGGAAAATAAACAATGCTCTAATAAACAATAGAAGGGTCAAAGAAGAAATAAAGAAAGAAATTTCTAGAATTCAATGAAAATAAAATCAAGACATACCCAAACCTATGGGATGCAATGAAACCAGTACTGAGAGGAAAACTCATAGCTCTGAGTGCTACGAAAAAGAAACTGAGGAGAGAATACACTAGAAACCTGAAAGCACAGTTGAAAGCTCTAGAACAAAAGGAAGAAGATACACCCAAGAGGAGTAGACAGTAAGAAATAGTCGAATTCAGAGCAGAAATACACCAAATAGGAAAAAAAAAAAAAAAAAAAAAAAAAAAAAAAAAAAAAAAGAACCATTGAAAGAATCAACGAAACCAAGAGCTAGTTCTTGGAGAAAATTAAGAAGACTGATAAACCCTTAGCCAGACTAGCTAGTGGGCAAAGAGAGAGTATCCAAATTAACAAAATCATAAAGGAAAGAGGAGAAATAATGACTGACACTGAGAAAATTCAAGAAATCATCAGATCCTACTACAAAACCTATACTCAACAAAGATGGAAAATCTGGAGGAAATGGATGAATTCCTAGACAGATACAAGATACCAAAGTTAAACCAGGACCAGGTAAACCATATAAACAATCCCATAACACCTAAAGAAATAGAAGCCAGCATCAAAATCCTCCCAACCAAGAAAAAGCACAAGACCATATGGGTTCAGTGCAGACTTTTATCAGACATTTATTGTGGATATAATACCAATACTCTCCTAATTATTCCACAAAATAGAATCCAATGGAACACTACCTAATTCAGTTTTTGAGGCTATAATAACCCTCTTTCCTAAACCACACAAAGATGCTACAAGGGTAGAGAACTTCGGACCCGTCTCAGTAATGAACTTTGATGCAAAAATACTTAACAAAATCCTTGAAAACCGAATACAAGAACACATCAAGAAGAACATTCATCATGATAAAGTAGCCTTCATCTTCTTTTTGAAACAGGGATGGATTAATATAAGGAAATCCATCAATATAATCCACCATATAAACAAATTCAAAGAAAAAAAAAAAAACACGTGGTTATCACACTAGACGCTGAGAAAGCATTTGACAAAATTCAACACCACTTCATGTTAAAAGTTTTGGAAAGAACAGGAATCCAGGCCCATACCTAAAAATAATAAAAGTAATATACAGCAAACCAACAGCCAACATCAAACTTAACGGTGGGAAACTTGAAGCAATCCCACTAAAATCAGGGACTCGACAAGGCTGCCCATTCTCCCCCTACCTATTCAAATAGTACTGGATTTCCTGGATAGGGCAATTAGACATCATGAGAAAATCAAAGGGATACAAATTTGAAAGGAAGAAGTAAAAGCATCACTATTTGCAGATGACATGACAGTATACTTAAGCAGCCTCACAACTTCCACCAGAGAAATCCTACAGCTGATAAACAAGGTCAGCACAGTGTTTGGATATAAAATTATCTCAAACAAATAAGTAGCCTACCTATATTCAAAGGACAAACATGTGGATAAAGAAATCAGGGAAAAGATATCCTTTACAATAGTCACAAAAACTATGAAAAAACTTGGTGTGACTCTACCTAAGCAAAAGAAGGACCTGTATGACAAGAACTTCAAACCTCTAAAAGGGAAATCAAGGAAGATCTCAGAAAATGAAAAGATCTCCCTTGCTCATGGATTGGAAGGATCAACATTTAAAAAATGGCCATTTACCAAAAGCAATCTACAGAATCAATGCAATCCCCATTAAAATTCCAACCCATTTATTCATTGAGTTGGTAAGAACAATGTGTAATTTCATCAGATTAACTAAGAAAGACTTAGAATAGTGAAATTCATCCTCAACAACAAGAAAACATCTGAGGGAATCACTATCCCTATCCTCAAGCTATATTACAAAACAATTGTGCTGAAAACTGCATGGTACTGGTACAAAAATAGGCAAGTGAATCAATGGAATACATTAGAAGATCCAGAAACCAGCCCTCACATATATGGTCACCTGATTTTTTGACAAAGGAACTGTAAACATCCAATGGAAAAAGGACAGCCTATTCAACAAATGGTGTTGGTCCAACATGCACTCAGCATGCAGAAGAATGAAAATAGACCCTTTCTTATCTCCTTGTAAAAAGCTCAAGTGTAAGTGGATCAAAGATCTCCACATTAAACCAGATACACTGAAACTATTAGATGAGAAAGTAGGGAAAATCTTAAAATTCATTGGCCCTGGAGAAAATTTCCTGAACAGAACACCAATGGTTTGAGCTCTAAGGTCAAAGATTGACAAATGGGATTTAATGATATTGCAAAGTTTCTTTAAGGCTAAGGACACTTTCAAGAAAACAAAATGGCAGCCAGAAGAGTGGGAAAAGATCTTTACCATCCCCACATCAGATAGAGGCCTAATATTCAAGGTATACAGAGAACTCAAAAAGTTAAACACCAGAGAATTAAACAACCCTATTAAAAATGGGGTACAGACTTAAACAAAAAGTTCTCAATCAAGGAATAAGGAATGGCTGAAAAACATCTAAAGAAGTGCTCAACATCTTTAGCCATCAGGGAAATGCAAATCATAACAACCCTAAGATTCTACCTCACACCAATCAGATAGGTGAAGATCCAAAACTCAGATGACAACAAATGCTAGCAAGGAGGTAGAGAAAGAGGAACAGTTCTCCACTGCTGGTGGGGTTTTAAACTCATACAACCACTCTGGAAATCAGTCTGGCAGTTCCTCAGAAAATGGGCATAGTACTACCTGAAGACCCAGTTATTCCACTTCTGGCCATTTACCCCAGGGATGCTCCAACATACAACAAAGACACATGCACCACAATGTTCATTGCAGCTCTATTTATCATAGTCAGAAGCTGGAAAGAACCCAGATGTCCTTCAGTAGATGAATGGATACAAAAATTGTGGTATATTTACACAATGGGGTACTACTCAGCTATCAGAAACACGACTTAACCAAATTCTTAAGAAAATGGTTGCACCTAGAGAATATCATCCTGAGTGAGATAACCCAGTCACAAAAGAACAGACATAATATGCAGTCACTGATAATGGGATACTAACCCCAGTAAGCTCTGAACACCCCAGAAACAACTCACAAAGTGCATGAAGCTCCTCCTACTTTTTCTCCTATCCCCTCAAATTAATAGCCTCTTTTCCTATATTATTGTTACATATATACATATGTGTATGTATATGTACCAACAAATACTTAATTACAACCTTAAAATGTATTTGTATACTTTTATGCAAAATGCTGATAATTTTTATATTTATCTTTGTTTTTTAAAATAAAGTAAAAAAAAAAACAAAATTTTCTAAGATATGAAATAAAACATAGAATTCTATTGTAATTGTTGATTTTTTTCTTTGAAAATACTTGACAAATGCAAAGTAAGAACTCCCAGTTTGAAGAAAGAATCCACTAGCATGCCAAGGAAGGCATGGGAGGTGGAACTTGAAAAATTTGATCACATGATCTTCTCAGTTTCCTTTCTTGATTATATACAGTCTAGGATGTCAGCCCATGAACTTGTGCCACCTTAGTAATTGTGGTTTTCTCTACATAAATTAATATAAATCTTGTAAATTTCTCACAAATAAATACTCAGAGGTCCATTTCCATGGTGATTACAGTTCTATCAGGTTGACTATTCACATTAACCATAACCCTTCCTCTCTATTCCCTATAGGCTCATAATCATCTCACTATGGCTACAAAAGTCTATAGACTTTTTGCAAAATTTCAGTACTATTGAAAGTGTAAATATAAAAATTTCTCAAAGGCTCCTTGTAGGTATTCAGGCTCTGAAACACATGACTTGACTCAATTGCTCTCTATGATGTAAGCCTCCTTTTCTTGTTCAATCTTTTATCTTTCATACTGGCAAATCCAAAGACATGAAATTTCCAAATTTTGCTGCCAGCTCAAGATGGAACCTAAATTTCTTGAACCATGATTGTGTGGTGACACATTGTGTAGTGGGAAAATACTTCTTGCCTTTAAGTAGCTGTTTTTTTGTTTCAGATACATTTTCAGTTTAGTCTCCTTTCTTTCAAGTAAGTTTACACTTCCAAAATATGGATCATTAAGTGGGTAGGGTAATAGTCTTTGGGGATAACCTTGTCCTGACTCAGTGCACAGTGCTAGGTCTCTTGTTGATTTGTCATCACTTACATTCTTGGAAATTGGCAGAATCCAGCCATATTGTTAACAAGTCTATAGCTCATTTTTATTTTGCCAAAATATACCAAAAATGACTTCTTGCATAGTTTCTAAGAGTATTTTTTCTTTGTGAAGTGTCAAAAGGTCCAGTCTCTTGTTTTCTTTTGGCATTCTAATATGTTAATCTCTACCTTTATATCTCATATAATCTTAATTTCCTGCTTACTCCCCCTATTTTAATTCTATTAGGGTGTATGCTAAACATTTACATCTTAGAAATATAGTGCCTTTAGTTAACTGTAATATTGTAGCTGAACATTTTAAACACAGAGCCATTTTGTTTTTGAAGCCATATTCATATCCAAGTTGATTTTGGAAATTATGTAAAGATTGAAGGTGTTAATATAGTTTAAAACTTGTGTAACACTGAGATGTTTAGCCAAAGCCATAATAACGGTAATCCACTTAATACATAATAGAAAATGATTATAAGTAACATTGCTACCAAAATTAATTGTGTGAAATTTATTGAACAATCGCAATCATCAATATGGGTTACTAATTTTGCATTCATATTCACATTAGATCTTTCCAAGAATGAACGCATGGAAAGAGGAGTGGTGCCTTGGGAACTGAGATATGAGGTGTACTTTTGTACTATTTTCCTCACAGAAACAAAAAAATGGGTTATAAATTATAAAATTTTATGGTTATACATTCTTTTATAATTATTTTTGAGATAAGGGTAGAGAGAGCGGTGGTGCCAGAAGCTTAAAGTCTCTGTGAGCTGAGTCTACTATACTGTAGAAAACAGTATACTATTTCATTATTATGTATAAATATTTCTTCACGTTATAGCACATTTTTTCTCTTCAGAAGATAATTCATCAAATTTTATGCATGCACTAACTCATCTGTTTGTGTGATATGTACTTGATAAAAGTGTAGGTCATTGCTACTCTTTTATTTCACAAGCTGCCAACAAAATTTATAAGCATGAAGCTGGCATTCAAAATAGATTAGGGTTTATATTGGCTTTAATTCACCTGCTACTTTTAATTGCTGATGTTATATCTCCCATTTAAAATTGCTTCTGGTTAAAAATTATGCAGACTCACACTCTATAAGGATGTAGAGCTTAAAGCTGTAATGGCTATTTCAAATTGCTACCATTCATTACCATTTCCTTATATTTACAGTAGCAAATTGTTTGACATATAGCAAAGATAGATAAGACTATCTGATTAAGACCATGCAGAAAATGTTGTAGAACTTCCAAATTGAAGTTTATATGCCAATATTGATCTTATTTTCCCCTCTGCCAATCTTTAAAACTAAGCTGAAACTAAAGATCAAAAGGATATTTTAAATGGTCTTGGAAATATAAGTAAACTAGAAATAGAAGTTGTTAGACTATATGCATTATTCATGCCAAATTCTGTCAGATCAATATAAATCCAAGGGGATTGTTTGTTAAATATCATGTAAGAAATAACTTTATTAACCTAAACCAATTATATTGATTCTAAGAAAATCATTTTCTAAGTTTATTCTCTACATATCAAAACAGCAAAACATCTTTGTCTTTAAACCTAATTAGTTAAAATACCCACCACAAATGATACTATCTTTTTATGGTCAGAATTTATTTCTGTTTGTTTGACACTAAATATATATCTTGTCATATATATGTTTTTAAAAAATCTGGGATACTTAATGTGATTATCATAATATTTATAAGGTAATAATGTAATTAATAACACAAAATATGTTTTGTTTTTAAGAGATTAATGCATATGTTTTATTTTTTAATTTTTATTTTTTTCAGCTTTGTGAAACAAGGAGTTTATTGGGGCAGCTCACAGGAGAAAGACTGATACGAATTCACACATTCTCATAGCAAGAACTGTATCAGTCCTATTTCAATTGATATCCATTCTGATAAAGACATATAAAACATTCGAATCAGCATATGATCAAATGTACATTTAATATCTCCTCCCCATCATATGTTTACTGTTTTTTATAAACCTGGGAATATACCTCTTGATTCCCAATTTCATAGGCTAATGCATATGTTTTATAAAAACATAGTATTAAAATGATTCAGCACTATGCTTATTTACTATAGTGTCCTACGTGTGTTCGTTGTTTTTTAATTTGTTCTCTAATGCACTATATCCTGACAGTTTCCCCTCCCTATATTTCTGTTGACATTTTAACAAACATATACACATAATTCTACCTGTATTAAAAGGTAATATTTTGATTTTCAAAATGACCCCTAGTTCTTGTAAACCAAAACATTAAATATATAAATCAAGAAGAGTTTAATGATTATCTTTGTATTGCTCTTCCTGTCATAAAATGTCACACCAAAACCAGCATGGAGTGGAAAAAGTTTATTTTAGCTTGCCTTAAAGTCTCTTAAAAAGAAAATCTATCCCTGAAAAAAGTCAAGACAGAAAATCAATGCAGATATATGGAGTCAGAAACTGTTGTAGAGGTAACAGATGAGTGCTGCTTCCTGCCTTGCTCTTTGAGTCTTTCTCAGCCTCCTTTCATATAGCACCCGGGATCACCAGTCAACTGCTTGTACCACTCCCAGTTGGATGAGTCCCTCCACATGCATTTCTAATTAAGAAAATTTTACATGGGCTTGTCTGTAGAAAAAGAAAAATATGGAGACAATTTCTCATTTATGACTCCCTCTTCCCAAATGACTCTATTTTCTGTCAACATTAAAAACATCCAGGACAGTGATGTTTAACAAAATATTCTGCTATATTCTTGATAATTATTTGGAAGTTGATATACAATATTTCACAATGTACAACAGCAAATTCACATTTAAAACAAGTATAATGTTGTTTCCATTAGAGAAAAATGCAACAGAATCGATACACTGGAAAAAACAGATTAGATGAAATGTCTATTTTTCTCAATCTCCATGTCTCTTTTTGTATCTCTGCATCTGTCTCCTTCTAGCTCATCTCTCCAGCTTGCTTTGTATTTACTATGTAACTAAGGATTATAATAAACTCATAATATACCTACTTTTACTTCTAACATGCTGAGTACAGGTGTGTGCCAAAATGCCTGGTTTGATGTGGTAACTAGTACCAAGAATTTCACAGATGCTAAGCTAATCTCAGGAACTTTGTCTTTCAGAATAAAGAAAAAACACAATTGTGTCAATTCATTACTATTTTGTTTACACTTCATTTAATGTTTTTATCGTAGATTACGATGATGATGATTATTGTTGTTCATATTGTTGTTTGAGACAAGATTTTTATATTATGTCCTGGCTCTTCTGGAACTATGTAGATCATGTTGACTTTAAACTCACACCACACCTAACCTTTATTTTTTTCCTTAGTTCTTAACATTACCTCTGCAACTTAATATTAATTGATCCTTGCTTTATGTAGGGGCTTCATTCCTTACAGGACAAATATTTTCCTTTTCAAATATCTCTCAAATTCCTCAAAATCTTTCTTTTTCCCTGTGCCATGCCCCTCCGTTTCGTTTCTTTGTTTTAATTTTTTCCTAGAAAGGGTTTTTCCATGTATAGCATTGGCTAACTTACAACTCTGTCCGTAAAGTAGTGTGGTCTGGAGCTCACTGAGATCTGCCTGCCTCGGCCAAGCAAATGTTGGGAGGAAAGGAATGTGCCATAACACTGGGTATCATGTTCTCCTTTTTGATGTTTTTGTTATTGATATTTTTATTTGTGTGTTGTTGTTTTTAGAATTTCATACATGAGCATCATACATACATCATTCCTACCTTACATTCTCCCCCTTCCAAACTCCTGTGACACCCTAATATTCTCCTCAACTCTTCTTTAACTATTGTGGTATATTGATATATATATATATATACAACCTGTTTAGTTCATTTAGTGCTTCTCATGTATAATTTGTATACTCATGACCACTTGGCATTGTATATTCTATAAGGGTAACAATCCTTGAGGAAAATTGATTCACTGCCTCTTGGCTGCCATTAATCCCCTGTAGCTTTTCATCTAGGGAATAGAGCCTAATAAGATTTTGCTCATAGGTTTTGGCATGTCAGCTGGTATTATCATTATATAGTTTTAGGTGAAAATATTGATAAGCAGTTCCTTGTCATATATAGAAAACATGATCAGGCAACAGATGTCCTGGTCCTCTGAATCTTGCAATCTTCCAATATGTTTTCTGTGTCTTTAGTACAGATGTTCTAATATAGTACTCATAGTTCTAGCTAGAACAATAAGAAAACAAAAAGAGATCAAGGGAATACAAATTGGCAAAAAAATGTAAAGGTACCATTATTTGCAGATGATATGACAGTATCCATAAGCAAACCCAAAAATCATACTAGAGAACTTCTACAGCTGATAAACAACTTCAGCAAAGTGGCCGGATATAAAATTAATCCAAATAAACCAATAAATTTCTTTTATATAAATGATAAAAGGGCTAAGAAAGAAATTAGGGAAATAACTCTGTTCACAATACTGACAAATAATATAAATTATCTTGGAGTAACTCTAACAAAATAAGTGAAATATCTGTATGACAATATCTTTAAGTCTCTCCAAAAAGAAATCAAAGATCTCAGAAAATAGAGAGATCTCCCATGCTCATAGATTAAAAGAATAAACAATAAAAATGGTTAAATCCTACCAAAGGCAATCTATAGATTCAATGTAATCCTCATCAAAATATCAACACAATTCTTCAAAGACATGGAAAGAGCAATTCTCAAATTCTTCTGGAAAGCCAAAGATCCCAGAATAGTGAAAATATTTTTTTTTAACAATAAAAGAACTGCCAGGGGGAATCACTATCCCTGATCTCAAGATATACTACAGAGTAAAAGTGATAAAAATTGTATGGTTTTGGTACAGAGACAGACATGTTGATCAATGGAATAGAATTGAAGACGCAGAAATAAAATGGCATATGACAGACACTTGTTATTTACAAAGAACAAAAAATATACAGCAGAAAATAGAAAGCATCTTCAATAAACAGTGCTGGTCTAGATGGCAGTCTATGTATAACAAAATGAAAATATATTCATATTTGTTACTTTGCAAAAAGCTAAAGTCCAAGTGGATCAAGAATCTCAACATAAAACCAGACACACTGAATCTAATAAAATAGAAAGTAGGAAAGAGCTTTGAACACATTGGTAAAATATCTTCACTGACCCACATCGTATGGAAGGCTAATATCCAAAATATACTAAGAACTCAAGAAGCTAACCATCAAAAACCAAAACAAAACAAACAAACAAAAAAAACAAAAACAAAAATAACCCAATTTTAAAAATGGGGTATGGAACTAAACAGAAAATTTACAAAAGAGGAATCTTGAATGGCTGAGAAGCATGTAAAGAATTGTTCAAAATCTTATTTATCAGGAAAATGCAAATCAAACCAACTCTGAGATTCCACCTTATACCAATCAGAATGCCTAAGGTCAAAATCTCAAGTGACAGCATATGTTGGTGAGGATGTGGAGAAAGAAGACTACTCCTCCATTGCTGGTGAGATTGCAAACTGGTAAAAGTACTCTTAATGTGAACCTGAAGATTTCTCGGAAAATTAGAAATAGATCTGCCTGAAGATTTGGCTATAAGACTCTTGGGCATACATTGAAAATATTGCCACTATGACACAGAGACATTTATTCCACTACATTCATAGTGACCTTGTTTGTGATAGTCAGAAGCTGGAAACAGCTCAGATTTCCCACAGCAGAAGACTGAATACAGAAAATGTGGTTCATTTACACAACGGAGTTCAACTCACTATGAATTGATATTAAGGGTGGTTTTACCAGTTTGCAATCTCACCAGCAATGGAGGAGTGTTCTTTCTCCACATCCTCACTAAAATATGCAGTCACCTGATATTTTGAGAAAGGAACAATTATGTCCTCTACAATGGGGAGAGAAAGCTTGTAGAGACTACCTCCAGCAGAAAGACAGGGAATCAATTGAAGGATGGAGTTTCCATCCCATGGACAAAAACTCTAACCCATAATTGTTACTTTCTGAAAGAATTGCAGGGACAAAAATGAGGAAGAGCATGAGGAAAAGGAGGTCCAGTGACAGGCCCAAAGTGGGATCCAGCTCAAAGGGAGGTTCCAAGGTTTGACATTATTACTGAGGCTATGGAGTGTTCACAAAAAGGTGCCTATCATGATTGCTCTTGGAAAGATCCAACAAGCAGCTAAATGAATTAGATAAAGATATTTACACCCAATCAAGGGACAGAAGCTGTTGACTCCTGTGGTTGAATCAGAGAAAAGCTGAGTAAGAGTGCAACACTGTAGGATGCCAAGCATTCTTTTAACCTGGACACTAGAGATCTCTCAGAAACTGGACAACCAAACTGGCAGCATATACCAGCTGATAGCAAGCCCCCAACACATATATAGCATAGGACTGCAGGGTCTGAGTTCAGTCAGAGAAGATGTACATAACAGTCAGAAGCCTGGAGGCCCCAGGGAGTGGGGTGATCTTGTGAGTGGGAGGTGGATACAGGGAAGGAGGTAGGGAAGGAATGTGAAATCATCAGAGGGTGGGAAAGGAACCAGATAACATGCAGAATATAAAAAAGAGGTTAAATAAAATTAATAAAACACATTAAAACTTTGTTACATCCTGAGTTAATAGTGTCTTTAGGTCACTTAATATTTAAGTTGATAACAAACAGTGTACCCAGCTTGTTTGTATAACCTGAATTTAAGAAAACAATATATGAACCAACCTTATTTGCCTTGATTTTTCATGTAATAAGCTTTATAATAGAAATCGGTGTATAACTTGACATTAAGTTATATTCATTTCCCGCCCTCCTTCTTATTCCCTTTCCCTGCACAATCCTTCCTTATTACCTTCTTCCTTTTACCTAGTGTTTATTTGTTTCCCCTTTTAAGTAGGATTGAAGCATACACACTTAGGTCTTCCTTCTTCTTAAGCTTCATATGGTCGGTGGATTGTATCATGGATATTCTGTGCTTTATTTTGACTAATATACATTTGTCAGTGAGTACATATCATGTATGTTCTTTTATGGAAAGAGACTGGAGTACAAAGGGAAAATAAAATGAATAGAAATATGTAGCAGTGGAAGGCTGAATATGGGAGGTAGCCACTAGAAATTCACAGACCCCAAGGAAAGGTGAGGTTTCCAAGACACAATGGAAATGACATTAGCTGAAATACCCAACAAAGGGAAGATAGAATTTATACACACTAGCTCTAATAGTCAGGCATAGCCCCCAGTTCAGGGACAGGGACACCCACCCAAATTAAAAGTTTTAACCCAGAATTTTTCCTGTCTAAAGGAAACACGGAACCCAAAATGGAGTAGAGATTAAAGGAAATGCCATCTAGAGACCAACCCACCTAGTGATTCATCCCTTCTGCAGATACCAAACTTCAACATTATTACTGATACCAAGAAAATTTTGCTGACAGGAGTCTTGTATAATTGTCCCCTGAAAAGCTCTGCTAGTACCTAAACAATACAGAGGCAGATACTCATAGCCAACCATTTCTCTGAGCCCAGAGACCCTAATAAAAGAGATAGGGTAGAGAATGAAAGAGCTGAAGGGGATTGCAACTCCACAGGAAGAACAATATCAACTAAGAGCCCCCCTCCAACTTCCCAAAGTTCTTTGAGGTCCAAGGCAACCCAGAATTAATAAAATGGGACAAAAAAATCTTTGCCACAATACAACAAGGATGACTTGGTGTTCAATTACATGGAAGAATCCTCCTATCTACATGAAACTGTAGAATGACTATCTGCACTTCTATCAACAGCTCAGTCTTCTGAGAGCCAACAATAATAACTCTTGTGTTCAGCTTATGGTATTTTTTTCTCTCTGTAATTCACTTCTCTTTACCATATTATTTTTATTAGATATTTTCTTTATTTACATTCAAATGTGATCCCCTTTCTGGTTTTTCCTCTGGAAACCACCTTATCCTATCCCATTCCATCCCACCACCGCCTGTTTCTATGAGGGAATTACCCCACCCATCTACCTGCTCCCTCCTGCCTCACTGCCCTGTCATTCCTCTATACTGGAGAATAGAGACTTCACAGGACCAAGGAACTCTCCTCCCATTGATGGCTTCCAAGGCCATCCTCTCCTACATATTTTTGATGGAGTCATGGGTCTCTCCATGTGTACACTGGTTGGTGTTTTAGTCCCTGTGAGCTCTGGGCGGGGTCTAGTTGTTTGATATTGTTCTTGTTCCTATGGGATTGCAAACCCCTTTAGCTCATTTAGTCCCTTTTCAACTCTTCAATTGGGGAGGGATTCCATTCTTAGTCCAGTGATTGGTGGAGAGCCTCTGCCTCTATATTTGTCAGGCTCTGGCAGAGTCTCTCAGGAGACAGCTATACCAGGTTCCTATGAAAACACACTTATTGACATCCACAATAGTGACTGGGTTTGGTGTCTGCATATGGGATGGATTCCCAGGTGGGGCAGTCACCAGATGGCCTTTTCTTCAGTCTCTGCTTCACAGTTTGTCTTTGTATTTTGTCCCTTGAGAATGTTGTTCTCCCTTCTAAGAAGGGCTGAATTATCCATTCTTTGGCTTTTCTTCTTAAATTTCATGTGGTCTGTGAATTGTATCTTGGGTATTCTGAGCTTTTGAGCAGAACATGTACATTTGCACAATGGAGTACTACTCAGCTATTACAAACTGTGACTTCATGAAGTTCTTAGGCAGATGTATGGAACTAAAAAATAACTTACTGAGTGAGATAACCTAGTCACAAAAGAACACACATGGTATTCACTCACTGATAAGTCGATATTAGCTGAAAAATATAAAATACCCGAAAGCTCAGAATGCCATATTCTTAATATGCTATGATTCAAAATGTTTAAGAACAATACATTTCAGTATTACAAACAACTTTTATTTCATTTCTCCATAATATATTTATTGTTTGATGTTATTGTCACTGTGACTAAAGTATGTGACAACATGACAACACATTTAAAGAAATGGACTATATTGGATCCATGATTTTTTTTAGAGATTTAAAAGCATAGTTACTTCTTTTTTTCCTGGCCCCCTTATTGAGGCAAACTATCAAGGAAGTATGATTTATGTCAGATAATGAATACCTCATTGCAGACAGAATATTTAGCAAAATGAGGTGCTGGGAAAAAAATGCCAGAAGAATTCAGTCTTTCAATGCCTAGTATTTAAAGATCTAAATTTGATTGCCTGGTATATGATTTGTGGTATATAAGTTGACAATCATTATGCATTGAATTTTTTTTCTTTGCAAAAGCTTATTTTGAATTATCAGTATGTCACTATGTTTTATGGATCTAAATTATATAAAACAAAATGAATAAAAATACTTTGAAATTTAAGCATATTAGGATTAACTTGTTAACATATTTAAAAATTTCACTGTGACTATTTGTTTAAATAAATGAAAACTTGGCAAATTTATAAAATACTTCAATAATACCAGTTAATCCAACAGATGCCTTTTAAAATATTTTGAGGAATCATGAAAAAATACATAATGTTTTAAGTATCAACTCTTCGGTTACAAAAACTGAAGATGGGCTGAATCACAATTTAACAATGAGAATTGAAATATTACCTCTATATAGTCCTGAATTCTCTTAGCACAATTCAATTAAGTTAGAAATAAAAAAAAATCCATATATATGTAAATAAGAAATAAACTTCTTAAGAGTTTATTGGAGAAAAAATAATTATACCATAAATCAAAAATATTTACAGCTGAATGTAAATAGAAATATGACCTAGAAATGGACCTGATACAATTTATATTGTGCTTAAAACTAAAAAAAAAATTAATATTAGAAGGATAACTGAATTTAAATGTGCCTGAAAAGGAAAAGAGACCAGCGAGAAAGATAAAATTAGGAGTTAATGATATAGCTGAATAATATTGAAAGAAAAATATTGCAAAGATCTGCAATATCAACTTCAATTGAGAAAATTTACTGAGATTGATGCAGAATTGATATAAATTGTAAATACTAACACTTTAGAATAAAATAAGGAAATGAAAGAGGTGCTGCAGAAATTGAAAAGGATATATGAAAAATCGATTGCTAACAAATCTGAAATTATACAGGATGCACTCCCAAGAAAATCTCTTTCTCAAAATGATAAAAGTGAGGCTGTGGTTAGGAATTCCAGAGGTCCTAATGAGTATTCTAAGAATCTTCATGGCTACTCCAAACCATGATACTCCAATTCCAGAGGACCTGACATCCTTTGCTGGAATCTTTGGTCACTGGAAGAATGCAGTGTACAGATGTGTAAGAGAACACTCACAAACACCAAGGTATAATTTTTTAAAGTGAGAGCTATTTTTTTTAATTATGAAGTCTAGACACTTTAGTCCTGCTTAGAAGGGAGAACAAAATAACCATAGGAGGTAGAAGGTGGGGAGAAGTTGGCAGGAAGAAATAAGGGGAAAGTGAATGGGGGAAGGTCAGGTATTGGAAGGGGCAAAGGAGAAATACATGGGGTCAGGAAATTGAGCAGAGGTGTGTAGCAGTGGGAGATGGGGAACTCACTAGAAAGTTCCAGATGCCAGAAAAACAAGAGGCCCTCGGGATCCAACAGGGATGACAGTAGACAAAATGCCCAACAAAGAATCTCTAGAGACTATATCCAGAGGTTATGCACATTTATGAAAAGGGGCAAAATATCCGTCTCAAAAAATATTAACCCAGAGTTGTTCCTGTCTAAAGGAAAAATAGGGACAAAAAAAGTGGAGCAGAGCCTGAAGGAAAGATCATCCAGAGACTCCTATACCCAGAGATCCATCCGATCTACATACATGAAACCCAGAAACTGGGGAGTTAGGGATAGGACTAAAGGAGCTGAAGGGGACAGCAACCCTATAGGAAGAGCAACAATGACTACCAACCAGACTCCTCCCCGGAGCTTCCAAAGACTAAACCACCAACCAAAAAGTACACATAGGAGGACCCATGGCTTCAGCTGTGTATGTAGCAGATGATTACTTGTATCTGGTATCAATGGGAAGGGAGGCCCTTGGTCCTATGGAGGCTTGATGCTCCATTGTATAGGAATGCAAGCACGGTGAAATGGGAGTGGGTAAGAGAGGTCCCTCATAGAAGCGGGGAGGGGGGCGCAGAAGATGGCTTATGGAAGGGAAAACAGGAAGGGAGTTAACATTTGAAATCTAAATAAATAATACAACCAATTAAAATATGGACAAAACATCAGAAACATTTTCTTTAACATTCCATATAATAAAATATTAGATATAAAACATTCAAAGAGCAACATTAAGTAATAAGGAACAACAGTTGACAATTTTGACTTAGTAAGACACACATCCTGGCTTATGTAAAGAGACTGTTGTATCTTTATTGTGGAAATCAACTAAATGTAAATAGAAATGGGTTATAATGAGACAAATTTAAATAACTGGTAAAATTGTCTTATATAACATAAAAGTATACTGATACATACTAAAACTTTCAAAAATCCATGATATGACTATACAATGCACTTAAAAATACAATTAATCAATGAAAATCAAAATAAAGCTATCATCATATAACAATCCTAAGAAATAAATGTATTTAACAGTAAAAAATATAAAATACTGTAACAGGTATAGAAATACTTTGCAAAATGAATATTTATTACTTGGAATTAATAGCATAGAAACCAGCAATATTTTAATATAATTCCTCTTAAAATATTTGCTATATATCCCTTTCTTACATAATCTATGACTAAACCTTGAAATACTGCATGAACATCTCCACCCTCAAGATAAGATTTCATAAATATTTAATTCACTAAATACAGTTTATCCTCTACCTGAATAACTACATAGTTAATTATCAACTCCCCCAAATTAGCAGTGTTTCCTTCATTACACATTTTAATTATATCTCAGTGTTGTCAGAATTCTGGCTTCTTTATATGACTAACATTTTAAAATATATAGCCTTAAATGAATAAAATTTCTAAGATTAAATGCCATGTCCTCAAAGATTCATTCCGTATGCTTAAGGCAACATTCTACTGTGATAGACAATATATTAAAACCAAGTATTTCAGTTTCAGAAAGTGGTGCCTTTCTTTTGGGCTATTATATCATTTGATTTAACACAGTTTTATTGCTTGAGTGAAAATTAAATCAGTCATGCAAAACACATATTTTTACTTGGGCTTATGTGCAAAAGCTTGTAGCATACTTTTAAATAGCTCATTTTTTTTCTTCAAATAGGCTAAATTAAACTTTCTTCTTGCATTCCTTAAAGGAATACATTATGATAATAAGACAAAATGTAGTAAACCAGTTTGGAAATTCAGATTGTGCTAGAAATGACAGTTGTAACTATCCACTGTTATGTTCTTATTTAGAAAAAAAAATTACCATGTGCTGAGTATACTTTCAGACCTCACCATTTAACAATTTTTTTCTGTTTTGTTTTTTAGTTTTAATTATGTGTATGGGTGTTTCTTCTGTATATGCACATAAGTGCAGGTACCTGTGAAGACCAGAAGAGGGAATCAGATAGAGATAGTTTTGAGCCTCACAAAATTGGTGCTAGCAGTAGAATATAAGTCTTCTCAAAAAAATGCAACCTTATGAAACATCTTTCTAGAACTTCAGACCTCAATTTGTTTTATCTTAATCTTTAAGTTTTTGAGAGCTTCATATATATGTCCTGTATTGGCATTATTTCTCCTACCTTTCTTCTCTCAAACTCTTCCCAAATATCTCAAAATTCTTAAATTCATCGATGTTTATTTTTTTAATTACTATTATTATTATTTCATATATGTGCATATACATTGATAAATACAACTTATTTAGTTTCTTCATTGTTGCTCATGTGTACATATCTGTAGGCTTGGCTGCCTGATGTATGATAACTTTTGATGGAGCTTGTCTCAGGTGATATGAGTCTTCCTCTCTCAGCAACCCTTAATTGCAACAGATAATATTTAAAAGATATTTTTTGGAATATATCACAGAATTGAACCACTATAAAAAGAATAAAACAGCTAGATTACTTTACCACTTCAAGAGGAATTTTAAGCCAATTGAAATTTTATTCATGTTCTCATGATCACCTATAAATTAACAATGCAAGATTATTAAAGTTTAAACTTGGTTCACTTATTATTTTATTGTGATACATAAATGGGTGTGAGAGTTTCTTTAAATTTTTGACTCTATTTTGAAACAAATGCCTCTCCTTCATTACCCCCAATGGTATTTCATACTCAATAAAGGATCCAGGTTAACCTGATGGATCACATTTGCATTTTCTTTCTTTAGCTTCCTATGTTAACTGATTTCTGTCACCTGATGTTTAAGAATCAAAACTTACTACATGGAATAAAAATGAGAAAAAACATGTCTCTTTCCCTGGTATAAACTACTGCTTTACTATCCTGAACTTATATTTTCACATGCATAAAATATCGACTTAGCTATTACACATTATTGAATCCACATTTTCATGGAAATCTCCTTTAAAATTAGCAGGACTATTCCTAACTCCTAGGGACTGCCCATTCAACATTCAGAAAAAAATGCAAAATCCAAAACCTTCTAAGGCAAAACATCCAGGATACCCTGGACATAATGAGAAGGTCAAACCTAAAGATAATAAATATAGAGGAGGGCAAAATCTCCCATCTGAAAGGCACAGTAAATATCTTCAGCAAAATCATAGAAGGAAACTTCCCTACCTTAAGAATGAGATCACCATGAACATAAAAGAAGCTTAAAAAACTCCAAATAGATTTGACCAGAAAACAAACACCTCCCGACCCATAATAGTCAAAACTGCAAATTCTCAAAACAGAAAAAAAAAAAAAAAATCCTAAAAGCAGTAAGGGAAAAAGGACAAATAACATATAAATGCAGACCAATCAGAATTACAAAAATTTCACAACAGAGACTATGAAAGTTAGAAGATCCTAGACAGACATCATATAGAACATAAGAGAACACAAATGCTAGCTATGATTACTATACACAGCAAAACTCTCAGTTATCAGAGATGAAAGAAACCAAGATATTCCTGGACAGGACCAAATTTACACAATATCTGTCCACAAATAAAGCCCTACAAAGGATCAAAGATGAGAAAAATTCAACACAAGTAGTGAAAACACATGAAAGGAAAACCAAGAAAATAATCAGGCAAGAAAAAAAATGAAGAAGAAAAACACACAAACATAAGTTTACCTCTAACAACAAAAAATATCAGGAAACAACAATCACTTTTCCTTAATATCTCTTAATATCAATGGACTGAATCCCACAATAAAAAGACATAGACTATCAGCCGGGAAACAGAAACAGGATCCAGAATTTTACTTCATACAAGAAACTCACCTAAGAGAAAAAGACAGACTCTACCTCAGAGTGAACGGCTGGGAAAAAATTTCAAAGCAAATGATCCCAAGAAACAAGCTGGAGTAGCAATCCTAATATAAAATAAAACAGATTTTCAACAAAAAGTCAACAAAAAGATAAGAAAGAACATTTCTTACTTATCAAAAAAAATCTATCAAGATGAACTCTCAGTACTGAACATCTATGCTCCAAATGCAAGGATACCCACATTCATAAAAGAAATCCTATTAAAGCTCAGGCACTCATTGTACCATTTACAATAATAGTAATAGACTTCAACACCCCAATCTCATAAATGGACACATCATGGAAGCAGAAACTGAACAGAAATACAGCAATACTTGCAGAGGTTATGAACCAATTGGAATTAACTGAAATCTACAGAACATTTCAATCTAAAACGAAAGAATATGTCTTCCTCTCAGTACCTCATGACCCCTTCTCCAAAACTGATCATATAGACCAAAACAGGCCTCAACATATATAAAAATATAGAAATACTCCTATGCATCCTATCAGATCACCATGGACCAAGGCTGGTCTTTAAAAACAACAAAAACCCATATACATATATGGAAGCTGAACAATGTTCTCAGTCGTAATGTGGCCAAGGAAAAATGAAGAAAGAAATTAAGGATGTTTTAGGATTTAATGAAAATGAAAGCACAACCAAACCTATGTGATTTAATGAAAGCAGTACTGAGAGGAAAACTCAGAGCTCAGAGTACCTCGAAATAGAAACTGGAAAGAGCATACACTAGCATCTTGAAAGCACAGTGGAAACCTCTAGAATAAAAAGAAGCAGATACATCCAAGATGAGTAGACAGTGGAAAACAATCAAACTATGAGCAGAAATCAACCAAGTAGAAACAAAAAGACCTATACAAAGAATCAACAAAATCAGAAGCTGTTTTTTTTTTTTTTTTTTTTTTTTTTGGGAAAATCACCAATCCTATATGTGATAGAGGGTTAGAATCAAATATATTCAAAGAACTTCATAAATTAGACATTAGAAAATTAAATAATTCTATTAAAATTGAGTACAGAGTTAAACAATAAATTCTAAACTGAGGAACATTGAATGGCTGAGAAGCACCTAAAGAAATGCTCAACATCCCTAGCCATCAGGGAACTGCTAATCAAAACAACCCTAAGATTCTTCCTCACACCACTCAGAATGACTATGATCAAAAACTCAGGTGATAGCAGATGCTGGCAAGGATGTAGAGAAAGAGGAACAGTTCTCCAATTTTGGAGGGATTGAAAGCTGATACAACCATTCTGGAAATCATTCTGGCAGCACCTCAGAAAATTTGATATAGTACTACCTGAATACCCAGCTATACAAGTACTGGGCATGTACTCAAAAGAAGTTCCAATATCTAATAAGGATACATGCTCCACAATGTCCATAGGAGCCTTGTTTATAATAACCAGAATCTGGAAATAACTCAGATATCCATAAACAGAGGAATGGATACAGAAATTGTGATTCATTTACACAATGGATTAATACTCAGCTATTAAAAATAATGACATCATGAAATTCCCAGGCAAAGGATGGAACTTGAATCTATCATCCTGAGTGAGTTTACCAGGTCACAAAGAATACTCGTGGTATGTAGTCACTGATAGGCTGACACTATCCCCAAAAGCTCAGAATACCCAAGAAACAATTCACAGAATTTAAAATGCTCAAAGAGAAAGAAGGCCAGAGTGTGGGTTCCTCAGATCTTAGAAGAGAGAACTAAACACACATGGAAGAATATAATAGGACAACTATAGGAACAGGGGTTGGAAACAAGAGCATCTAGAAACTGACTTATCTGGGGATTCATTCCATATGTAGGCAAAATACCCAAACACTACTGCTGATAGCAAGTAGTGCTTACTGGCAGGAATCTGATATGGATGTCTCCTCAGAGGTTTTGTCAGATTCATGCTAATACAGAGGAGGATGCTTGCAGCTTATCATTGAACTGAAGATGGGGACAACAGTGATGGAGCTAGAGAAAGGACTGAAGGAGTTCATAGTGTCTGAAACCTCATGGGAAGAACAAAATTATCAAGTAACTAATCTCACCACAGTTCCCAGGGACTAAAACACCAGCCAATGATACTAATGGAGAGATCCATGGCTCCAGGAGCATATGAAGCAGAGAATATGATTCTCTGGCATCAGTGGGAGGACTGGCCTTTATTTCAGTGAATGTGTGTTTTCCGAGTAGAGAAATGCCAATGGGCTGAGATAGGATAAGGTGGTTTTTAAGGGGAATACCTTCAGGGATGCAGTACCACTGGAAATGGGAATGGGATTCAAGAACAGAGGATAATATCTGAAATGTAAATACAGAGAATATCCAATAAGAAAAGGAAGAGGCCATTTGCCACCGGGAACAAAACTAAATTTACACAATATCTGACCACAATTCCAGCACTACAATTAAATATATGTGTAAATCCCAGTACAAGGAGGGAAACAACATCCTAGTAAAAACAAGAAATTTCCAAAGCAAGAAAACCAAAAGGAGAAATACACACAGGCACAATTCTACCTCTAAAAGCAAAAATAGCAGGAAACAGCAACCACTATTCCTTAATAACTGTGAACATAAATGGACTCAATTCCCCAATAAAATATAGGCTATCAGACTAGATACATAAACAGAATCCAGCATTTTGCTCCATACAAGAAACTCATCTCAGAGACAAAGAAGGACACTATCTTAGGAAAAAAAAAAAAAAAAAAAAAAAAAAAACTTGCAAGCAAATGACCCCAAAAACCAAGCTGGAGTAGCCATTCTAATATTGGATAAAGTAGATTTTCAACCCAAAATTATCAAAAAAAAAAAAAAAATAAGGAAGGACACTTTTTTACAAATTACAGGGAAATTTTATTAGGAGAAACAGTCAACCTTTAACATATATGCTCCAAATGCAAGAGCACCCATATTCATAAAAGAAACCCCAATAAATCAAAAAATATACATTGTACCAAACAATAATACTGGGAGACCTCAACAACCCACTTTCTTCAATGGACAGATCATGGTAGTAGAAACTGAAGAAGGACATAGCAAAACTAGCAGAGGTTATGAACCAACTGGGATTAATAGACAACTCCAGCTCATTTCATCCTAAAACAAAAGAATACATAGTCTTCTCAGCACCTCATGGAACCTTCTCCAAAACTGACCATATAATAGGTCATAAAACAAGCCTCAATAGATATAAGAAGATGGAAATACTCCCATGCATCCTGTCAAATCACCATGGATTAAGGCTTCACTTTAATAACAACAAAGACAACAAAAATCCATTTATGCATGGAAACTAAACAATGTTTTATTAAATGATAGCAGGGTCAAAGAAGAAATAAAGAAAGAAATTAAGAATTTTCTAGAATTTAAGGAAAATCAAAACACAACATACCTAAACCTATGGAATCCAATGAAAGCAGTACTGAGAGGAAAACTCATAGCTCTTAGTGCTTCTAAAAAGAAACTGGAAAAGCATACACTAGCAACTTGACAGCACTGTTGAAATCTCTAGAACAAAAGGAAACAGATATACCCAAGAGGATTAGACCACAAGAAATAATCATACACAGAGCAGAAATTGACCAAATAGATACCAAAAGAATCATTCAAAGATTCAACAAAACCAAGAGCTGGTTCTTGGAAAAATTAAAAAGACTGATAAACCCTTAGCCCGAATAACTTGAGGGGAAAGAGAGAGTATCCAAATTAACAAAATCAGAAAGGAACATGAAGACACAACAACAGAAATTGAGGAAATTAAAGAAATCCTCAAATCCTACCAAAAATGCCTATACTCAACAAAGCTGGAAAATATGGAGGAAATGGATGAATTCCTAGACTGATACCAGATACCATAGTTAAACCGGGACCAAGTAAACCATCTAAATAATCCCATACCACCTAAAGAAATACAAGCAATCATCAAAAGCCTCTCAACCAAAAAAATCCCAGGTCCAAATGGGATCAGTGCAGAATTCTATCAAACATTTATTGACAGCCTAATAACACTACTCTCCAAACTATTCCAAAAAATAGAGTCAGATAAAACACTAAATCACTCATTTTTTGAGGCCACAATTACCCTCTTGCCTAAACCACACAAAGACGTTACAAAGAAAGAGAACATCAGAACTATTCCATTTCTGAACATTGATGCAAAAATACTGAACAAAATCCTTGGAGACTGAATTCTAGAACACATCAAAAGGACCATTTAACATGATCAAGTAGGCTTCATCCCTGGGATGCAGGGATGTTTTATTATATGGAATTCTATCAACATAATACACCATATAAACAAACTTAAAAAAAAAAAAAAAAAAAAAAAAAAAAAAACACATGGTCACATAACTAGTTGCTGAGAAAGCATTTGAGAAAATACAACACCAATTCATGTTAAAAGTCTTGGAAATAACAGGAATCCAAGGCCCATACCTAAACATAATATAACCAATATATATAAAAAAAAAAAGAAACAATAACCAACATCAAACTTAAAAGTGAGAAACTTGAAGAAATCCTACTAAAATCAGGTACTAGACAAGGCTGCCCACTCTCCCAGTACCTCAGAAACATAGTACTGGAAGTCCTGGCTGGAGCAATAAGACAGCAAAAGGAAATCAAAGGGATACAATCTGAAAGGAAGAATTAAAAATATCACTGTTTGCATATGATATGACAGTGTAGGTAAGCGACCCCAAACATTCCACCATGGAACTTCTAGAGCTGATAAACAAGTTCAGTAAAGTGGCTGGATATAAAATTAACTCAAACAAATCAGTAGCCTTCCTCTACTCAAAGGACAAACAAGTTTAGAAAAAAATTAGGGAAAAGATATCCTTTACAATGGCACAAACAATATGAAATACATTAGTGTGACTATAACTAAGGAAGTGAAGGACCTGTATGTCAATAACTTCGAATATCTTAAGAAGGAAGTTGAGGAAGATCTCAGAAAACAGAAAGACCTCCCATGCTCATGGACTGAAAGGATCAACATTGAAAAAAGGCCCATCTTACCAAAAGCAATCTACAGATTCCATGAAATCCCCATCAAAATTCCAACCAAATTCTTCATAGAGTTGGAAAGAGCAATGTGCAATTACATCTGAAATAACAATAGACCTAGAATAGCAAAATCCATCCTCAAAAATAAGAAAACATCTGTGGGAATCACTATCCCTGACCAGCTCCTGGTTATAGAATTGCTCTAGCTTAGGCAGGTACTTTCACTCACAAACACATACTCACATGTAAACAGTCTTGTAGACATAATTTAAAATAATAAAGGAAATATGTAAAAATGAATTAGAAATGACCAATATATATAAATCAGTGAGCTGTACAGACATAAGATCAACTAATGTCAAACAGTGTAATTCCTGGAGATAGAGCTCCTCAGTACAGTGTTTGCATGTCACTTGATAATCTTTGGGTTCAAATCCCAAGCAATGCAAAATAATAATTATACAAACAAACAAAAACTTTGAACAGGAAAAAAAAAACATTGTACTAGTATACCATAGAGAAGAATTGTTTTTTTTTTTTCTTTTAATTTAACTACAGATTATTCCTTAGCCACACACAATTTGAAAAAGATGTCTTTGCTGTACTTTCCAGTGGATAGGTAAGCCTCCAGTTGAAAGATGGGGCAACTCACCCGTCTCTAAAATATTAATCCATGATGTCACTGAGAACAGGGTTCCCCAATGGAGGACTTAGGAAAAGGAATGAATGAGCTAAAAGGATTTCCAACCCTATAGGAATAACAACAATATCAAACAACGAGACCTAGGGTGGGGAGATGGGAGAGAGTGGGGATATAGGTGAGAGTGGATGGGTGGAAGAGAGGCAGAGGGATGGGATAGATGAATCCCAGAGGGGGCAAACAGAAAAGGGGATAACATTTGAAATGTAAATAAACAAAATACCCAATAAAAATATCAATTCATAGTCTCTCCTGTTACATGGAAATGCATGGACAAACAATGGAGCAGAGAGTTTAGGAAAGGCCACACAGAGACCACCTCACCTAGGAATCCATCCTATCTGCAGACACTCAACACAAACAATATTGTTGATGCCAAGAAGCACTTGTTGAAAAAAAAAATGTGGTATAGCTGTTCCCTGAGTGACTTGTCAGAACCTGATCGATACAGATGAGGATGTTTGCAACCAACCATCACACTGAGCAAGGAGACCACAATAGAGAAATTAGGTGAGGGACTGAAAGATGGGAAGGAAATTACAACCCCATAGGAAGAACAACAATATCAACCAAGTAGATTCTCCAGAGCTCCCAGGGAATAAACCATCAACCAAAGAGTACATATGGAGGGACCCATGGTTCCAGCTTCATGGGGAGCAGAGGATGGCATTGCCTGTCATAAATGGGAGCGAATACCCTTGTTCATGTGGAGATTTGATGCATCAGCAAATAAGAACACTAATGCACTGGGGTGGGAGGAGAAAGGTAGATGGGAGAACATCCTCATAGGAGCTGTGGGAATGAGGAAGGGGATACAGGATTTAACTAAGAAAGATTTAGCTAAGAAAGGTGATAATATTCGAAATGTAAATAAATAAAATAACAAATGAACAAATTACAGAAAAACACAAGTATAAAGTGATTGGGAATGTAAGTTGGTCCAGCCTTGGTGACAGATGAAAACATGTAGATAATACAGCTGACTCCGTTTACAATTTTATGATTGTCTTGTTCTTATATTATTTATTTCATTTTGTCTATCATTTATATTGCAGATGAATTAGGTAAAGTACCTTACTTTGAGTTTTTTTCTCTTTATTATACTAGCTTCTTCAATTCTTTGATTGGGGGTATTATATATAAAGTTTTGATTTTTATTTACCTACAACTTACTCTAGATGCATTTTTAAAACTGTGATGCAGCTAGCCTATGCAAAGGAAGTATAATCATTGAGTTCTCTCATACCTACTAGATATAAACCTTATTGGTCTTGGATAATATTTATAAATATGATAGATTTCATTTTAAAATAGCCTGCATAACAAAAAGATAATACACCAAATACAAGCCCTCCTCTACACTGACTGTATGTGTTAAAATAATACTTGAAATTATATGTCATAAAGCTCATATTTTCATACTTGCATCCAGTTTCACATTAAAAATAATTATGCAAAGATATCATGTTAAAATAATTGGTTTGTTGTATATTCCTTGCTTATAGAATATTTAAGTTTTATAGGCCCTCATGATAATATTTTCTGAAGCATACATGCCTTTCCTAATTTCACATTTTTAGCTCTACTTTGGAAGGTAACAGTTAATCTGTAACAGCTATTTTTGTAAATATACATATATTTGAGACCTTTTACTGTCCTTAAATAAAAGTCATAGATCTTTAACATCTTATTAGATAGATGTTAATGAATAGTTTTTGTGAATAGGAAAATAACATTAGTTTCAAGGAATCTCATGTAAGTATGGATTTATTGACAGAAACTTTGAATGTTATAAAGGATTATATAAATTCCCTATAACCATCTCATCTACTGAATATTAACCCAAAATTTCATTTTTATAATACCTCTGCTAAAAAAATGAACATAGTTGACTCATATCTGAAACTGTTGTTCTTGTTGGTAAAACTTCAATAAATGTACTTTATTTAAAAATCAAAATTGTACAATCAATGTATGATATTATCACCAAATTAATGGAAAGTAAAAAATAACAATTGATCTTTGTTCCCTGTAAATCATTCTTGAACCTCCAGGTGGGTTTAAACCACTATGTGATGTAATTGATTTGAACATCTTTAAGAGTATTTGTGTATAAATAGCTGGAGGCTGGAATAAGAATTCTTATTGTATTCTGAGTCAATACCAGCACTACATCAATAAAGTACAGACACCCTAGAATTTTAAAATCCATCTTCCAAGCTGAGTCTTCAATACATGTGTTCTTCAAATGATAAAAAATAAAATGAATCATAATCTTTTAAGTTTGGAACCTTGCTAAAATAATTCAATGCTTATAAATTAATTCTAAACTTACATTCTTCTGACTTTCTGCTTCAAGAACAAAATAAAGTAAAACTTTGTCGTAATTGACATTAGGCATTTCAAAATGACACTACATATGCCAGTTGTGTCAGATCTCTTTAAATAAAAAATAACTTTTAAAATATCAGTTTGTTTGCAGTCAACTCATTAACCAAAATATTTTTTACAGTTTTGTGAGTTAGCTAAGTGGATACTGGTCATTGCTCCCTCCCTCCCTCCCTCTCTCTCTCTCTCTCTCTCTCTCTATCTCTCTCTCTCTCTCTCTCTCTCTCTCTCTCTCTCTCTCTCCCCCTCTCCCTCTCTCTCATAAATAAATACATGAAAAATATTAAAATGTAAAATATGCATAACAGGGTGGTAAGTTTTTATTCCTAGCACATAAGAAACAAAAATAAGTAGATCTATGTGAGTTCAAAGATAGTATCATCTAATTATGAATTTCCTTCTAGCTAGAGCAATATAGTGAGACCTTACCTCAAAAGAAGAAAACAAAATAAAATAATTATAAAATATGTATGAAAAACATTTCACTGCTGAATCAGTTCAAAAATTATAATTAATACATTTAATATACATTTTTTTTTCATTCAGAGTACAAGATGTAGCATGGGCAACCATCTCATAGAGTAGAAAAGCATGGGGAAGGAAGAAGAATGAAACGGACAGGTTGAAGATTACCTAAAAGAGTTAATAGACCCATTCTACTTCAGGTCATATATCCAAACATTTCTGGACTTCCTTATAAAAATAGCAAAACAAAACAAAAACCAGGAGTGGAATAGGTGGGTATTGAGTTAGCACTATGTCCAGTTGTCTGAGGAACCAACAGACTGATTTGCAGAATGGTTTTACATGCTTGCAATCCCACCAATAATCGAGACATGTTCCTATTTCTGAATATCTTTGCTAGCATCTGCAATCACCTGGGTTTTGATTTTAGCCATTCTGACTGATTTCAGATGGAATCTTAGGGTATATATATATATATATATATATATATATATATATATATATATATATATATATATATATATATATATATATATATATATATATATATATTTCATTTCCCTGATGACTGAGGATGTTGAGCATTTATTTAGGTGATTCTTCTTGGCCTTTTGGTACTTCTCAGTTGAGAATTTTTGTTTAGATCTGCACCCCATCTTTTGTTCTTTTTTTATTGGAAATTGTCTGCTTTTACATTTCTGATGTTTTTCCTTTCCCAAAATCTCATACCTTCCTTGTCCCATTGTTTCCATAAATGTTCTTCCTCTCCCAACCACCTTCTCCCACCCCAGAACCTTGGCTTTCCCCTTCACTTGGAAAATGAGGCTTTGCTGGACCAGAGACCTTTCTTCCCACTGATGTCAGAAAGTGCTAACCTCTGCTGCATATGTACCTTGGGCAATAGGTCTTTCCATGAGAACTCTTTGCTTGGAGTTTTAGTCCCTGGGAACTTGCAGGGTTTGGATGGTTGATAATTTTATTCTTCCCATTGGGTTTTAGACTCCTTCAGTCCTTTCTCTATCTAGCTCCTTCATTGGGGTCCTCGCATTCAATATTATGTATATCTTCCAGCATCCTCTTCAGTATCAATATGGCTCTGTCAGAGCCTCTGAGGAGGCATCCATGTCAGGTACTTGCTAGTAAGTACTACTTGGCATCAGCAATAGTGCTTTGGTTTATTGGGTTTATATGGGGTGTATCCCCAGGTGAGGTAGTTTCTGGATTATCTTTTCTCCAATCCCTGATTCTCTATTTGTTCCTTCATTTCCTCCCATTAATGTTTTGAGATTTCAACACCCTACTCTCTCATCAATGGTTAGATCATTGAAGCAGAAACAGTGCAGAGACACAGTGAAACTAAGAGAAGTTATGAACTAAATGGATTTAACACGCATCTATAGAATTTTCATCCTAAAATGAAAATTTACACTGTTCTCAGCACCTCACCATACCTTCCCCAAAAGTGACCATATAGTCTGTCATAAAACAGGCCTCAACAGATACAAGAACATCAGAACATCAGACTTAACTCATGCACCTTTTCAGATCACCATGGACTAAAATTGTTCTTCAAAAACAAAACAAAAAAACCCCACATAATCATGAAATAAAGACAGAAATAAAAAGCTTCTTAGAATTTAACCAAAATCTTGTCAAAATATATTCAAATATATGGGATACAATGAAAGCAGTGCTAGGAGGACAACTCATATCTCTGAACACTGCCAAAAAAACTGGAGAGTGTATTCACTAACAGCTTGACAACAAACCTGAATGCTCTAGAGCAAAAACAAAGAGACATACCCAAGAGGAATAGTTGGCAGGAAATCATCAAACTCAGCGCTGAAATCAACCAATTCAAAAAAAAAAAAAAAAAAAAAAAAAACACTATGAGAATCAACAAAACCAAGAACTGGTTCTTTGAAAAAATCAAAAAGATTGATAAACCCTTAGCCAGACTAGCTAGAGGTTACAGAGAGAGTATCCAAATTAACAAAATCTGAAACGAAAGGGGAGAAATAACAATAGAAACTGAGGAAATTCTGGAAATCCTCAAATCTTTCTACAAAAGCTATACTCAACAAAACTGAAAAATCTAGAGGAAATGGAAATTTTTTCTAGACAGATACCAGGTACTACAATTAAATCAGGAGTAGACAAACCATCTAAACATTCCCATAACCCCTAAAGAAATCAAAGCTGTAATGAAAAGCATTCCAACCAAAAAATGCCCAGATCAGTTGGGTTTAGTGCAGAATTCTATCACACCTTCATAGAATACCTAATACCAATACTCTACAAAATATACCAGAAAATAGAAACACTGGGAATACTACCCAACTAATTCTTTGAAGCCACAATCATGCTTATTCTTAAACCACACAGAGACCTTAAAAAGAGAGAGAATGTTACAAAGACCATAAAAAGAAACTGAATATTACAAAGACCTTAAAGAAAGAGAATGTTAAACCAATTACCTTTATGAATGTTGATGCAAAAATACTCAATAAAATTCTTACAAACCAAATCCAAGAGCACAGAAAAATAATCATGCAGCATGATCAAGTATGCTTCTTTCTTGAAATGCAAGGATGATTCAGTATATGAAAATACATCAATGCCATTTAGTATACAAATTCAAAGGAAAAAAATGATTATTTCTCTTGATGCTGAGAAAACATTTGACAAAATTCAATACCACCTTATCCTGCAAGTCTTGGAAAGGCCAAGAATTCAAGGCTCATACTTAAACATAGTAAAAAACAATATACAGCAAACCAGTAGCCAACATCAAACTAAATGGAGAAACTTGAAGCAACCCCACTAAAATCTGGGATAAAACAAGAATGCCCACTCTTTCCTTATCTATTCAATATACTAATTAAAATTTTAGCCAGAGCAATCAGATAGCAAAAAGAGCTCAAGGAGATACAAATTGTTAAGGAAGAAGTCAAAAGATCACTATTTGCAGATGATAAGACAGTATCCACAAGTGATCCCAAAAATTTCACCAGAGAACCATTATAACTGAAAAAAAGCTTCAGCAAAGTGGCTACATATAAAATTAACTCAAACAAATCAAAGCCTTCCTCTACTCAATAGACAAACAGGCTGAGAAAGAAATTAGAGAATCAAAACCCTTTACAATAGCCACAAAGAATATAAAACACTTTGGTATGACACCAACCAAGCAAATGAAGGATCTGTATTGCAAGAACTTCAAGTCACTGAAAAATAAAATTAAAGAAGACCACAGAAGATGGAAAAATCTCCCATGCTCATGGATTGGAATGATCAACATTTTAAATGGCCATCTTGCCTAAGGCAATCTACAAATTCAATGTAATTCCCATCAAAATTCTAACTCATTACTTTATAGACATAGAAAGAGACATTTGCAAATTCATTTGGAATAATAGTAAAAAAAACCACAAACACAAGATAGCAAAAAACATTCTAAGCAATACAAAAACTTCTGGGGGAAATCACCATCCCTGACCTCAAACAGTATTACAGTTCAATTTTGATAAATATGGATTGGTATTGTACAGAGACAGGCAGGTAGACCAACGAAATAGAATCGAAGTTCCAGAAGTTAACCCACACAACTATGTTCACTTGATCTTTGAAAAAGGAGCTAAAAACATTCAATGGTAAAAAGACAACCTCTTCAACAAAGGGTGCTGGTTCAACTGGGAGTCAGAATTCAGAAGAATGCAAATCCATCTGTTATTATTTTCTTGTACAAAGCTCAACCCCAAGTGGATCAAAGACCTCAATATAAAAGCAGGTACAGTGAAATTTATAGAATAGAAAGTGGGGAAGAGCTTAGAATAATAGCCACAGGGAAATTTTTCCTGAACAGTACACCAATGGATTATGCTCTAAGCTCAAAATTAGACAAATGGGCCCACATGAAATTACAAATTTCTGTAATGCCAAGGACACTGAAAAAGGAAAATTTAAAAAATACTATAAAGCTAATATTAAAATAACGATCATATATTTAACCCTAATACTGCCACATACTTCTGTGGATGCTCTACTTTCCAAAATTAATGTTCTTTAAAAATTTCTCTTAAAACAACCTGAGTCAAATTAATATTCTTTTCTTAAAAAACAACTTTATTTTACAAAACAAAGATACATGTACAGATTTTAAACATTTTTGCTTAAAATTATACATTTTTGTCAGTACTTTTTTTCAGATTTTAACATAATTTTTACATAAAAATCTATGAATATATTTTTAGTCAGTACTTGATTTTTTTAAAGTTTTGATAGTATGCCTTGGAAACTTAATAGCTACAATGGGCATAAAGTACATGTAAAACATAATGTAACATGGAAATAGTTAAAGTTTTCTTGTTTTGTAAATATTTTTTGTTTTGTTTTGTTTTCTTTATTTCTTGGACTTCATACAGCCTGTGAGTTATTTCTGGGGAAGTGCAAGCCTCTGGGGTTAGCATCCCACTATCAGTGACTGCATATTATGTCTGCTCTTTTGTGACTGGGTTATCTCACTCAGGATGATATTCTCTAGATGCACCCATTTTCTTAAGAATTTGGTTAAGTCATTGTTTCTGGTGGCTGAGTAGTATTCTATTGTGTATATGTACCACAATTTTTGTATCCATTCATCATCTGAAGGACATCTGGGTTCCTTCCAGCTTCTGGCTATTATAAATAGAGCCGCTATGAACATTGTGGTGCATATATCTTTGTTGTGTATTAAAGTGTCTCTGGGGTATATGCCCAGAAGTGGAATAGCTGGGTCTTCCGGTAGTACTATATCCAATTTTCTGAGGTATCGCCAGACTGATTTCCAGAGTGGTTGTATTAGCTTGCAACCCCACCAACAGTGGAGAAGTGTTCCTCTTTCTCAGCAGCCTCGCCAGCATCTGCTGTCATCTGAGTTTTGGATCTTGGCCAATCTGACTGGTGTGAGGTGGAATCTCAGGGTTGTTTTGATTTGCATTTCCCTGATGGCTAAGGATGTGGAGCACTTCCTCAGATGTTTCTCGGCCATTAGGTGTTCCTCAACTGAAAACGTTTTGTTTAGCTCTGTACCCCATTTTTTAATAGGGTTATTTGATTCTCTGGTGTCTAGCTTTTTGAGTTCCTTGTATACCTCAAATTAATATTCTTAATATATGTGGAGATGTATGACCATCCTCCAAATTATGTTCAACCTTTCAGGTATTATGCCATTAAATTACAGTAAAATCATTTTCCTTAGCAAAAGACATGTTTCAATTGCTTAAGTTAGAAATTGGGGCTCTTCTACCCCTTTACATGCTTGCTAGAAAGTTGAGAAATTTGTTCTTGTACAAGTCTTATGTAGGCAATTTAACTCCCATAAAATCAAGATTAGTCCTGTTATATCTAGAAGATAACATTTTCCCTAGTCCTCCTAGTCCCTCTGGCTCTTAAAATCTTTTCACATTCTCTTACATAATTTACCTTGACTTTGAGCGAGGGAATATCATATATATATATATCCCATTTATGGCCTAAGTCTCCATAAATATTGCTTCTGTGAACTCAGAAAAGTTCTGAGTCTCTTTGTTAACTGTTTCCTCTGGACAGAAATGCTTCTCTGAGAAAGACAGAGAGTTGCATTCATCTATGTTTATAGAAATATATATATTAGGCACTTTGATAATATGTTCATTACACAAAATAAATTTAGTTGGTTTACCTCTTGAACACATACCTTTAATGTCTATGAGGTCTTGGCCAGAATTACAGTAACATTAATGTGTCCAGTAGAGTGGGCCTTATAACTACTCAGAAGGAGGTTAGCATTCTACATAATATTTATAACATTATTAAACTCATGATAGTGTCATTTAGCTCACAGGTATCATACCTGAAAAAGACTACTGAAAATATTTTCCATCAGCATATACTGAGAAAATCAGCCAGCATAGAAGAAGCTTCCAGGGCAGTAATAGTGTGATTTCTCCCAGTCCTATTACAAAAGTGTGTGGTTTCTTCAGGAAAAGATGGTGCCATTAAATTTTGATGTGCAAAAAATAGGAATTTTGCTTAATAATTTACTTGTAAACAAATTAGAGTAAAAATAAATGTGTTATATTGATTTTCAATATTTTCCCCAAACAAGAAGGCATCTCAACAAGATCTATCAATAATCCTCTGCTCACAGGAAAACTGAGTTGTTACAGATGTATACTTACTTAACTAATTCCATAAATATTATAGACACCATGGTAAGGTATTATATCATCTGCCAAAAGTAAAATAAATATTAAAGGTGTTTTACACATGTAGGAAAATGGTTGTCCTTGTCCATAACACTAATATTGTAAACAAGAAGGGAATGTCCTCTCATGATAAAGAGAGAAGTATAAAATACCATTTGTAAAGGATTTATTCATTACTAAATTCATTGCAAATTATATCAAGCACAAAACTGTGACAGGTGTCATATGTATAATGTGTCAGACTGTGTTAGCATTATTATCTTAGCCAGGTAATATCAACAGTGCATATTTCAAAGTATAGTGGAGATGACATTACATTACTTATTTGAAACATGAAAGCCAGTTCATTGGTTATTTTTTTTTCTTTGTTGTTTTTTTATTGGAACATAGTTCTATGTGTGTTAATGTGAGACCTAATATCTAATAAACAACTAAAGTTCTTGTGAAACAATAGGCTTCTTTTCCAGAGTGTCTATGTACTTTTATTTCAGATAGAGACCAAAGTGTTGGTAGAATGAAGTTTCAAGTTGTTTCACTGTCAGTGTTAGAGTGTGACTAGAGCACATCATTGCTTTGAGAGTATACAAATCTGTATAGCTATTAGACTAAGGGGTGCCCTAGCTTATCTTCCACTTTGATTGTCTGTATATACTGACAATCCTTCACTGTAGATAAATTCAATTGTTTTCAGGTACGTGTTCACAAACACTAATGAATAACTTCATAGCATAAGGCAGAGGGCTAATCTCTGACACAATACACTCATTTTCAAAGATAACACTTCAAGTTATGGTTTTAGACTAAATGATTTCTTGAGAAATCTGTGGATTTGAGACTCATGGTTGGCCATGCTCTTCATGAGTATATTTATTTTGAAGTCTACCTGCACTGTGAAATCTAAACTATGAATTTTGAATGAGATTTTCATTCAGTGGTAAGCTCAGAACTTTGTCCTTATACTTAAGACTGGGAAGCTGAAACATCCAGCATGGTAATACTAATCATTTCCAGGTTAAAAACATCTTAAAATGAGAGCTTTGGAAATAGCTTTTGCTATCTTTGAAAGATGTTTGGACATCTACTGTAGTCACCATTACTTAGTACAGGTTTCAGCTGTTATGGTATGTAAGTTTAAATCAGGAAAATCTATGTGGAAAAACATGTTTATTGTATGTTTTACTATTTTAGCGTGATACGAATGGTGATGCTGGAGTGTTAAAGTCTCATATGCTGACAGAGTTGATGTGACTCAAAACAAAAAATAGAACACAGGAGACAGGTTCTAATCCTTTGATTCTAATTGTGCGCAAATATTTTCTGAATTTCCTGATAAAACACTATTGATAATGAATGATAAGACATTCAGGACTATACTATTAATGGGAAAGTGTTCCTATAATTCTTCTTAGTTCAGTTCTAGGTGTTTTTAATAAAAATCAACTCTAAATTAATGATGACCCATGTCTGCATGTCATGATAGTGTCGCTATACTGATTAAATGCCACTAACAGATTAGCAGCAGTCCTGGATCTGAGTACAGTGGAGTACTAAAGCAGCATATTTTGTGTAGAAAAAATGTCAACACACTTAGAATTTCTGAAGATTCCTAAAGTTTATAAAGGTTTAGTGTTCAAATGTGACCAGATGTGATTTTGAATACTGTCAACTAGATGGATTAGACAAAGAAATGCCTAGAAAATGAAGAAATTTTTAAAAAGTAGGTTTTAATTAGAAAGAAGAAAGGAAGTCAATACAGAAGGAAGGTTTTAGTTACTTTTCTATTGTTATGAGAAAACACCATTTCTGTCAAGGTCCATTTCCCATGTCCAGTTTTGTTTTTTTGTAGAAATATAATGACTCTGATGTAAAAGTAACTCCCCCCCCCCACCCTGATGTAATAAGCATCTCAAAGTATCACTGCTAAATAAGCTCAAAATTTCTAGTTCTATATCTTATTTTTATTGGTTATTGTATTTATTTACATTTCAAATGTTATTGTCTTTCCCAGTCCTCCCCCCAGAAATCCTCCCTGCTTCTATGAGGGTGCTCCCCTACCTACCCCACAATCATTCCTCCCTTCCCTGGTGTTTCCTTACACTGGGGCATCCAGCCTTCATAGAACCAAGGGTCTCTCCTCCCACTGATGTCCCATAAGGCTATCCTCTGCTATATAAGCTGCTGAAGCCATGTGTACCCTTTGGTTGGTGTTTTAGTCCCTGGAAGCTCTGGGGTTCTGGTTGGTTGATGTTATTGTTTTTCCTATTGGGTTACAAACCCCTTTTGATCCTTCAGTCCTCTCTCTAATTCTTCCATTTGGGACCCTGTACTCAGGCCAGTGGTTGGTTGTGAGCACCTGCTTCTATATTTGTCAGGCTCTCACTGAGTCTTTCAGAGGACAGTTATATAAGTCTCTTGTCACCATGCACTTCTTTGCATCAGAAATATTGTCTAGGTTAGCTGTATATCCAGATGTTTGTTGGCTGGATGTCCAGTTGGGATAGACTCTGGATAAATTTTCCTTCAGTCTCTCCTCCGTACTTTGTCTCCATATTGTCTCCTGTGAGTATTTTGTTTCATCTTCTAACAAGAACTAAAGCATCACTACTTTGATTGTCCTTCTTCTTGAGCTTCATGTGGTCTGTGAATTGTAGCTTGGGTACTCTGAGCTTTTGGGCTTATATCCACTTATCGGTAAGTACATACCATGTGGGTTCTTTTGTAGATGGATTACCTCACTCAGGATGATATTTTCTAGTCCCATTTATTTGCATAAGAATTTCTTGAAGTCATTGTTTTTAATAGCTGATCAGTACTCCATTATGTAAATCTGTCATATTTTCTGTATCCATTCCTCTGTTGATGTATATCTAGGTTCTTTCCAGCTCCAAGTTATTAGAAATAAGGTTATTATCTGAAATCTGGCTGGCTGCTTTCTTCTAGCTTAATCTGCATTCCAACCTAACTAATTCAGACTGTAGTCTCTCTGATTTTGACTTTTTTTATCTTGTTTGAACTGCTTCTGACCTGCACAGAACTCGTTAACTTCCTGAACTGTACTCAGCTGACTGACTCCACTGTAATGCCTGAACTCAGTGCAACTGTACTCAGTGACCTGACTTACCCTGCACTGCTCTCTGAAACCCCCTATCTTTCTCATTTCTTCTGAGAATTGGGTGCATCCTATCTCTGACTCATTCTATCAAATGTATTTCTCATTCATCATTTTGTTTGCTCTTTTTGATATTGTCATTTGAGATTAAATTTGAGTACTAAAGGTATGTAGGTATTATAGCCAGAGGGATTAAAGATTTGGCATTCTATTTGGATCATTGAGACCTAGAAAGTCTTTGGATATGTTCTCTTGCTAGAGCAGCTATGTTGCTGGCATGTTCTATACTCTGGCAGGTCCAATGTCTTAGTATTTCTAATGCAATCCAGGCTTTATATTCAGATGTTGACGCAATGACATCACATGGCCTCTTGCCACCTCAAGACCTTTTATTCAGAGACTGCCCTGCCACATACTGCCTGTCCTCAAATATTTTTCTAAATCCCACACCTCGTCTAATGGCATAGCATTCTTGATTTTGAAGCAAGAGCTACATGAATGACACTAAAATGTGAAGTTGCTGACTTGGCATGGAATTTGGCCCCACTGAGTAACATTTATGGCATCATTTCCTAGTAGTTACTTTTTAAGAGTAGAAATATTCTTAAAACTTTTACATTTATAGGTTAGAAGGTTATTGAGGTGGGGTCTAGTGTTGAAGGTATCATTCTCCTCATTCTATTACAGCTTGAGTCCTTGTTCTCTTTCAGCAAAACCCTTCCTCTAACATTAAAATTTCTGGTATTTTGTTGTTGTTGTTGTTTTTAAGTTGTTTTTTGTCCTGCTCAAGAAAAAAAAATGTTTGTTTTCTTTTGCCTAACTTGATCTTTTGGTATTATAAATGTTCATAAGAGTCCTTATTTAAAACCCTGATAGCATCAATATTAGTCTGTCTTAAAATCTTCTCTCACAAAGAAAATAGCACTTTAAAATTTATAATTTATGGTCAGACAAATTCTTTGTAAAAAGTTTGGCATTAGAAAGCAGATACAGAAACTAGTAGCCAAACATTAGGCCAAGCTCAGGGAGTCCTAATGAAGAGTGTGAGGAAGGACTGGAACAGTGAGAGATATTAAGGATAGCACAAGAACGCATGCCACAGAATCAACTAAGCAGGGGTTATAGTGGCTTGCAGAGACTGAAGTGACAATCAGGGAGCCTAGATGGGTCTGATATACATCCTCTGGGAATATTCTATGTTTAAATATCTTGGTGTTCTTGTGGGACTCCTAATAGTGATGTTTGAGGTGTCTTTGACTCATTTGCCTGTATTTGGAGCCCTTTCTCTCTTACTGGGTTGCACATCTAGACTTCACAAGGAATTATCTGCCTAGTCTTATTGTAATTCTTTAGGACATGTTCAGTTCTTTTCCCTGGGAGGACAGTTTTTTTTTTTTTTTTTTTTTTTATCTAAACAGAAAGATATCCAGGGTGGGGTGCCTGGACTGGGAACACTGGAGGAAAGAAAAACAGTGGTCTTGGTGGAATATGTGAGATATGAATATATGAATAATTAATAAGCAAACAGACAACTAAGATACAAAAGTCATAAAAGAATGTAGTATGATGAAAAAAAAAACCTTTCATATTAAAGTTGGATACAACAATTTAAGAGGAGAAAAGGAGTCCCAAGAAAAGGCAAAAGAAGCATACCCATTTGTTCTCATAGTTAGGAGTTCCATAAAAATTCTAAGCCACTTTAATATAAATGTAAAGGACATGGCGTGGAGCAGTTTAGGACCTATGCTAGTTGCTGCAGTGTCTTTGAACTCACATGCACCTTGCTTTGTTGATTCAGTGGGTGGTATTTTCCATGTGTCCCTGATTCCCTCTGATTTATGCTCTTTCTGATGCCTCATTTGCAGGATACCTAAGCTCTGAGAGGAGAGCTTTGATGGAATCTTCCAACTTAGACTTTCTTTCCACATAATCATTAGGAATAATTTTGTTGTTATTTTATACCAGTACTCCTTAATTTTACATTAAGTCTCTGGGCTATCTAATCTCTGGTTCTGGGTTACCCAAGCAGTGTTGTGTATGGGTTCCTTCTCCTGAAATACACCTTAAGTCAAATCAGATATTTCTTGGCTACTCCCACAAGTTCTGTATCAGAATTGTCCTAGCATATTTTTCAGGCTGGAGAGATTTTTTCAACAGAGACAATAACAGAAAGCCACAATTAGTCAAAATAAGGTGAAAATATTAGACATTGTGTGCTTGCATTAGCTAATTTTATGTCAGCTTCACGTAAGCTATCATTACTTGAAAGGAGGGCAGCTCAACTGAGAAAATGCCCCCATAAGATCTGGCTGTAATATTATTTTTAATTAGTAATTCATAAAGAAAGAGCTAGACTATTGAGTGTGGTATCATTCCTGGAGCTGTTGGTCATGGGTTCTATAAGAAAGAAGGGTCTGCAAGCCATGAGAAAATATCTAGTAAGCAGTATACACTATGGCCTCTGCATCAGATCTTGCATCTAAGTTCTTGCCCTGTTTCACATTTCCTGTCCTGACTTCCTTCAGTAATAGACTATTACCTAGAAGTATAAGCTCAAATAAGCCTTTCTTCCATAAGTTGCTTTCGTCTTGGCATTTTATCACAGCAATAGTATCTCTAACTATGACGAGCCCAACCCAAATAAATACATGTGCAACCCACCCCTACAACTAAGGTTCAGTGAATATCACAGAAGACATGTCAAAATGAGTGTATGACAAAAAGTACGAGGGGATCTGCTGTAAGATCATGTCTTCTAGATATGACTGGAAGCTTGGAAGATAGCAGTGCTGAGAAAAATGCATGCTGTGGAAGCCTAGCATAAAAGACTTTAGATGGAAATTATATTAGCAACTGGGCTAGTGCCCATTTTTCGTGTAGGAGATATGTTTGGGAAAGGTTGGTGCTGTGCCCTTGTTGGAGGAAATGTGTCACTGGCAGTAGGCACTGAGATTTCAAAAAGTGGTTTCATTCCTATGCTTTCTCTCGGTCGTCTTTCTGTAGATTATGATGTGAATTCTCAGATGTTTCTGCATGTCTTTGTTTTGGCATGTCACAGCATCCAAAAATTTAAGCCAATTAAATATTTTATTTTTATTACTTTCCTTTGTCATGGCATATTGGAACAACAGTAAAGAGACTAATATGTTATATAAAGAGTTAAGGACAGGAAATGGATAGAGAACATGAGGAAGGTTACCATAGGAGAGATTGGAGGTAAAAGAAAGAGGTAGAGGGATGTAATTAGATTTTCTTTAAAATTAAGAAAAAGAAATAACATCTTTAGGTGTGGTTGTGAGGGTAGTCCCAGCATTATTTGAGTAACAAAAACCTGCATAATATTCAAATGATCATGGGGGTTCCCAGTCCAATTTTGATATCTTCAACACAACATTTATGCCCTTGATGCACAGCATCAAATAAAGCAGACTACGGTCTGTGCATATAAAAAGATTTACATTGTATTTGTGATGGGTGTGAAACAAATATTAAATATGACATGACTTCACTTAGCCTATCAAGAGAGAAAGTAATAAATAGAATGAAAAGTAGTAAGATATGGCTAGTGGGGTCTTGGTTTAGTTAGGGAACATCGTTTTTATTTTGAATCAATCAGAATAAAAGGTCCTCATTGCACAGGCCAGTTGCAGAGACCACCATTCTCTAAGCAAATAATAAAGATAGCTCAAATGCCTTACAGGGAAGTTTACAAAGGTCAATGTGTTCCTGAATAGGGATAGAGAGCCAAATTTAAAAAAAAAAAAAAAAAAAAAAAAAAAAAAAAAAAAAAAAAAAAAAAAAAAAAAACAAGCATTAATCAGGGGTATTGATGTCATGATAAAACACCATAAGCAAAAGCAACTTGGGAAGAAGAGTGTTTATTTGGCTACCTACAATGGGCTGTGTTCTCCCCCATAAATCACAAATTAAAAAAATGCCCTATAGGCTCGCCTACAGCAGTTTTGTGTAAGCACTTTCATAATTAAATCATCCTCCTCTTTGATGATTCGTGCCCATGCAATTTGACATAAAACTAGCCAACATAGTAGATGATTTTGGTTACTAAGGAAGTACTTTACTATTGTACATAATCACTAAACCATATGTAGTTGTCTTTGAATCTCTCCCATTTTGATCTAAGTAATATGAAATGAAGTTGCAGTTCTATGAATAGGAGTAAAATGATCATTTGCAGTAGTAGGGCTACTCTGCTGTATTAAGACTAAAGAGAATTTGAACACACATAAATCTAATGTAGAATAGAGAAAAAATGGCTCAGACTTTAATTGCTATCTTTGATTACCTCTCTGACTTTAAGCAATTTCTTTAATCTTTTTTCTGAATAACAATATCCTTATTTTCTAAAGTAATAAATTACCTAAAATAATAGGCTTCTGCCAGGTTATTATCTAAAAAATTTAAATAAAACAACTGAGAACTTTGCAAAATATAAATTCATATTTAATATCCTGAACTTGGAATTTTATGAGTGAAAAATACTGACTTATATTAATTTAAATAATTGAGAAATAAAATGATAGCAAAATTAAGTTCTATTTCTGACTTTTCATTTTGACTTACTATCTCATCTTTGTTAAATACATTTATCTGAGCTGAGCTTCAATATTATCATTTGTTACAGTAGAAGATTATATAAATTAAATTATGAATCAAATTTTCAGCATTTCTTGTAAGTCTAAGTTTCTTCTTCTATGCTTTAAATTAAAGATACTAAAATTCTTTTTATGCTTCAAATTTTCCATTTGATATTTTATGTTTTCTATTAGGAACCTTTTTAAACTTTGCTCTTAACCTATTACACACTCTTTAATGCATTTAAAAATTAGAATGTATTCTTCAGAATATATAAATTCTCATGTAGTTCCAGGAAAGACCATTTCCCAACATTGAAGGACCAAGAACTTCAATGGACATTCTGTTCTCCATTTTCTCTCTATATTATTCTTCTGATGTATCTCATCAATTTTTGTTCTAAGATGGAAGGTTGTGCTTTATAGATCTTTTGACTCTTTATTCTATTACTTACCAGACCTTAGATGATCTCCCATCTATATGATACATATTAGCTGTAGATTATTATTTAAATAGATATATCTATTATTTCTCAAGAATTTCAGACATATTAAAATGAACAATTGACAATTGACTTGTCCTATGAAACTCCAGTGGATGATCCTTATATTCTTTAAATGATACAGTGGTAATATGATCATATTTAGACATTAAATTTTATTTTTCTTTTTATACTTTGTAAATGGAAACCATACTTCTGTTTTAGTAAAAGATAAGTTCATGAGTTTAGCTCATCAAAATTTTCATTAACTTTTGGAAGTGAAAAGGGACAGCCAGTAAGACAATGAAGTAAGATATGCAAGATCTTTGTTGTATATATAGACAAATTAGTATGTATTTTATGAAGTTAGATGGGTTTGGTAGGTATATGCTTAAAATTGTTTGTTTAATTATAATTGATTAATTTTTGAGATTATAATATAGGTATCACATTTCTCATTTCTCTTTCCTCCCCCCAACCATCGTTTGCCTCACTCTCAAAATCATGGCTTCTATTTAAAGTTAATTTTTGTTTATATACCCCTACTTCCTCTTGGGGATTTGAGATGAGGTGGGGTGGAATTAGGCACAGACTCTCGGAGCAAGTCAGAATACCACAACATAAACTCTACTGCAAGCTTATTTAATAATCCTCTGAGGAGTCCTTTATACCTTCCACCTGAGTCCAATTCTTCCCAGGGAAGCATTTCTTCCATGCAGCAGTTCCTAATTTGCTGGCATTGGCATCAGCAATGCTTAATCTCTCTGCCAGTCTTCATTAGGTCCTGATGAATAAGTTGCTATGGGGATGTGCTACCTTGAGAATTTACACAGAGATGGCTTCTGCCATCCCTCTTTCACCTAAATATACCCCGTTAAGTTTATAGAAGATTAGTCATATGTATTTTTCCAGAACTGAGCATTTGGAACTAAACAACTAATTGCTGTGTTATTTCTTAGGGATGACTATTTCTTGTGATCTCAGAATTTCTTAGATGGCTGTGTAGATCTTAGTATTGGGTTAAGGATTTTTGTATGATTCCATCTGTTTCAACAAGTGTATTGTTGCCTTCTTGTTCAGCTAATTTTTGGGGAGGCATGTCATTGAAACTTTATTGTTGCAGATCCTGACATTTTACTACACAAATGTCCCACATCAAATACTCTGATCCTCTGGTTCTTATAGTATTTTTCATTAGCCCTCAGTACTTGGCTAATTTTTAGTCCCAGGCATGGTTTCCTCTTGTTGAGCAAGTCTTTAGATCAATTTCAGATCGGTTGATTACTGCCAAGTCATGTGTACCACAATTGCACCCTTAAGTTTGTAGTGCCATCTGGTTGTTGTTGTGGTTCATATGTGTCATAGTTTGGTAGGACTGTTGCTTGGAAGCTTGTGTGCAGGCTACCTTGTTGTATTATGAAAGCAACTCCTCTGGCTGGGGGTATTTAATACAGTTCCCTTTTCAAAGGTTTGAAAGGTTCTATGCTTGCTACTAGAAAAGCATTCAACAGTCTTACCAAACTGTGAGTCTATGTGATACATTGAAATTGGCTTGCCATTATATGTCTAATGATGTAGTAGTGGCACTGATATAGTGGGAGAAATCAGTTTCTGATAGAACTCATACCTGGTACTGTTATCTGGTTCCAAATCCCATCTCCACCTAAGTCATAGGGTAGAACCTAAGACACTACTAAGTGGCCAGAAAACAAACAAACTAACAACAATAACAAATAAACAAATAACAAAAACAAACCTGTATCCTGAGTTCTTACCATTATAACAATATATGACAGAACTTGTTACCAGATAAGCTCCATTTTACAGTAGATGGCAATTAATCCAGAAGCCCACACCTAATCAACATGCAGAGAATAAGACTGTTGAGTGCTCAGTTATAAGTGGAATCTCAGTGATACACTATCTTTCATGAAAGATTTGTGAACCATTACAGAAGATGAGGCAGGAATATTATAAGAGCCAGAGATAGTATATATCTGAAACAAAACAGAATTTTAATGGCATAGCATGACAAGGCAGTTATATACAAGAACCCATAGCTGCTACTAAGTAAATTCTTTAAGATGAGAATAAAATCAGATCAACATGGCTTCCAGCATAGAAAAGAGAAATCGTCATGAAGATCCAAAACAAAGAGCTATTGACAATTGATGGCCTCAGGTAGTATAAGAGTCCCATTCCCAAGCCACAATTACTCTCACACCTAAACCACACAAAGACACTACAAAGAAAAAGAACTTCAGACCAATTTCTCTCAAGAACATCAATGCAAATATACTCAATAAAATTCTTACAGACAGAATACAAAAACAAATCAGAACAATCATCCACCATGACCAAGTCTGCTTTATCCCAGGGATGCAAGGATGTTTCAACATAGGAAAATTCACCAACGTAATCCACCATGTAAACAAACTCAAAGGAAAAACAAAAAACACATGATTTTCTCACTAGATGCTGAGAAAGCATTTGCCAAATTTCAACACCCCTTCATGATAAAATTCTTGGAAAGATCAGGAATCCAAGGTCCATACCTAAACATAGTACAAGAAATATACAATAAACCAGTAGCCAACATCAAACTAAATGGAGAGAAACTTGAAGAAACCCCATTAAAATCAGGGGCTAGACAAGGCTGCCCATTCTCCCCCCTATAGTACTGGAATTCCTTGCCAGAGCAATTAGACAACAAAAGGAATTCAAAGGGATTCACAATGGAAATGAAAGTCAAAATATCACTATTTGCAGATGATATGATAGTATACTTAAGTGATCCAAACATTCCACCAGAGAACATAAAAGTAATAAACACCTTCAGCAAAGTGGCTAGCTATAAATTTAACTGAAACAAATAAGTATCCCTCATCTACTCAAAGTATAAGCAGGCTGAGAAAGAAATTAGGTAATTGACACCCTTCATAATAGTCACAAAGACTATAAAATATCTTGGTATGACCATAACCAGTAAGTGAACGGTCTGCATTATAAGAACATCAAGACTCTGAAAAAGTACATTGAAGAAATTCTCCAAAGATGGAAAGTTCCCACTTGCTCATGAATTATCAGGAACCACATTGTAAAAATGGCCATCTTGCCAAAAGTAATCTGCAGACTGAATCCAATCCCCATCAAAATTTCAACTCAGTTCTTCATAGAGTTAGAAAAAGCAATTTGCAAATTCATCTGGAATAAAAGTAACCTAGAATAGAGAAATCTATTCACAAGAACAAAAACACTTCTGGTAGAATCACAATCCATGATCTCAAGCTATATAACAAAGCAATTGTGATTTTAAAAATGCATGGTATTGATACAGAGATAGTCAGATAGATCAATGGAAAAGAACTGAGGACCCAGAAATGAACCCACACACCTATTACTTCATCATTAACAAAGGAGCTAAAAACATTCAACGGAAAAAGGACAGCCTCTTCAACATATAGTGTTTGTTCAATTGACAGTCAGCACGCAGAAGAATGCAATTTGAGCCTTTCATATCCTCTCGTACAAAGCTCAAGGCTAAGTGGTTCAAAGATATCCACAAAAAATCAGGTACACTGAAACTATTAGAAGAGCTATGACTTTTCCTCTCAATACTGCTTTCATTACATCCCATGAATTTGGGTATGTAGTGGTGTCATTTCCATTAAATTCTAAAAGATCATTGATTTCTTTATTTATTTTTCCTTGACCAACCTATTATTGAGCAGAGCATTATTCATCTTCCATGTGTCAGTGGGATTTTTGTTGTTTTTGTTGTTAATAAAGACAAACCTTAGTCCATGGTGATATGATAGGATGCATGGGTGTGTTTTGATCTTTTTGTATCTGTTGAGGACTGTTTTGTGACCCACTATATAGTCATTTTTAGAGGAGGTACTGTGAGGTGCTGACAAGAAGGTGTATTATTTTGTTTTTGGATGAAATATACTGTATATGCCTGTTAATTCCAGTTGGTTCACAATCTCTGCTAGTTTTGCTGTGTCTCTGTCCAGTTTCTGTTTCCATGAACTGTCCATTAATGAGACTGGGATGTTGAAGTCTCCCACTATTATTGTTTGTGGTATATGTTTCGAACTTTATTACAATTTCTCTTATAAATGTGGGTGCCCTTGTATTTGAAGGATAGATGTCCAAGATTGTCAGTTCATCTTAATTGATTTTTTCCTTACCTTTTTTGATAACTGTTGGTTGAAGATCTATTTTATTTGCTATTTGAATGGCTACTCCAGCCTGTTTCCTGGGCCTATTTGCTTGGGAGATTATTTTCCCAGCCTTTTACTCTGATCTAGTGTCTGTCATTTTTTCTGAGATGAGTTTACTGTAGAGAGCGAAATGCTGGATCCTGTTTACATATCAAGTCTGATAGTTTATGTCTTTTTATTGGGGAATTGTGTCCATTGATGTTAAGAGAAATTATGGAATAGTGATTTTGTTTCCTGTTATTTTTGTTGTTAGATGTGGAATTATGTTTGTGTGCTTTTTTTCTTTTGTATGTTTGTTTGTTTTTTAATTAATTTATTTTATTTTATTTTATTTTTTGCTTTTTCTAGGATGCAGATTCCCTCCTTGTGTGGGATTTTTCTATTTATCATCCTATGTAGGGCTAGATTCTGGATTTGTGGACAGATATTGTATAAATTTGGTTTTGTCCTGGAATATCTTGGTTTCTCCATCTATGGTAATTTAGATTTTTGCTGGATATAGTAACTTGGACGGGCATTTGTTTTCTCTTAGTGTCTGTATGATGTCTGTCCAGGATCTTCTAGCTTTCATAATCTCTGTTGAGAGTTCTGGTATAATTCTGATGGGTCTGCCTTTATAAGTTACTTGTATTATTTTCTGTACTGCTTTTATGAGTCTTTCTTTTTTTCGAATATTTGTGTTTTGACTATTATGTGTCAGGAGGAGGTTTTTTTTTTATTTTTCTGGTCTATTTTATTTGGAGTTCTGTAGGCTTCTTGTGTGTTCATGGTCATCTCATTCTTAAGGGCAGGGAAGTTTTATCCTATGATTTTGTTGAAGATATTTACTGTGCCTTTTAGTTGATATTCCTTGCCCTCTTCTACACCTATTATCCTTATGTTTGGTCTCCTCATTGTTTCCTGAATCTCCTGGACATTTTGGGTTAGGAGCTCTTTGGTATTTGCATCTCCTCTGATTGTTTTGTCTATGTTTTCTATGTTGTCTTTGGCCCCTGTGACCCTTTCTTCCATCTCTTTTTGTGTTTTCTTTATTACTTCTATTTCTGTTTTCAATTCCTTTATCTGTTTGGTTGTGTTTTCCTGTAGTTCTTTGAGTGATGTTTTTTCTGGTTCTCCTGTAATTATTTAAGGGAGTTATTATGTGCTTCTCCAAGATCTCAATCATCCTCATGAAGTATGATTTCAAGTCTGAGTCTTGTTTTTCTCGTTTGTTTGGAAATCCACTACTTGCTGTGATGGGAGAGCTGGGTTCTCATGTTGCCAGGTTGTCTTGGTTTCCATTGCTTGGGTTCTTACGGTTTCCTCTTGCCATCATGCTATTTGTGAATATAGGTGATCTTATTGTCTTCCAGTGGAGCTTATATCTCCTATGGATCCTTCTGCTTAGGATGAAAAGTGTTCATTTCCATCTTAGGAACTTGTGTGTGGGCAGACAGCAGGTCCGGATGTAGCTGGGCCTGGTCTGGTCTTGAGTAAGAATTGTGCACCCCAATTCAGTTCATCTGCTTGAACTACAAGAGTTTTGTGCAGCTTTTTCCAAGGAAGAATGTGGGTAGAATAATTTGATTCACCTGCTTTGGATGGAAAGCTTTCTTGCCACTCTTCTGAGCACCCAGGGACTTGTGTGTGGACAAGCAGCTTTTCCAGGTTCACCTGGGCCAGGTATGACTCTTCTGCTTAGGATGAAAAGTGTTCTGTTCCTGCCTCTCTTCAGAGCTCCCAGGCACCTGAGCTTGGACAGGCCTCCTATCCAGATGCAGCTGGGCTGAGTCTTCATCTTAGCCATTCTGACTGATGTAAGTTGGAATCTCAGGGTCATTTTGATTTGCATTTTCCCGTTTACTAGTTATGTTGAGCATTTCCTTAGGTGCTTCTCAGCCAATTGAGATTCTTCAGGTGAGAATTCTCCTTAGCTTTGTACTCCATTTTTAATAGGATTATTTTCTTCTCTGGAGTTTACCTTCTTTAGTTCTTTGTATATTTTTGATGTTAGCCCTCTAACAGATGTTGGGTTGGTAAAGATCTTTTCCCAGTCTGTGGATCTCTGTTTTGTCCTATTGGCAGTGCCTTTCACATTAGAGAAGCCTCAATTTTATGAGGTCTTATTTGTCAATTGTTGATCTTAGAGCATGAGCCATTGATGAACTGTAGATAGCAACTAGAAGGTCCCACATGCTAGTGATACAAGAGGTTCCCAGGACACAACAGAGAGGACATAAGCAGAAATGCTGAACAAAGGAGAGACAGAGTCTGTAGAGACCATATCTAGTGGATATGCATGACCCCTGTTTTAGAGATGGGTTCACCCACCCACATAAAAATATTAGTCCAGAATTACTTCTGTCAAAAAGAAATGCAGGGATAAAGATTGAAACAGATACTGAAGTAAAGGACATTGAGTGACAGCCCCTGCCCCTGTTCCTAGGGATCTATCACATATGGAGACACCAAACCCAGACATCATTACTGATGCCAAGAAGTACTTGGTCACTGTATCCTGATATGCATATCTCCTGAGAGGTTGTGCCAGAGAGTTACTGATACAGATGTGAAAGTATGCAGAAGAAAAGAAAAGAAAGGAAAATAGTCCTGTGTATGGGGACTCCATGGGTACTTATGGCAACTCCATAGGAAGTATAACAATATCAAGCAATGGGATCCCCCAGAGGTCCCAGGAATTAATCTACCAACTAAAGAGTACACATGGCAGGACCCATATCTCTAGCTGGATATGAAGCCGAGGATGGCCTTATCTAGCATAACTAAGTTGGTCCTGTGGAGGTTCCATGACCAAGGTTAGGGGAATGCTAGGGATGTGAGGCAGGAGTGGGTAGGTGGGTGGGGGAACACCTTTATAGAGGTAGAGGGAAGGAATAAAAGATTTGTGGAAGGGAAACATGGATGGGGGATAATACTTGAAATGCAAATAAAATAACCAATAAAAATGAAAAAAAGTTACTTTTATACCAAGCATACTTTTTTCACACCTAAAGACAGAATATACAGTATTTATTAGAATAGAAGGGAAGCTTTCCAAAAAGAAGGTAAGAAAAAGTTTTACATGCAAGATAAGGAAATGCTTGAAAGATATTGAAAAAAGAAAAAAAAATAAGAATAAAGTACATGTAAAACAAAATGTAACATGGAAATAGTCAAAGTTTTCTTCGTGTGTATAGATTAAACATAATTATTTATTCAATACCAAAAAATGCCAAAAGGCTATCTTCTTAGCTCTTGAGTTATTAACAATTTAAGGTCTAGGTGTGCCCAACTCTGATGTTGTGCTATATACTTGTTGTTGCTGTTTTGTTGTTGTTGTTGTTGATTTTTGAAGGACTGAGGCTTCCACATTTTGGTCTTTCTTTTTTTGAACTTCATATGATCTATGAACAGATTCTTGGGTATTCAGTGCTTTCTGGGGCTAGTATCCAATTATCAGTGACTGCATATTGAAACTAGTAATATTTCAATGGATACTATCAATCCTTTAAAAAAATCAAGGACTAACAAAAATATATTCATATAGTTTTATTCCAACATGCTTTTAACAAACTGTACATGTATGTCCCTTTTTAAAAATAAAGTTGTAAGTAAAAAAATGAAATACAATAGATGTGAAGACAAAAGAAGAAAAAATTAAAGCAGTTGGGCTAGAAATTCATAATTTTGACTCATTAAATAAGAATAATGAATTATTTGAATAATCTCATCATTTGTGAGAAAGGGACAAGATTTGTGCTAGTTCATTTCTATCATGGGCTGCTCAGTATGAGTTTGTCTCAAAAACTATATTCACAATGAAGAAAATACATAGATATGGATATATTAATCATAATTTAAGAAAAATTAATCACTTATGACAACAAAAATAAAAGCAGACAACATTATAATAAGTGTAATATGCCATGCCTTCAAACTTTCCATATTTTATACCTAATCTATTCCGTCTACAAAAACCAAATTTAATGAAATAGAAAGCAAGATGATTAGGTACTAGAGGATGGAGAGCTCAAGAAAGAGGTGTAGTTTCAAGAATACAAAATTTCAGTTAGAATAAATTTTTCCAGGTGATCTTTGCACAGCATGAAACTATTCAAAATGATGTAATATATCTCAAATTCTCTTCATAAGTAGATTTTAAATATTTTCATAATGAAGAAATCATAAGTAACTCTTGAGCAAATCAAAGCAAGATAATGAAATAATACCATCCTGAGTGAGATAATTCAGACCCAAAAAGACATGCATGTTATGTACTCATTAATATGTGTATTTGACAGAAAAAATATAGAATATCCAAGATACAGTCCACAGGACTCAAAAATGTCAACAAGCTAAATAACCAAAAGTGGGATGCCTTGGTCCCAGTTGGAAAATAGAAGAAAGCAACCATAAGTGGGGAAAGACTGAGTAACCTGGGAGGGAAATGGAATGGGAGAGGGGGGAACATGATTTGATGGGAAAAAAAAACTGAAGCACTGAGGGCCAGAAGAAAGAATGGAAACAGGTGAACAGAGAAGATAGGATGTAGATAGGACCCTTTAAAATGTACCAGAGTCTTGGGAGGAAAAATACCCTAGGAACTCAAGGGGCAGGGCACGATGTAACGCTCTACAGTGGAGAGGGGAAACTTGTAGAGCCTGCCTCCAGCAGAAAGACAGGGCATCAAGTTTGGGATAGGGTTGCTATCCCATAGTCAAAACTGAACAATAAGTGTTCCTGTCTGAAAGAACTGCAGTAATGGAAATGGAGAAGGGCCAGAGGAAAAAAAGGTCCAGAGACAGACCCAAAGTGGAATCGAGCTCAAGGGGAGTCCCCATGGCCTGACACTGTTACTGAGGCTATGGAGAGCTCAAAATAAAGGCTCTACTATGAGTGCCCTCAGAAAGACCCAATAAACAACTAAAAGAGTCAGATGCAGATATTTTAACCCAACCAACCAACAGAAGCAACTGACAACTGTCGTTGAATTCTCAATTGAGGAATATTGAATGGCTGAGAAGCATCTAAGGAAGTGTTCAAAATCATTAGCCATCAGGGAAATGCAAATCAAAACAACCCTGAGATTCCACATCACACTAGTCAGACTGGCCAAGATCCAAAACTCAGATGACAACAGATGCTGGCGAGGTTGCGGAGAAAGAGGAACCCTTCTCCACTGTTGGTGGGGTTGTGAATTGGTACAACCATTCTGGAAATCAGTCTGGCGGTTCCTCAGAAAATTGGACATAGTACTACCTGAAGGCCCAGTTATTCCACTTCTAAGCATATACCTCAGAGAAGCTCCAACATACAACATAGACACATGCACCACAATGATCATAGCAGCCTCATTTATAATAGCCAGAAGGTGGAAAGAACCCAGACATCCTTCAGTCGATGAATGAATGGATACAAAAATTGTGGTATATTTACACAGTGGAGTACTACTCCGTTTTCAAAAATAATTACTTTATGAAATTCCTTTTTTTTTAAACTTTATTTAAAAAAACAAACATAAAAGAAAAAAATTTAAATATTTTTGCATAAATGTGTACAAATACAATTGTGTCAGTGCTTGGCTTTTTTTTTTTTTTTTAAGGTTTCTGTTTCCTGCTATTATTGCTTTTATAGGTTGAGTTGTGTCTGTGTCTCTTTCTTCTTTTGGTTTTCTTGCTTGGGAGTTTTCTTGTTTTTACTAGGATGTAGTTCCCCTCATTGTATTGGGTTTTCCACCTAAAATTCTTTGTAGTGCTGGGTTTGTGGTCAGATATTGTGTAAATTTAGATTTGCCTTGAAATATCTTCATCTCTCAATCGATGGTAATTGATAGTTTTGCTGGGTATAGCAGCTTGGGCTGGCACTTGTGCTCTCTTAGGTTCTGCATGATGTCTGTCCAGGCTCTACTAGCTTTCACAGTCTCTTTTGAGAAATCGGGTGTGATTCTGATTTGTCTGCCTTTATATGTTACCTGACCTTTTTCCCTTACTGCTTTTAGTATTCTTTCTTTGCTTTGGGCACTTGGTGTTTTGACTATTATGTGTCAGGAGTAATTTCTTTTCTGGTCCAACCTATCTAGAGTTCTTAAGGCTTCTTTTATGCTCGTGGTCATCTCATTCTTAAGGGTTGGGAAGTTTTCTTCTTCAATTTTGTTGAAGATATTTACTGTGCCTCTTAGTTGATATTCTTCTCCCTCTTCTATTCAAATTATCCTTATGTTTGGTCTTCTCATTGTGTCCTGGACATCCTGGACATTTAGGGTTAGGAGCTTTTTGGTTTTTGCATCTTCTCTGACTTTTTTGTCTATGTTTTCAATGTTGTCTTTGGCCCCAGTGATTCTCTCTTCCACCTCTTGTAGTCTGTTGGATATGCTTACATCTGTGACTCCTGATATCTCTCTGCCGCCTAGCTGCTTGGATTTCCTTCTTACCAGGCCTTATCCTTTGGGAACTGCTGGTCCAGTGACTTTATGAAATTCTTTAAAAAATTGATGCATCTAGAGAACAATTTAAATACATAAAATTGTTTTTACTTATGCAATTCATTTTCCCCTTAGAGTATGTGTATGTTTATCGAGTCATCTTGCTGACCTTGACTTTTAAATTCCTTAAGTGTTTCGCTTATCTCTGTTTTTAATCAAGGACTGAAATATTAGTAATTTTTAAATCAGTCTAATAACCTAAAATTTTACATTAAAACAATCTTTACATTAAACTACAGTAAGAAATTAAAACTTATTCTTTTTATAAATTTCTAAAATATTTTATTTTAATTCTATAACATTCACCTGTATAGGATATTAATTTTATTTGAAGATATACCCCCAAATTTTAACATTCTCAACAATTTATTAAGTATAATTCAAAAGAATACTATAAGGCTAATATTTCATAACCTAACTATCAAACTATAAATGAATATACTAATTTGTTAGACTGTTGCTGTGATAAATACCTTGACAAAATGCAATTTATAGAGGAAACAGTTTATCTGCCTTGCATTTTTTGAATATAGATGATCATTAAGGAAACTCAGAGCAGAAACTCAAACAATAACAGAGGTAGACAACGTGGAGGTAAGTGTATACTGGATTTTTCCCTGTTGCATCTTCATCTTTTAATATACAGATCAGAGCCATCAGATCAAAATTGGTATTACCTACAGTGGGATGGAACCCATACAATAAATATTCCTTGCATCAACTATACATTCCACAGATCAGCCAATCGAATGGAGGCCATTCCTCAACAGGGGTTCTCTGTTCCCACTTGGCTTTAGCCTGTGTCACTATAGGCAATAATTAACCAGTAGAAGGAGTATCAGTGATAATGGAAAGAACTATATTTCTCAGTATACTCTAATGTTAGCCTATTTTAATCAATTTGCTAGCTGTAGAGACAGCAACATTTCACTTGAGTTTTATTCTTATGGTTATATTTTAATGAAAGTAGTTATTTTATACCATATATTCTGATTACTATCTCTCTTCCCCCAACTCCACTGAGATTTTCACTTCTACCACCCAAGTCTACACATTTTTTGTATCTTATTAGAAAGCAAATGGGCATATGAAAAATAATAAAAAATGAAATAAAATAAAAAGAAACCAGAATATTTGAAATGCAATTGTAGTCACTAAAGGGCAATAAATGAGTACCTTCTGTCATGCCAAAACCACTTCGAAGACAGTTAAATAAAGGTATAATTATAGTGACACATAATTTAAATTCAAGAAATATGGAACTTAGAGTTCTGTTAGCAAATTTCTCTTTTATGATATTAATGAGTTGTTATACTCTTAACAAATTATTGTGATATTCTAATTGTATTGAGTATTTAAATTACTGCATTCATATTGTAACTTATTATGTGCAAATCAGTTATTTCATGCCCCTTTTACCTACAGATAAATTTCAATATTACTGTATGTAATATTAAGTATTATTTTAAAATTAGTATCAGATAAATATAGCAAATCACTTATTTAATATGTAGTATATTTCTACTACTATTTTATATATTTTTTGTCTTTAAACCTTGACATCTTATAATTGTGTGCTTTTCTATTACATTTTCCTTCTCTAGAGTCTGTGTAAATAATTATAAAGACTATTTGTCAATTTTCACTTTGATATTCACTAACTGAAAAGAAAAAATTACCCCCTGTAGTCTCTATACACGTTTAGAGACAAAGTAGCAGTGTCAAATATTGATGTAGCATTATAGTGCAGCACATTTACCTAAGATCAATAATGTTATATTCTGCAAGAGGATTCTTATCTCATTGAGTACTGAATAAAGTACTCCATAATGAAGCCCACTGATAATATTGAGTGAGATTGTTGTTCAAGTACTGTGATTAAAAATTCAAGTATCTAATAGTTCATATATATATATATATATATATATATATATATATATATATATATATATATGTTATTGCTTATCAGAACTGAGCAATAATCAGCTCAGACTTCAAATATAAACATTTTTATAAAATTCATCAAAGGTGATTAGTAATAATAATATTATGCCTTTTATGCCTGATGATTTAAAAATAAATAGTAAATTTCAAAGACTTTTTATAACATGAATATATTACTGTCAAAATACCACACTTGAATAAAATAAAATTGAATTTTAAATGCATGATAAATATGCTTATATATGTAAGGAGTTTAACTATTTTATTTTGTTTTCTATTGATAGAATTCTTCATTAAATATGTTCAATACAATGTGAATGCTTTGCTAAGAGTATCTAAGCATAGCAGTTACATTCAGCTTAAGTAAAATATAGCACACAATGATGCTAAATGATAAATAACTGGAGTAGTCAATTTGGCACTCACAAAAGTCCAAAATTTTCACTTTATTAAAAGAGAAACTCTGACAAGTAACATTAAAGAGTAAGAGAATCTGTGTCACACATAAGACAGATGCATTGTTAATGATAAGAAAATGATAAAGGGGAGAAGGGGATGCATCTCTGGCTCTATTTCTATAACAATATAAAGATTTGTTGTAAATATCCAATAGTAATGGCATACATATAACATAGCAAGGAAAACAATGAGACTGGGAATAAAACTGTGTTGCATTATGGTAATTGAATTGGACATAGAGCTTTATATATGCAGCACAGGTCTCTCCTTAATGCAAAATTCAATAGCTGTGCATAACTGAAATTCCTTAGTTGTTAGCCTTTTCAGTTTCTACCACAGCAGTAACAATATAACAGTGCCTCAAAGGGAGTAAATTCTTTGAAGGCTCTGATGTTTTCTATTAGATATGAATATTATGCTATGTTCTCTTTGTTTTTTGATAAACCATTAGGTATATTGACTACACAGACTACATTGAATAATTTTGAACTCTATAAAGAAGTAGAAGTATATTTTTGACAAGTTGACTTTAAATGTTTTAGATAAATACTCAGAAAAGATCGATGGATTACATGTTAACTATATTTACAGTTTGAAAGAAAACTTTATAATATATTTACATATACCCTCAGTAATTTACATTCTTACTAATAGTGTACAAGAATTGTTTTAATTCTTACATTTTTTAATTTAGTACATTTTCATTTTTTAAAATATTTTCATATGTTTTTAACAAGTTATTTTACCTTGCTGAAATGTTCCCAGAACTTCCTGGCCTCTGTACATATCCAATTTCACAGTATTTCTCTTTCTATCAATAAATAAGTAAACAAACACCAAAGCAACAAAAGCATGAAATTAAACCAACCAAACTACAAAAACCAAACAATACTAAACCTACAGTAAATTTTGTGTTTATCAACTCTTCATGATGGTGCCTGCTGAGAAGTGTCTTTGACAAACATGTAACTCCATTGAAGGAAACTGAGTTTTCCTCTCTCAGTAGTTATTAATTGCAAATGACATCACCTATAATGTTGGTGAATATCTATGGGACCACATAAAACAGGGACTTAACAAGAAGTAAATATTGGCAATTTTTTTTTTTTTTTGCCATCTACTTGTGAAAATGATACAACCTCTCCTCTAGCCCACCACTAGCAAAGGTTGTAGAGAAACTAAGATATCACGTATGGGATAAGTTGGCCTGTTTAGCAATGTATTTTAGGTACAAGCATGACAATCTTTGTTAGAAAATCCACCCAGTAGCAAACACCAAATGTGATTCAATAAATACAGACCACTCCTATAGGTAGAAAGATACCACATTTGAACCAGCAGCTGCAGCTCAGTTCTTTTTGTAGGAAGACACAATGTACAAAGCAGCAACAGTAGTTCAATCCTGAAAAAACAATAAGGCTCTGCAACCAGCCTGAGGTGAGGTCTCAGCAATGGCAAGCTGCATCATGAGCAGTTCTTTGGCAAATTTCTTTCTGACATAAACTCTAATGAAAATCAGCAATACTATGTAAAGCAAATCAATAAATTGTGTCATTAGTGAAGAATAGCAAAGCAGAGTAAACCAAATTGATGCTCAGTGCTCATCTCCCAATGTCTGTGGGGTCATATTTATACTCCTTAATCACAGTTTCTTTCTTTCTTTTTTTCTTTTTTTTTAACTTTTTTAACAACTTTATTTTACAAAACTAAATGAACAAATTTTAAGCATTTTTGCATTGAAGTATACAAATAGATTTTTTTCAGTGCTTGACAATTTTTTTCAAAGTTTTGATAGTGTGCATTAAGGTCTTACTAATTACAATGAGCATAAAGTACATGTAAAACAGGATGTAACCTGGAATTAGTCAAAGTTTTCTTGGTAAGGATTGAGCATAATGATTTTTTCTTTTCTTTTCTTTTTTTCTTGAAATTCACAGTCTGTGAACTCTTTCTGGGGTATTCAGAGCTTTCTGGGGTTTGTATCCCATTATCTGTGACTGCATATTATGGCTGCTCTTTTGTGACTGGTTTATATCACTAAGGACAATATTCTTTATATGAATCCATTTTCTTAAGAATTTCCTTATGTCGAGGGCTCAGCCCATCTGCCAGAAGGACCAGCAGTTCCCAAAGGATTAAAGACTGGTGAATAGGGGATCTGGGCAGCTAGGAAGCAGAGAGATCTCTGCCAAGTGAACACAGAGAAGCACACCCCTGATTTGCCTGACCCAGGGACCAGAAACCCAGAACTGGGAGCTCTGTTCCCACCTGGCGGCTTTGGGGTGCAGAACAGGGCTCAGACCATCTACCACCTGGACCAGTGGAGATCCAGGGACACAGACCAGATACAAGGGAAAGGCAAGAACATATCAATGACAACAAGATGGCAAGAGGAAAGCAAAAGAGTATATCCCAAGGAAACCAAGACAACCTGGCAACCCAGCTCTTCCATAACAGCAAACATTGGAATGCCAAACACTGCAGAAAAAGAAGACACAGACCTAAAATCATACCTCAAGACAATGATAGAGATTCTTAAACAAGAACGGGAGGAAAAGCAAAAAAAAAAAAAAAAAAAAAAAAAAAAAAAAAAAAAAAAAAAAAAAAAAAAAAAAAAAAAAAAGGAATCTTTTAAAGAGGAAACAGGAAAAACACTCGAAGATCTCAAAGAACTAGAAGAAAACAGAACCAAAGAGATGAAGGAATGGAAGAAGGAATTTAAAACAGAAATTGACACAATAAAGAAAACACTAAAAGATATAACCCTAGAGGTAGAACACCTAAAAAAGAAATAAGGAGTTACAGAAGCAAGCATTTCCAATAGATTAAAAGAGATGGAAGAGAGAATCTTAGGGTCAGAAGACAACATTGTAAATATAGAAAAAACAGCCAGAGAAGATGCAAAAAACCAAAAAGCTCCTAACCCAAATTGTCCAGGATATCCAGGACACAATGAGAAGAGCAAACCTAAGTATAATAGGAATAGAAGAGGGAAAAGAGTATCAACTAAGAGGCACAGTAAATATCTTCAACAAAATCGAAGAAGAAAACTTCCCAACCCTTAAGAATGAGATGACCACAAGCATAAAAGAAGCCTTAAGAACTCTAGATAGGTTGGACCAGAAAAGAAATTACTCCTGACACATAATAGTCAAAACACCAAGTGCTCAAAGCAAAGAAAGAATACTAAAAGTTGTAAGGGAAAAAGGTCAGGTAACATATAAAGGCAGACCAGTCAAAATCACACAGTAAGAAAGCTAGAAGAGCCTGGACAGACATCATGCACAGCCTAAGAGAGCACAAGTGCCAGCCCAAGCTGCTATACCCAGCAAAACTATCAATTACCATAGATGGAGAGATGAAGATATTTCAAGGCAAATCAAAATTCACACAATATCTGACCACAAACCCAGCACTACAACGAATTATAGGTGGAAAACCCAATACAATGAGAGAAAATACAGCCTATTAAAACAAGAAAACTCCTAAACAAGAAAACTAAAAGAAGAAAAAGACACAGACAAAACTCAACCCACAAAGGCAATAATGCCAGGAAACAGAAACAACTATTCCTTGATATATATTAACATAAATGGACTCCACTCCCCAATAAAGAGATATAGGCTCTCAGACTGGATATATAAACAAAATCCAGCCTTTTGCTGCATACAGGAAACTCATCTCAGAGACAAAGACAGACACTATCTCAGAGTAAAAGGTTGGGAAAAAAACTTCCAAGCAAACAGCCCCAAGAAGCAAGCTGAAGTGGAAATTCTAATATCGAATAAAGTAAATTTCCAACCAAAAGTTATCAAAAAAGATAAGGAAGGATACTTTTTACTCATTACTGGGGAAATCTGTCAGGAGGAACTCTCAGTCATTAACATATATGCTCCAAATAAAAAAGCACCCACATTCATAAAAGAACTCCTACTAAAGCTCAAAAAATACATTTTGAAGAGTAAAAGGTTGTCAAAGGACACTGATTCCTTGCCCTAGGGATTTCCTCTGCCGCTCCCAGGAAATCCCACCCAGGAAATGTCACTTTCTTGAGATTTGAGTTCCCAAAATACCACAGAAGGTCCGGATGACTTCTGTGGAATGTTCCATGCCCTAGGTGTGCCTGGGGGTGTACTGATAAAAAATGTATGATTCTTCCCCTTATGAATTTCCTCATTCCCCCTGTCCTCCCCCTCCTTTGTGATTTTTGCCTTTATAAGCCTGTTACAAGTTCAGGCAGGGGTCAAACTCCTCTACCCCTGCGTGGTGTATGAGTCTTGACCCCAGCATGCTGGCCTGAGATCTCACTCTTTCACTTTCAATAAACTTCCTCATGCGATTGCAGCAAGTCTGGTCTCGGTGCCTGGCTGGGTGCGTGCCTCTCCTGAGATTTGAGTGAGGGTCTCCCTTCGGAGGTCTTTCAATTTCACCCCACACAATAATAGTGGGAGACTTTAATACCCCACTGTCTCCAATAGACAGATCATGGAAACAGAAACTGAACAAGGACACTGTAAAACTAGCAGAGACTATGAACCAACTGGAATTAAGAGATATCTACAGAACATATCATCCTAAAGTAAAAGAATACAACTTCTTCTCAGCACCCCATGGCACCTTCTCAAAAATCGACCACATAATTGGACACAGAACGAGCCTCAATTGATATAAGAAGATTGAAATACTCCAATGCATCCGCTCTGATCGCCATGGTATACGGCTGGTCTTTAACAACAACAAAGACAAGAAAAAGCCCACATACACCTGGAAACTAAACAACACTCTGTTAAATGATAGCAGGGTCAAAGAAGAAATAAAGAAAGAAATTAAGAATTTTCTAGAATTCAATGAAAATGAAAAATCAACATACCCAAACCAATGGAATGCAATGAAAGCAGTACTGAAAGGAAAACTCATAGCCCTAAGTGCTTCCAAAAGGAATTGGAGAGAACATAGATCAGCTACTTGACAGCACAGCTAAAAGCTCTAGAACAAAAGGAGCAGATATACCCAAGAAGAGTAGACAGCAATTAATAATCAAAATTAGGACAGAAATAGACCAAATAGAAACAAAAAGTACCATAGAAAGAATCAATAAAACCAAGAGCTAGTTCTTTGAGAAAATTAATAAGATTGATAAACCCTTAGCCAGACTAATTTAAGGCAAAGAGAGAGTATACAAATTAAGAAAATCAAAAAGGAAAGTGGAGACATAACAACGGAAACTAAGGAAATTCAGGAAAACATCAGATCCTACTACAATAATCTACATTTCACAAAGTTGGAAAATCTGGAGGAAATGGATGAATTCCAAGACAGATACAAGATCCTAAAGTTAAACCCGGACCATGTAAACCATCTAAATAATCATCTAACACCTAAAGAAATAGAAGAAGTAATCAAAAGCCTCCGAAACAAAAAAAAAAAAAAAAAACAAAAAACAAAAACAAAAACAAAAAAAACAAAACAAAAAAAAAAAAAAAACACCCAGGTCCAGACAGGTTCAGTGCAGAATTTGATCAGACATTTATTGCAAACATAACACCAATACTCTCCAAATGATTCCACAAATAAAATCAGATGAAATACTACCTAACTCATTTTTTGAGGCTACAATAACCCTCGTTCCTTAACCACACAAAGATCCTACAAGGAAAGAGAAATTCAGACCAATCTCACTTATGGACATTGATGCAAAAATACTCAACAACATCCTTGCAAACCAAATACAGGCATAGATCAAAACAATCATTCCCCATGACCAAGTAGGCTTCATCCCTGGGATGCAGGGATGGTATAATATAAGGAAATCCACCAATGTAATCCACCATATAAACAAACTCAAAGAACAAAATCACATGGTCATCTCACTAGATGCTGAGAAAGCATTTGACATAATTCAACACCCCTTCATGTTAAAAGTACTGGAAAGAACAGGAATCCAAGGTCCATACCTAAACCTAATAAAATCAATATACAGAAAACCAACAGCCAATTTAAAACATAGTGGTGGGATACTTGATGCAATCCCACTAAAATCAGGGACTCGACAAGTATTCCCACTCTCTCCCTACCTATTCAAAATAGTACTGGAAGGAAGAGGTTAAAAATATCACTCCTTGCTGAAGACATGATAGTGTACTTAACTGACCCCAAAAATTCCACCAGAGAACTCCTACAGCTGATAAACAAGTTCAGCAAAGTGGCTGCATACAAAATTAACTCAAACAAATCAGTAGCCTTCTTATATTCAAAGGACAAACATGTGGAGAAAGAAATTTGAGAAAAAATAACTTTCACAATAGTCACAAAAACAATGAAATACCTTGGTGCAAATCTAAGCAAGTCAAGGACCTGTATGACAAGAACTTCAAACCTCTAAAGAAGGAAATCGAGGAAGATCTCAGAAAATGGAAAGATCTCCCATGCTCATGGATTGGAAGGATCAACATTTTAAAAATGGCCATCCTACCAAAAGCAATCTACAGATTCAATGCAATCCCCATCAAAATTCCCACCCAGTTCTTCATTGAGTTGGAAAGATCAAAGTGCAATTTCATATGAAATAAAAAAAAGACCTAGAATAGAGAAATGCATCCTCAACAACAAGAAAAAATCTGCAGGAATCACTCACTATCCCTTACCTCAAGCATATTACAAGGCAATTGTGCAGAAAACTGGTACCAAAATAGGCACCTGGATCAATGGAATAGAATAGAAGATCCAGAAATGAGCCCTCATGTATATGGTCACCTGATTTTTGACAAAGGAGCAGTAAACATTCAGTGGAAAATGGATAGCCTATTCAACAAATTGTGCTGGTCCAACTGGCACTCAGCATGCAAAAGAATGAAAATAGACTCTTTCTTATCTCCTTGTACAAAGCTCAAGTGTAAGTGGATCAAAGATCTCCACATTAAAAAAGATACACTGAAACTATTAGATGAGAAAGTAGGGAAACCTTAGAACACATAGGCCCAGGAGAAAATTTCCTGAACAAAACACCAATGGTTCAATCTCTAAGGTCAAAGATTAACAAATGGGACTTAATGAGATTGCAAAGTTTCTGTAAGGCTAAGGACATTGTCAAGAAAACAAAATGGCAACCACCAGAATGGGAAAAAATCTTTACCAACTCCACTCAGATAGAGGCCTTATATCCAAGGTATACAAAGAACTTAAAAGTTAGACACCAGAGAATCAAACAACCCTATCAAAAAATGGGGTACAGAGATAAATAAAATGTTCTCAATTGAGAAATATTGAATGGCTGAGAAACATCTAAGGAATTGCTAGACATCCTTTGCCATCAGGGAAATGCAAATCAAAACAACCCTGAGATTCCACCTCACACCAGTCAGATTGGCCAAGATCCAAAACTCAGATGACAGCAGATGCTGGTGAGATTGTGAAGAAAGAGGAACACTCTTCCACTGTTGGTGGGGTTGTAAATTGATACAACCATTCTGGAAATCAGTCTGGCGATTCCTCCGAAAATTGGACATAGTACTGCTTGAAGATCCAGCTATTCTGTTTCTGGGCATATACCCCAGAGACACTTTAATATACAACAAAGATACATGCACCACAATGTTCAAAACAGCTCTATTTATAATAGCCAGAAGCTGGAAAGAACCCAGATATCTTTCAGTTGATGAATGGATACAAAAATTGTGGTACATTTACACACTGGAATACTACTTAGCTATCAGAAACAATGACTTAACCAAATTCTCAAGAAAATGGCTGCATCTAGAGAATATCATCATGAATGAGATAAGGCAGTCACAAAAGAACAGACATAATATGCAGTCACTGATAGAGGGTTGCTAACCTGAGAGGCTTGGACTGCCCGAGAAACAACTCACAGAGTGTGTGAAGTTCAAGAATAAAAGAAAAAAAAGCAAAACAACAAAAAAAAGTCATGCTAAATCCTTACACACCAAGAACATGTTGAGTAATTCCGGGTTATACCTTGTTTTACATGTACTTTTTGCTCATTGTAAATAGTAAGACCATAATGCAGAGTATCAAACCTTAAAAAAAAAAAAAAAAACAAAAACAAAAAAAAAAAAAAACGCCAAGCACTGACACAATTGTATTTGTATACATTTATGTAAAAATATTTAAATTTTTTTGTTTATTTTTGTTTTTTAAAATAAAGTTTAAAAATATAGAAAAATTAATAAGGAGAATATATATATATATATATATATATATATATATATATATATATATATATATATGTATGTATATTTGTATACACAAACCAATGTAAAAAGCTGCCTATTCACCCATGGCTTTTTCAGTTTAGTCATATCAACTAGCGTATAGTATCAACTGATGTGTCATTAGTAGATAAGTAATTAAAGTGTGATGTGTATACTTAACTGAATATTATTAAAGAATAGTTGTATCCATATTTTTGACATGAATGAACTGTGAGAGCATCAATTTAATAGAAATATACCAGTCATACACATATAAATACTATGTGCTCTTTTTCTTAAAATAATTCATAATGAAATTTATTTTGGTTTTCTTGGAATATGTTCATTCGCTTTCCTCTTGCCATGTTGTTGTCAGTGATATGTTCTTGCCTTTCCCTTGTACCTGGTCTGTTTCCCTGGATCTCCACTGGTCCAGGTGGCAGACAGGTCGAGCCCTATTCTATGCTTGAGAATCGCCGGGTGGGAACAGAAGTTCCAAAGATCTATTCCTGGTCAATGGATCAGACAGGGCAGGGCAGGGCAAGGCAGGGGGTGCACTTTCCGTGTGCACTCCGCAGAGATCTCTCTGCTCCCTGGCAGCCCAGGTCTCCCACCCACCAGATGCTCAGCCTCTACGAGCCGCTGTTCCTGGTGGCAGATGGGCCAGGCTCCACTCTGTGTCCTGAAGTCGCCTCCGGGTGGAAACAGATGTTCCTATGTTCTATTCCAGGTCACAGTTGTTCAGCCTTTATGAGCTGCCATTCCGGGTGGCAGATGTGCCAGGCTCCACTCTGCGTCCAGTTGCTCAGCCTCTACGAGCCGCCTTTCCGGGTGGCAGATGGGCCAGGCTATGCTCTGTGTCCTAAAGTCGCCTCCGGGTGGAAACAGAAGTTCCTAAGTTCTGTTCCAGGTCACAGTTGTTCAGCCTTTAGGAGCTGCTGTTCCAGGTGGCAGATGGGCCAGGCTCCGCTCTGCATCCAGGAGTCGCCACCAGGTGGAAACAGAAGTTCGAAATTTCTGCTCCTGGTAGCTGGAACGGGCAGGGCAAGGCAGGGCAAGGGAGGGGGTACACTTTCCATGTATACTCAGCAGAGATCTCTCTGCTTCCTGGCAGCCCAGGTCTCCCATCCACCAGTTGCTCCCATGCATCCTCTCAGATCACCATGGTCTACGGCTGGTCTTTAACAACAACAAAGACAACAAAAAGCCCACATACACATGGAAACTAAACAATGCTCTGTTAAAGGATAGCAGGGTCAAAGAAGAAATTAAGAAAGAAATTAAATATTTTCTAGAATTCAACATAAACGAAAACACATCATACCAAAACCTATGGGATGCAATGAAAGCAGTAATGAGAGGAAAACTCATAGCCCTAAGTGCTTCCAAAAAGAAACTGGAGAGAGCTCACATCACCAACCTGACAGCACAGCTAAAAGCCCTAGAACAAACGGAAACAGATATACCCAAGAAGAGTAGACGGCAAGAAATAATCAAAATTATGGTAGAAATAGACCAAATAGAAACATAAAGAACCATTAAAAAAAAAAAACAACAACAAAACAAAGAGTTGGTTCTTTGAGAAAATCAACAAGATTGATAAACCCCTAGTCAGACTAACTAGAGGGCAAAGAGAAAGTATCCAAATTAACAAAATCAGAAAGGAAAGTGGCGACATAACAACTGAAACTGAGGAAATTCAAGAAATCATCAGATCCTACTACAAAAACTTATAGTCCACAAAAGTGGAAAATCTGGAGTAAATGGATAAATTCCTAGACAGATAAAAGATCCCAAAGTTAAACCAGGACCAAGTAAACCATCTAAATAACCCTTTAACACCTAAAGAAATAGAAGAAGTCATCGAAAGCCTCCCAACCAAAAAAAGCCTAGGTCTAGACGGGTTCAGTACAGAATTTTATCAGACATTTATTGGGGATATAACACCAATACTCTCCAAACTATTCCAAAAGATAGAATCAGATGGAATATTACCCAACTCATTATTTGAGGCTACAATAACCCTCGTAACTAAACCACACCAAGACCCTACAAGGAAAGAGAACTTCAGACCAATCTCACTCATGAACATTGACGCAAAAATACTCAACAAAATCCTTGCAAACCGAATCCAAGACACATCCAAACGATCATTCATCATGACCAAGTAGGCTTCATCCCTGGGATGTAGGGATGGTCTAACATAAGGAAATCCATCAACGTAATCCACCATATAAACAAACTCAAAGACCAAAATCACATGGTCATCTCACTAGACGCTGAGAAAGCATTCGACAAAATCCAACACCCCTTCATCTTAAAAGTCCTGGAAAGAACAGGAATCCAAGAACCATACTTAAACATAATAAAAGCAATATACAGCAAACCAACAGCCAACATCAAACTTAATGGCGGGAAACTTGAAGCAATCCCACTAAAATCATGGACTCTACAAGGCTGCCCACTCTCCCCCTACCTATTCAACATAGTACTGGAAGTCCTGGCTGGAGCAATTAGACAGCAAAAGGAGATCAAGGGGATACAAATCAGAAAGGAAGAGATAAAAACATCACTCTTTGCCGATGACATGATAGTGTACTTGAGTGACCCCAAAAAGTTCACCAGAGAACTCCTACAGCTGATAAACAAGTTCTGCAAAGTGACTAGATACAAAATTAACTCAAACAAATCAGTAGCCTTCCTATACTCAAAAGACAAACATTTGGAGAAAGAAATTAGGGAAAAGGTACCCTTCACAATCGTCACAAAACTATGAAATACCTTGGTGTGACTCTAACTAAGCAAGTGAAGTACCTGTATGACAAGAACTTCAAAACTCTAAAGAAAGAAATTGACGAGGATCTTAGAAAATGGAAAGATCTCCTATGCTCATGGATTGGAAAAATGAGCATCTTAAAAATGGCCATCTTACCAAAAGCAATCTACAGATTCAATACAATCCCTATCAAAGTTCCAACCCAGTTCTTCATGGAATTGGAAAGATCAATGTGCAATTTCATATGGAATAACAAAAGACCTAGAATAGCGAAATCCATCCTCAACAACAAAAAAACATCTGCGGGAATCACTATCCCTGACCTCAATCTATATTACAAGGCAATTGTGCTGAAAACTGCATGGTACTGGTACAGAAATTGGCATGTGGATCAATGGAATACAATAAAACATCCAGAAATGAGCCCTCATGTATATGGTCACCTGATTTTTTACAAAGGAGCAGTAAACATTCAATGGAAAAAGGACAGCCTATTCAAAAAATGGTGCTAGTCCAACTGGCACTCAGCATGCAAAAGAATGAAAATAGACCCTTTCTTATTTACTTATACAAAGCTCAAGGGTGAGTGGATCAAAGATCTCCACATTAAACCAGATACACTGAAACTATTTGATGAGAAAGTAGGGAAAACTTTAGAACACATAGGTACAGGGGAAAATTTCCTGAACAAAACAGCAATGGCTCAAGCTCTAAGGTCAAAGATTAACAAATGGGACTTAATGAGATTGCAAAGTTTCTGTAAGGCTAAGGACATCGTCAAGAAAACAAAATGGCAACCAACAGAATGGGAAAAGGTCTTTACCAACACCACATCAGATAGAGGTATCCAAGGTATACAAGGAACTCAAAAAGCTAGACAACAGAGAATCCAATAACCCTATTAAAAATGGGGTACAGAGCAAAACAAAACATTTTCAGTTGAGGAACACCTAATGGCCAAGAAAAATCTGAGGAAGTGCTCCACATCCTCAGCCATCAGGGAAATGCAAATCAAAACAACCCTGAGATTCCACCTCACACCAGTCAGATTTGCCAAGATTCACAACTCAGATGACAGCAGATGCTGGCAAGGCTGCGGAGAAAGAGGAACACTTCTCCACTGTTGGTGAGGTTGCAAGCTAATACAACCACTCTAGAAATCTGTCTGGCGATACCTCAGAAAATTGGATATAGTACTACCTGAAGACCCAGCTATTCCACTTCTGGGCATAAACCCCAGAGTCACTTTAATACACAACAAAGATATATGCACCACAATGTTCATTTCAGCTCTATTTATAATATCCAGAAGCTGGAAGGAACCCAGATGTCCTTCAGAAGATGAATAGATACAAAAATTGTGGTACATATACACAATGGAATACTACTCAGCCACCAGAAACAATGACTTAACCAAATTCTTAAGAAAATGGCTGCATCTAGAGAATATCATCCTGAGTGAGATAACCCAGTCACAAAAGAACAGACATAATATGCAGTCACTGATAGTGGGATGCTAACCCCAGAGGCTTGCACTCCCCCAGAAACAACTCACAGACTGTATGAAGTCCAAGAAATAAAGAAAACAAAACAAAACAAAGATTATTTAGAAAACAAGAAAATGTTACTTATTTCCATGTTACAAAATGTTTTACATGTACTTTATGCTCAATGTAACTATTATGTTTTCAAGGCATACAATCAAACCTTGAAAAAATCAAGTACTGACTAAAAAATATATTCAAATAATTTTATGTAAAAATTATGTTAAAATCTGAAAAAAGTACCTACAAAATGTATAATTTTAAGCAAAAATGTTTAAAATCTGTACTGTTATCTTTTTTTGTAAAATAAAGTTGTTTTAAAAAAATGTATCCTTGTTGAAGGAAGTGTGTCATTTTGGGTTAGGGCTTTACCATGCTCTTCCTAGCCATATGGAATTCAGTCTTTTTTTAGTAGCCTTCAGATAAAGATGTAGCTCTCTCAGCTATCTCTGTACCGTGCCTTGCTGGATACTGCAATGCTTTTGTTTTGATAAGAAAAAAAACTGAAGCTCTAAACCTGTTAAGCCAATTTCAGTTAAATTATGTCTTTATAAGAGTGGCCTTGGTCACAGCAATAAATCCCTAAACCCTAACTAAGACGTATGTCTGTTTCTAGAGTTATACAGCCAAAGTAAACACTTATAATTTTTAAAATCATTATCCTTAATACCTATTTTTTTCTAATAAGCCTGCGTTCTAATCTTCCCCAGTCTCCCAAAAATGTCAGACTAGTGACCAAAACTTTACAGAATAGTTATATACTTGAATAATTTCTACCTTTAATTATCAGTCATTATTTCATAGCAATAAACTTTATAAATAATCATATTTGTCAATTGTATTTCTACATCATAAATTAACTGGTAATAATTTAGGTCTTTTAAACTTCTAGATTATCAACTCATTGTTTCCTTAAGTAAGAGGTAGTTCACATTTCAAGTTTATAAAGAATTATATCTTGTATCAGTAGTCAAATATGCTCTCTTTGCTAAAACTGTGTCATTGTTCTCATTCGTGATATTGAAGCTAACATGGTTTCTCTTAGCTTCTGCTTATTTTTACCAGTTTGTTATGTATTCACCAATGGAAAGTTTATTTAATCTGCGTTTCTGACAGCATGTAGAGTTTGTTCAGTGTATATACTTCTATGTCTAAATTATTCTTTTAGAATCAAGAAGCCAGCCACTTGTATTAATATGCATATTTACTCTGAGCCTTGGGAGATGGGAGCTTGTGAGTGTGCAAAAGTAGGCAGATCTCTGAGTTTGAGTTTAGCCTGTTCTACAGAGAGAGTTCAATGACATTGGAGGCTACACAGAGAAAACATGTCTTGGAAAACAAAACCAACCAAACTTCTCCAATCTACTTTTGTGCAATATGATTCCGCCAAGAACAATATTCTCTCTGACCTCTACCACAAAATATATGACTCATTTATATACTAAATACAATTACTCATTGTTAATATCCCAAATGCTTAAAAGCAAATTAAACCAGAATTCCAAACTAAGCAGGGTTCTGAATGAGATGATCCACTTCTCTCAACCTTCTAAGTAGTAGAATTACAGATATGCATGGTCACACACAGAACAGATCCCCCAAAACTTTAATTTGTTGCTGGCTTAAGTCTGGTATATTTTAAATAAAGTAGCTCAAATAGCTTCATAAGTAAGTTCCAAAGTCATAAAATTAGCTAGGTAAATATGAAAGAGCCCTGTTATTAAGGTCACAGTCCCCCCATTACTAGATGACCTTCTGAGTTCAAACAGCACTTATCTGTAGTTTGTCTCTGAAACCAGGCCTTGTCTGACATTGTCTGAAAAAGTGACCTTGTACAGAGCTCTTTAGAAGGCTGCATAATTCAGGACATAATTTCTTCTCTGGCTGTCTGCCTGCATGATAATTAGGTGCTATAATAAAGCCAATCACCTCTTCCCACTCAATTGGTGCTACAACCAATTAGCCCTTTCTGCCAATAACCCCTCCCCAAAGCCCTTAGATACCCTATTTCAAAAAACAAAAAAGTGTAGTTGTCTTGCTGTAGCAGTTTCTGGACATTATTATATATTACTCTCCATCTCTGTTCTTTTTGTTCTCTCAGGCTGGTAGTCAATAGCTTTCAAGGAAAAGACAGAACACATATACAACCTTAAGAATGGTATATTCAGGAGGGAATTATTGCATCATAAAGAAAGACTTGTGAAACTGAGTAATGAGTTATCTACCTGTAAATCACAATGGTTGGACCTACGGAGAGCAGATATTCCAATTCCAAAATGAAAATATGATGGGAAAGGAAAGGACAGAAAAGGAAGGGTGGGTGATGAGGAGGAAAAGGAAAAGAAGAGAAAATAAAAGGGAAAGAGGAAGTAGAAGGTTAAAAGAAGAAAAACAGAAAGGAAAGGGAGGAGAAAGGAAAGGAAGTGGAAAAGAAGGGCAGAGCAGGATACTGCAGGGCAGGGCAGAGTGTATTTTACAGGTTAAGATGAATTTGTTTTTATACCTTTAAATAACTATCTCTGGCTCAGTGTATGTTCTGAAACCATGGAGGTTTTTCTAATGCCAGTTCTTGGATTCTGAGAACCTATTTGATTTAACCCCCCCCCCTTTTAAGTCATTTCAATCAAGCCTTTGACAGTAGAATTTTGCTTTGGATAACCTCATATTTCATTAAGGTCTACAAGATTTCCTGTATTCTCTTTGGTCCATAAAGGTGGTATTACTTCTTAAATAGTTGACTGAATCTATGCTTCATCTTCTAGTAAGTTTCTCAAGTTACTTGGTCTTCTCCCTACTGTATACTTCCTTATTATTTGTAATAAAAATATATTGGCAATTTTCCAAGTAATGGCTTTCATTCCTATAAACCATAATTCCTTTCCATTTTTTATCCCCAAAGATTCTATAAATGATAAGAAAAAATGGACTGCCTCTTCAAAATTCTGCTGTCAAATTGTTTTGACAAAACACCCAAGGTCAGCACCTTGTCTTAGGACAGGACTCATTCAGTTTTCTGTGACGTTATAGCATGGATTTTCTTTCCACAAATGACCAGTAGTATCTTTCTCATTATCTATGGCACCACTGCAAACGTATATCTGATAGGCTAACAGCTATTTGTCCTTGATAATGTATGAATTATACAAGGTACTTATTTTTGCTTCTATCTGAGCCTTCAAAAGACTTGGCTCTAGCACCCAATTTACAGGAGGAGACATGAATTGCATCTGGGATTTGTAGTCATGAATTTCAAAATCCAACACTGTTTATTATCTAATACAAGAACAACTTCTACACTACTAGTTTCTTGTTACTATAGTACTCAACTTCTATCAGCAAAGGCTCTGTTATTTTATTAACACTACCATAATAAATTACAAAAAAAATAACCAATGTGTTCCAAATGATGTAAAGTTATTCTTTTCCTTACCTAGTTTTCCCTAGATGAAATAAAATTATCTGGGGTATTGGCTTCCTCTAAGATTTCTGAGAGATACCTTTATTTTGTTCTCAGCTTCTCATATTTGCTGACAATCCTTTGTGTTTTGGCAATGCTGATGTGTTACTTCACTTCTGTTTCCACATTACTTTGGTTTCTATTGTGTCTCTATTTGTTGAATTCTCATGCTATCATCATGGTATCTCATGCTGTCTTTGGAGTCCTCCATTAATGAAAAATAAATTCAATAGAGCCTGATCATAACTACAGTTATTTTCCAGATAATATGGAATTCAATGGCCTAGTGTGACAATTGAACATTGCAAATTTGTCTGGATTTAGATTTAACTATGGGTTTGATAGAGAGGCACAACTCAAAGAAGATTGACTTGATGAGTACTTTCTACTGTGAATGTGAGAAGAAGTATAAAGGATTCGATCTTGTGTATGAAAAAAAGAAGATAGAAAGTGGAGAGGAGAAGAATGCTATATTCTCCTTTCAAGTTTTCTGCTCAACATGAACAAAAATGTTCTTGCCCTGACATTTCAGTTCTACTACAATTATTCTTTCGAAAATTATGAACCAAGGTAAACCATTCTCCTTTTTAATTTTTTTACACTTTATTTTAAAAAACAAAGGTAAAAGAAAATATTTTTTAAAATTTTTTTGCATAAATGTATACAAATACATTTTTGTGAGTGCTTGGCTTTTTTTTTCTTTTTTTTTTTAAAGGTTTGATAATCTGCATTAAGGTCTTACTAGTTATAATGAGCAAAAAGTACATATAAAACAGGATGTAAGCCGGAATTAGTCAACGTTTTCATGATGTGTAATGATTGAGCATAATGGATTTTTTGTTTGTTTATTTTGGTTTGGTTTGGTTTGGTTTGGTTTTTTCTTGTACTTCACACAATCTGTGAGTTGTTTCTGGGGCAGTCCAAGCCTCTGGGGTTAGAATCCCATTATCAATGACTGCATATTATGTCTGTTCTTTTGTGACTGGGTTATCTCACTCAGGATAATATTCAATAGATGCAACCATTATCTTAAGAATTTGGTTAAGTCATTGTTTCTGATAGCTGAGTAGTAAGTACTCCATTGTGTAAATGCACCACAATTTCTATATCCATTCATCTACTGAAGCACATCTGGGTCCTTTCCAGCTTCTGGCTATTATAAATAGAGCTGCAATGAACATTGTGGTGCATGTATCTTGGTTGTAAATTGGAGTGTCCCTGGGGCATATGCCCAGAAGTAAAATAACTGGATCTTCAGGTAGTGATATGTCTAATTTTCTGAGAAATCGACAGACTGATTTCCAGAGTGGTTGTATCAGTTTGCAACCCCACCAACAGTGGAGAAGTGTTCCTCTTTCTCAGCAACCTCGCCAGCATCTGCTGTCATATGATTTTTGGATCTTGGCCAGTCTGACTGGTATAAGGTGGAATCTCAGGGTTGTTTTGATTTGCATTTCCCTGAGGGCTAAGGATGTCTAGCAATTCCTTAGCTGTTTCTCAGCCATTCAATATTCCTCAATTGAGAACATTTTCTTTAGCTCTGTACCCCATTTTTTAATAAGATTTTTTGATTCTCCAGTATCTAGCTTTTTGAGTTCTTTTTATACCTTGGATATTATGCCTCTATCTGATGTGGAGTTGGTAAAGATCTTTTCCCATTCTGTTGGCTGTCGATTTGTTTTCTTGACAATGTCCCTAGCCTTACAGAAACTTTGCAATCTCATTAAGTCCCATTTGTTAATCTTTGATCTTAGAGCTTGAGCCATTGGTGTTAAAGACCAACCTTAGACCGTGGTGATCTGAGAGGATGCAATTTAGGCTTGTTCTGTGTCCAATTATGTGGTCAATTTTCGAGAAGCTGCCATGGGGTGCTGAGAAGAAGGTGCATTCTTTTACTTTAGGATGATATGTTCTGTAGATATCTATTAATTCCAGTTGGTTCATAGTCTCTGCTGGTTTTACAGTGTCCTTGTTCAGGTTCTTTTTCCATGATCTGTCCATTGGAGAGTGTGGGGTATTAAAGTCTCCCACTATTATTCTGTGGGGTGAAATGTATTTTTTGAGGTTTAGTAGGGTTTCTTTTATGAATGTGGCTGCTTTTATATTTGGAGCATATATGTTAAGGATTGAGTGTTCCTTCTGACAGATTTCCCTGTTAATGAGTAAAAAGTGTCCTTCCTTATCTTTTTTGATAACTTTTGGTTGGAAATTTACTTTATTTGATATTAGAATAGCCACTCCAGCTTGCTTCTTGGGGCTGTTTGCCTGGAAGTTTTTTTCCCACCTTTTTACTCTGAGATAGTGTCTGTCTTTGTCTCTGAGATGAGTTTCCTGTATGCAGCAAAAGGCTGGATTTTGTTTATCTATACAGTCTGATAGCCTATGTCTCTTTATTGGGGAGTTGAGTCCATTTATGTTAATAGATATCAAGGAATAGTTGTTTCTGTTTCCTGCCATTATTGCTTTTGTGGGTTGAGTTGTGTATGTATCTTTTTCTTCTTTTGGTTTTCTTGTTCAGGAGTTTTCTTGATTTTACTAGGCTGTATTTCCCCTCATTGTATTGGGTTTTCCACCTATAATTCCTTGTAGTGCGGGGTTTGTGGTCAGATATTGTGTAAATCTTGATTTGTCTTGATATATCTTCATCTCTCCATCTATGGTGATTGATAGTTTTGCTGGGTATAGCAGCTTCGGTTCGCACTTGTGTTCTCTTAGGGTGTGCATGATGTCTGTCCATGCTCTTCTAGCTTTCATAGTCTCTGATGAGAAATCAGGTGTGATCCTGACTGGCTTGCCTTTATATGTTACCTGACTTTTTTCCCTTACTGCTTTTAGTGTTCTTTCTTTGCTTTGGGCACTTGATGTTTTGACTATTATGTGTCGGGAGGTATTTCTTTTCTGGTCCAACCTATTTAAAGTTCTGAAGGCTTTTTTTATGCTAGTGGCCTTCTCATTCTTAAGGGTAGGGAAGTTTTCTTCTATAATTTTGTTGAAGATATTTACTGTGCCTTTTCATTGATATTCTTCTCCCTCTTCTATTTCTATTATCCTTATGTTTAGTCTTCTCATTGTGTCCTGGATCTCCTGGACATTTTGGGTTTTGAGCTTTTTGGCTTTTGCATCTTCTCTGACTGTTTTGTCTATATTTTCAATGTTGTCTTCAGCCCCTAAGATTCACTCTTCTATCTCTTGTACTCTATTTGAAATGCTTGCATCTGTGACTCCTGATTTCTTTCTTTTTTTTACCTCTAGGGATTTCTCTTTTAGTGTTTTTCTTTTTGTGTCAATTTCTGTTTTCAATTCTTTCTTCCATTCCTTCATCTCTTTGGTTCTGTTTTCTGCTAGTTCTTTGAGTGTTTTTCTTGTTTCCTCTTTAAAAGCTTCTGATTCTTTATGCTTTTTCTCCCGTTCTTGTTTAAGGATCTCTATCATTGTCTTGAGGTATGATTTTAGGTATGTGTCTACTTTTTCTGGAGTGTTTTGCTTTTCGCACTTTGTTGTGATGGACAGCTGGGTACTGGTGTTGCCAGGTTGTCTTAGTTTCCTTGTGATATGCTCTTTTGCTTTCCTCTTGCCATCTTATTATTAGTGATATGTTCTTACCTTTCCCTTGTACCTGGTCTGTGTCCCTGGATCTCTGCCTGTCCAGTTGGTGGATGGTCCAAGCCCTGTTCTGCACTCCAAAGCCTCTGGGTGGGAAAAGAAGTCCCAATACTGGGTTCTTGGTCCCTGGATCAGTCAGGGCAGGGGCGAGCTTTCTGTGTACACTCGGCAGAGATCTCTCTGCCCCCTGGCTACTCGGATCTCCTTCTACCAGGCCTTTACCTTTGGGAACTCCATTCTTCTTCTAGGTTATTTTACTCAGAAAGTTTTTTTTCACTGAGACAAAACTTGTTAATGATCCACATAATATTTGGATTTACATTTTATTTTTGAAAGAGAAAATATTCTATGTAAAAGACTGTCTTTATTACTTTTATATTGCTATTAAAAAACACTGTGGCTAAATAAATTGTAAAGGAAGGCATTTACTTGGAAACTTGTTTACGGTTTCAGATCAGGAGTCCATGACCATTATGACAATTAGCGAAACAGCAGACAAACAGGCATCTTGTTGGAGAAGTAGCCAAAAGTTTGCAATTTATCCACCAGCATGAAGCAAAGGTATAAGAGTGTGTGTGTGTGTGTGTGTGTGTGTGTGTGTGTGTGTGTGTGTGAAAGGGAGAGAGAGAAGGGGGAGGGGGAGGAAAAAAGAAAGGAGAGAGAGAAGGGAAGGGCAAAGGGGAGAGGGAGTGGAAGGGAAAGAGAGAGGGAGAGAGATCGATCTCCTACATTTCCCACAAAGAAGCTATTACAGTAAATCTTTACTGTATAATCATTCCCAAAACATTTCTACCAACTGAGGAATAAAACATTAAAATATAATAGCCTATGAAGGATGTTATTATTCAAATGATTAAAATGATTTAATTAAATGAATGGATTCTGTTGAGTAAAAATAATTTTATCCAGTTATCCTTCTTCATACCATTTTGATACTTTCAAATGTTAACTTAACCAGGTTATTATATTTGCTTAATTCTGTCTGTGTTTGATTGGTAATGCAGATGGTGAGACCAAGATTATAGAAATTTACTATAGAGAAAAAGAAAATGAGCACTGTAGTAGCTTGGTTGAGAGTGTTTTCTATACCCTAAGATATTCAAATTCTTGGTCCAAGGTGCTATTTTTAAGAAGAATATCAAATTGAGAAAGGCCTTGGCAGAAAAAAAAGAGTCAATTCTTTTCTTCTTTTTTCATCTAAACAACTTTATATTTAAAATCAGACTGTATTTTCCCAGAACACATAGGCACAGGAGAAAATTTCCTGAACAAAACACCAATGGCTCAAGCTCTAAGGTCAAAGATTAACAAATGGGACTTAATGAGATTGCAAAGTTTCTGTAAGGCTAAGGACATCATCAAGAAAACAAAATGGCAACCAACAGAATGGGAAAAGATCTTTTCCAACACCACATCAGATAGAGGCCTAATATAGAAGGTGTACAAGAAACTCAAAAAGCTAGACACCAGAGAATCAAATAACCCTATTAAAAAATGGGGTACAGAGCTAAACAAAATGTTTTCAGTTGAGGAACACCGAATGGCCGAGAAACATCTAAGGAAGTGCTCCACATCCTTAGCCATCAGGGAAATGCAAATCAAAACAACCCTGAGATACCACCTCACACCAGTCAGATTGGCCAAGATCCAAACCTCAGATGACAGCAGATGCTGGCGAGGCTGCAGAGAAAGAGGAACACTTCTCCACTGTTGGTGGGGTTGCAAACTAATACAACTACTCTGGAAATCTGTCTGGCGATACCTCAGAAAATTGGATATAGTACTACCTGAAGACCCAGCTATTCCACTTCTGGGCATATACCCCAGAGACACTTTAATACACAACAAAGATATATGCACCACAATGTTCATAGCGGCTCTATTTATAATAGTCAGAAGCTGGAAGGAACCCAGATGTCCTTCAGAAGATGAATGGATACAAAAATTGTGGTACATATACACAATGGAATACTACTCAGCCACCAGAAACAATGACTTAACCAAATTCTTAAGAAAATGGCTACATCTAGAGAATATCATCCTGAGTGAGATAACCCAGTCACAAAAGAACAGACATAATATGCAGTCACTGATATTGGGATGCTAACCCCAGAGGCTTGCACTCTCTGAGAAACAATTCACAGCCTGTATGAAGCCCAAGAAATAAAGAAAAAAATATATATTTACAAAACAAGAAGACTTTGACTGTTTCCATGTTGCGTTTTGTTTTGGATGTACTTTACACTCATTGTAACTATTAGGTTTTCAATGCATACTGTCAAGCCCTTGGAAAAATCAAGTACTGATTAAAAAATATATTCACAGAATTTTATGTAAAAATTATTTTAATATCTGAAAAAACAGTACTGACAAAAATGTATAATTTTAAGAAATTTTTTTTAAAATCTGTACATTTATCTTTGTTTTGTAAAATAAAGTCATTTAAATAAAAATAAAATCAGAGATTAGTGTACAGATTTTAAAAGCATTATTGCATAAAATTATATGAATATATTTTTCAGTACTTGATTTTTTAAAAATATTTGATAATATTCATTGAAAACTTACTAGTTACTATAAGCATAAAGTACAAATATAACAAAATGTAACATGGGAAATAGTCAAAGTTTTTCTTTTTTGGTGTGTAAAGATAAAACATGATGATTTTTAAATACCAAGGATTTCCACAAGGCTACATTCTTATCTTATGAATTATTAATGATTTAAGGTGTAGGTGTACCACACTCTGAGAGGGTACTATACACTAATTTTTTCTAAGAAGGACATAGGCTTCCACATTTTGGCCTTTCTTTTTCTTGAACTTCATATGGCCTGTGACTTGTTTCTTGGGTTTTTAGGGCTTTCTGGGGGTAGTATCTAGTTATCAGTGTCTGCATATTATGTCTGTCCTTTTGTGACTGGATTATCTCACTCAGGATGATATTCTCTAGTTCCAGCCATTTTCCTAGGAATTTCATAAAGTCATTGTTTCTAATAGTTGAGTAGTACTCTATTGTGTAAAGGTACCACACTTTCTGTATCCATTCCTCTGTTCAAGGACATCTGGGTTCTTTTGAGCTTCTGGCTATTATATATAAGGCTGCTATGAACATGGTGGAGCATGTGTCCTTATTATATGTTGGAGCATCTTTGGGGTATATGCCAGAAGTGGAAGAACTGGGTCTTCAGGTAGTAATATGTCCAACCTTGTGAAAAACATCAGACTTATTCCCAGAGTGGTTGCACTTTACTCTTTGTGGTTCTAGTTGAGGATGCTAGCTTTCTGGTGTTTGCACCTGCAGCCATGCCTTTATGACTGCCAGGATTGATTATTATCTCTCTGGACCTGTAAGCCTCTAAAAGCTTCACTTTATAGGTCTCTTTGGCAATGATATTTTCTTTTTCAAATCAACAGAGGAAGCTGGTAGATTTTCAACTCTCAGGGTAAATGATAGTTACTGTAATGGAGTCTGTACATTAATAAATATATATTCATAATTAATTAATTTTAGCTATAAAATAGATTTTGCAGCTGTAATGGTTTGTATATGCTTGGCCCAGGGAGTGGCACTGGTAGAAGGTGTGGCCTTGTTGGAGAAAGTGTGTCACTCTGGGGATGGACTTGGGGACACTCATCCTAGCTGCCTGAGAATGTTCAGTCTGTTCCTGGCTTCCTTTGGATGTCAGCCTGGATGCTGCCATGCTTCTGCCTTGATACTGAACTGAACCTCTGAACCTGAAAGCCAGCCTGAATTAAATATTTATATTTATAAGACTAGCCTTGGTCATGGTGACTGTTCATAGCAATAAAATGCTTACTAAGACAGAAGCTATAAGGAGGAATTTGTTAGCCTTTGATGAAAATAAAAAACTATTTTATTAATTGTATCTATTTTATGGTTGAGATTATAAGATAAATACAATATTTCTCTCTTTTCTTTCCTGGCTTAAAACCATCCTGTAGTCTCTCCTTCTTCAGATATATTGCTTCTTTTACCACTAATTATATAATTGCATATATGCAATTGCATATAAATTCTTATATATAATATAAACAACATTATAACTTAGATAAAACACACACACACACACACACATACAGACACATGTGTATATATATATATATATATATATATATATATATATATATATATATATATATATATATATATATATATATATATATATATACATATCCAGCTCAATCCATATAAGATTACTTGTATATATGTTTTCATGAATGGCAATGTGAATAATTTATCTTTTCAAGCTTATAAAATTCTCTGCATGCTATATACCTTGGAAGCAGATTTTTAATATCATTAAATGTAGATTTTCACTTACAAAGAGTTTAACCCAAGATACATTTGTTTCTTTTTACAAAACGGAGTGACATAGAGATAATAAGTTTCTCACTCTCATGTAAGCTCTGTGCTCTTCAGATCAAGGAAATCCTTCAGCTACTTTGTTAGTAAGATCAATTATTCATAGAAGAAAACCACTTATCTTCTTGCTTTCAACAGAATTATGCCATTTAGAGGTATTGGTTCATCCATTCAAAAGAAAACTGGTATGTACATACTCTTGCTTTCAAGTTATTTTAAGATTAAATGTAATAGAATGACCCTAATGCTAGCAAAATGTTGGGGAATAAATGTCAAGGTAATAAGAAAAAATTTTTTTAAATCTCTGTGTTAACTGACTTCAGAGCAATTTCCCAATAATAACAAAATTTTACTCTTAATATTCCTGTAATAATCAGTGTTTCCTTCATTTAGAGTTAATAATATAGTTTATGGTTGACACTTTGGAACCTTAGATACATTCATTTTTCCTGAAAGATACAAAGATATTTAGAAATATGTTTATCTTACTATACTGCACTGTTTAAATTCAACTCATACAATTGAAACATAACAATAATATTTCAACTTTCAAATGGGGAACACTTTTGTCTTTATCTGGAAAATACAGATATACAAAATGAATTGATACAATTTCTCTATCTCCCCATGTACATGAATGAATGTATAAACAACACACATTCATTTCTTCTATCTATGTCATTACCCTACTCATTTATATCCAATTTTATATTTTGCATGCTCTGGTGACTTTATTTTATATAATTCATGATGAAAGTAAAATAAAACAAATTTTAAAAATATAAGAATCCTGCAATATAAATCATGCTACACTATTAATATTTCCCAAATTTTCATATTGTAGATGTTTGTTCCACACTGTGCTCCTGTATTATTCTGCCTAGCTACTATCTAAAAGTAAATCATTAGCACTGGAAGCATTCACAAATAAAAGAACCCTCCTTGCTTGTCTCAGTAGACAGTCACTGTGATCAGAATAGGCTAGAATAGTTCTGCTTACAAAAAGCATTTTATTATGTCACTAACTTAAAATAATAGTATGATGATTATTTGTGACTCATCACTTCAGCAGAACCCTCACAGAAAACTCAAATGTTATAATATATATATATATACCATACCTGCCAAGTACATTCTTGTTCACTAGCCTAGTATAACCTGGAGACATGAGCTTTGAATTAATAATGATTGGAAGGTAATTTAGCACAGGAGAATTTACTGAATTGACTGTAATTTCCTTTGATCACTAAAACCTTCCCTAACTTAGTTCTGCTATTTGTCTCCTCAGAGTCTAGCCACTAGAGTTTCCATACATGCTCCCTCTACCTATTGAAGTGATTCGTTTGAAGTGGGGAGAATAAGACGATTGAATTCATGGTAGTAAAAAGAGTGAAAATCCGATTCAATAGCTCAAAGGAGGCTCACATTTTCTGTGTGCTAAATATGCCTCGGCACTCTTATCATGCCACTTCACAGCTCATGCCACTCTCCAGTGCCTTTAAAGCTCTCCATGGCTATTTTGAGAGTGAAAACATTCTCTACAAACATTCCTCAAACTGTTTTGGAGCATTTATGAGGATATGGAAACTTTCATTAGGACTTTCTTTAAAGCTTTGAAATACTCAGAGGAAGCAAACACTTTGAGGAAAGTTTGCTAGCCTGCTTCTCACTTTTCTTTGGACAAAAAGAACATATTGTCATTAGAATGTTGTTTATCTATTCAGTGAAATCAAACTTGTGTCACAATATTATCAAAATAACAAACTAGAAACTTGAGGGAACTTAGGTTTGCTAAATAAATTGCCCTGATACCCTTTTTTGTCTAATTGGTCAAGACATGAAGCAAACTGTTTACACAATTTTATTAAGCAATGCGACCAGAAAGTATCATTATGAAGACATCATTTTCTGCTAATAATGAGAAGCCTTATCCATGGCAAGAATGCAGATGCTAGTTATGAGAGAAAATATTCAGGGAGAAATCATTAAAGGGTGAAGGGCAGGATCAATATGAATCTTGTAAAGCCAGATAGTCAGATCTGAACCTCTTGAAGCATGATCTGCACTTGAAGGGCAGCTAGTTTTGTGCATTTGTGCCCTAGTCACAAAATCCTGACTCCTACTTCAAAGAATTTTGCCTCATTTTGTTTTGCTCTTGTCTTCCAAATTAGCCAATCATTCCAGCCTCAAAAAAATATTTGTTGGTATTGCTGTTTGGCATGTTGTTTTTGCTTCTTGTTACAGGAAATTTTAATGAAGATTTTTTTCTCCTATTATCACCAGATTTTAGTTAGAAATGCTTAAGTTTAGGAGCAATGAAACCTTCTTGCACTTAATTATTGTGTAGTAGGTTGTAAACCTAAGGGAAAACACTGGCAATTGTGTTTCCTTTAGAAGGGCACTGGCAGAAGCTGAAGAGGTAGGGCATGTACTGGTGTAGATCACAAACAGTATCAACTACATATTTTTAGCATTTTATGTAATATCCTTAAGTGATTTATATGCTTTCATATGTGTGTGTGTCTGTATGTGTGTGTCTGTATGTGTGTGTGCATGCTTGCTTGATAACAGAGACTGCTGGTTCAAAAGATAAACAAATACTAAATAAAACTAAATATTTACAAATAATCAACGATTCATTCAAATTCATCCTCTATTTCACTGTATTTATTCAGTAGATTAGATTACACATCATTGATACCATAATAAATAACACATTTGCACAATATTTTCTCTAGTACATCTATTCAATGGATATTATTAGTAAAGTTGTTCATATGCTATTCAAGTCAGAACTTGTGATATTTGCATCATATGTTGTAAGGGGAGATATAGATAACATTAATAAAATTATATCTACAAATTTTGTAAGTGCCTGCTTTTGTGTATATTAAATATACACTTGAATGATTGATTGCACTGGGCTCTTTTTTTGCCTTCATTCTTTCTTATAGAACATTTTGGTTGTATTTAACACACTCATCTGTAAATGTAGGGTGATATTAGGGATATGTTTCAATGTGGTTGTCTTCATTTATATTTTCTATGGTTGTTGAATGTTGGAGGTATATTGCTTAAAGTTTTATGGTATTTGGGATTATTTATGCGACATGTCTCCAAATATTCATGCATTTTTATATTGCTGCTTTCTTTGATTTTACTTCCATATGTTAGAGCATATGATGTTTTTAAACAACTCATTAAAGTTCTAGATTTTAGTTATTTTACACTTTATGCTCCAATTTTAGTTATTTCAATTGCTATTTTGAAGTTTATATTTTTTCTTTAAGTATTAATGTACTATTAGTTATTACAAGTCACCACCATAATCAATGTAAAGTGATTTATTTTATAAAATTTCCTTGGCTCTTTGGGAATTCAATGTCATATAATCAGGCTAGCCTCAAACTCTTCTGGAATTGGCTGTTATATTATCAGTCTATCCTCGAATTTGCTTAAAATGTCCTGTGACTACAGGCTAGTGCATACTCAGCTGGTTTCATTCTTGTAGTTTTCCATCTCTAGACCTTTTGACTAAGTGTATTTTACAGTTTCCATTTCTTTTTATTTAAAACTCTATGTACATATATATTTATAGCTATTATTTTAAAATGTCTTTATTTTATGTGTATTAATGTTTGCCTGCTTGTGATAAATATATATTAATATATATGGGTATATACATATTATATGCATACCTGTTGATAACAGAACAGAGAAGAGGTCATTATATCCCCTGAAACCAGAGTTATAGACAGTTGGGTAGTTTTGGAAACTAAACTTCAATTGTCTAGGAGAATATCAATCACTCTTAAACACTGAATTGTCTCTTTAGATCCTGATAATTGCTCTTTAATTTTGTTGTATTTTTTGTTAAATTTATTCATTGAAATTTTTATGTGCATTGGTGTTTTGCCTCCACACATGTGTGTAACATTAGGGTTATGGCTATTCTTAGTGTTAGGCTTAGGATTAGGGTTAAGGTTAAAGTTAGGTATGGGTAGAAAGGTTTCCAATCTCAGAGTTACAGTGAGTTATGAACCTCCATGTGGGTACTGGGGATTGAACCTGGGTCCTCTGCTTTGTCATTTGTCTAGCCCCCTTTTTCTGATAATTGTCAAATGTTTTTCCTCTCTATTCTGATGAAAATAATACATTAAATGTTAACCGTGTGGTGTGTGTGTATGTGTGTGTGTGTGTGTGTGTGTGTGTGTTTGTTCTGTTTATTTATTGAAGCCTCTTTTTAGGTTATCAGACATCGTTTTAGTATATATTTTTACTAGTGATTTTTGTTCTAAAGTATTATATTAAGAATATAGACCCATTTAAAAAACTATGTTTAATCTTTTTTATACAAAAAAATATTTTGTTTAAGAAGCCCACAGAAGCAGACACTGCCTTTCTTAAAGACTATTATAATTTTTACATAAATACATTAGCTCTTATTTTTGTCCTTCCTTGAAGAACTTTGCAGTAATATTCATGCTCAAATTAGTAGCTCACTTTCTAAGTATTCCTCTACATACCTATACTGTCCATTCTTTCATTCGATACACCCACTTTCCCTGATATGCTTCAAGATAAATTCATCATGCCTTAAATGTTTTAAACTTTGAGCTACTTCTTGTTTTTTTTTTTTTTTTCCTTTTTTTTTCATTTCTTTGTTTCTTTCTTTTTATTAAGTACTGCTAATATTCGGTGTAATTCCTTTCTGTAAGTGGCATGGAACCTGGTTCTTACCATTAAACTAGGGCGAGGATAGAGCTAACCTCATGTATAATTTTCTTCTTTTCATGATTAGAACCATCATTTTATCCACTAATATTCAGTAACTTAGGACATTGTATTTAAGTTTTTACTTCACTCTTGCAATATTCAAAGATCATTATGTTTAATCTATATACACTAAGAAAACTCTGACTGTTTCCATGTTACATTCTGTTCTACATGTACTTTATGTTTATGGTAACTAGTGGGATTTCAGTGCATGCTATCAAACCTCTAAAAGAAATGCCAAAATGCTTTTAAAAATATGTACATATATCTTACTTCTTTAAATAAAGTTGTAAGAAAAGAAACTCCCATAACATCTAAATTTTCTGAAATAAATAAATGAATGAAGTTAAGGTACAGAATCATTTATAAGCTTTATTTGAACAAGACATGAAAAAAATGAAGAGCAATAATGTCAAGCAAGCCATTTAGCATTTTAAAAAGTATATAAAATTTACATCATAATTTAATAGATAGATTTAAAAAAAATTCATTCTTAACTTTAAAATTATACATTTTTCATTAAAAACAAAAGCTATGCAAATGGATTAGGTTAAGACCTTTGTGAAATTTTCTGAACACTTGTTTTTTCTTGAAAAAATATAGATTATTGTATTAATTTTTCATTTTCTGAATCATCTTACTCGTACTTATATACAAATGTTTTAGGAAACAAACAAGTATATCTGCATTCAATATATTCCTTTTTATTTAATTAGTATGATATTTAATATATTGACATCCAACTCCATTATAAGTCTAAATAACATGACCGAATAATAAAGAAAATTAAAAGCATTTTTGATAAACATATTCTAAAATCTCTTTAAATAAACTAAATAATATACAAACAGAAAAATAATTAAGAAAATGTATGCATTTTATGTAAAATTCTAAAGAGACTAAAACCATAATAAAACAAAAGTTTAAATCATACCTTGCAGAGGACATAAGAGGCTTGCACTCCCCCAGAAAACAACTCACAGACTGTATGAAGTCCAAAAAATATAGAAAACAAAACAAAACAAAAAAATATTTACAAAACAAGAAAACTTTAACTATTTCCATGTTACATTTTGTTTTACATGTACTTTAGCTCATTGTAACTATTAAGTTTTCAAGGCATACTATCAAACCTTGAAAAAAAAATCAAGTACTGACTAAAAAATATATTCATATAGTTTTATGTAAAAATTATGTTAAAATCTGAAAAAAGTACTGACAAAAATGTATAATTTTAAGCAAAAAATGTTTAAAATCTGTACATTTATCTTTGTTTTGTAAAATAAAGTTGTTTAAAAAAAAAGTCTTAACTGAGTTTAAAATATTCTTCTAAAAAGATGCTTTTCTCCTTCGAGGACCTGGGCATCCAGGAGAGTCCCCATCTCTTCTTTCTAAAGGGAAAGGGAAGAACATATCACTGACAACAAAATGGCAAGAGGAAAGAGAAAGAGTATATCCCAAGGGAACCAAGACAATCTAGCAACACCAAAACCCAGCTCTCCCATAACAGCAAACATCAGAACTCCAAACACTCCAGAAAAAGAAGACACAGACCTGAAATCATGCCTCAAGATGCTGATAGAGTTACTTAAACAAGAAAGGGAGGAAAAGCAAAAAGATTCAGAAGCTTTTAAAGAAGAAACAAGAAAAACACTCAAAGAACTCAAAGAACTAGAGGAAAACAGAACCAAAGAAATAAAGGAATGGAAGAGGGAAATTAAAACAGAGATTGACACAATAAAGAAAACACTAAAAGAGATAACCCTAGAGTCAGAACACCAAAAAAAGAAATCAGGAGTCACAGAAGCAAGCATTTCCAATAAATTACAAGAGATCAAAGAAAGAATCTCGAGGGCAGAAGACAACATTGCAAACATAGACAAAACAGCCAGAGAAGATGCAAAAAACAAAAAGCTCCTAACCCAAAATGTACAGGAAATCCAAGACACAATGAGAAGACCGAACCTAAGGATAATAGGAATAGAAGAGGGAGAAGAGTATCAACTAAGGGGCACAGTAAATATCTTCAACAAAATCATAGAAGAAAACTTCCCTACCCTCAAGAATGAGATGACCACGAGCATAAAAGAAGCCTTCAGAACTCCAAATAGGTTGGACCAGAAAAGAAATACCTCCCGACACATAATAGTAAAAACATCAAGCGCCCAAAGTAAAGAAAGAATACTAAAAGCAGTAAGGGAAAAAGGTCAGGTTACATATAAAGGCAGACCAATCAGACTCACACCCGATTTCTCAACAGAGACTATGAAAGCTAGAAGAGTCTGGACAGACATCATGCACTCCTTAAGAGAGCACAAGTGCCAGGCCAAGCTGCTATACCCAGCAAAACTATCAATCACCATCTATGGAAAGACGAAGATATTTCACGACAAACCAAAATTCACACAATATCTGACCACAAACCCAGCACTACAATGAATTATAGGTGGAAAACCCAATACAATGAGGGAAAATACAGCCTAGTAAGAACAAGAAAACTCCTAAACAAGAAAACTAAAAGAAGAAAAAACACAGACACAACTCAACCCAAAAAAGCAATAATGGCAGGAAACAGAAACAACTATTCCTTGATATCTATTAAAATAAATGGTCTCAACTCCCCAATAAAAAGACATAGACTATCAGACTGGATACATAAACAAAATCCAGCCTTTTGCTGCATACAGGAAACTCATCTCAGAAACAAAGACAGACACTATCTCGGAGTAAAAGGGTGGGAAAAAAAAAAAACTTTCAAGCAAACAGCTCCAAGAAGCAAGCTGGAGTGGCTATTTAATATCGAATAAAGTAAATTTCCAAACAAAAGTTATCAAAAAAGATAAGGAAGGACACTTTTTACTCATTACCAGGGAAGTCGGTCAGGAGTAACTCTCAAACATTAACATATATGCTCCAAATAAAAAATCACCCACATTCATAAAAGAAACCCTACTAAAGCTCAAAAAATACATTTCACCACACACAATAATAGTGGGAGACTTTAATACCCCACTCTCACCAATGGATAGATCAGGGAAACAGAAACTGAACAAGGACACTGCAAAAATAGCAGAGACTTTAAACCAACTAGAATTAATAGATATATACAGAACATACTATCCCAAAGTAAAAGAATATACCTTCTTCTCACCACCCCATGTCACCTTCTCGAAAATTGACCACATAATTGGACACAGAACGAGCCTCCATCGATATAAGAAGATTGAAATACTCCCATGCATCCTCTCAGATCATTATGGTCTACGGCTGGTCTTTAACAACAACAAAGACAACAAAAAGCCCACATACACATGGAAACTAAACAATGCTCTGTTAAAAAATAGCAGGGTCAAAGAAGAAATAAAGAAAGAAAATAAGGATTTCCTAGAATTCAACGAAAACGAAAATACAACATACCCAAACCTATGGGATGCAATGAAAGCAGTATTGAGAGGAAAACTCATAGCCCTAAGTGCTTCCAAAAAGAAACTGCAGAGAGCTCACATCAGCAACCTGACAGCACAGCTAAAAGCCCTAGAACAAAAGGAAGCAGATATACCCAAGAAGATTAGATGGCAATAAATAATCAAACTTAGGGCAAAAATAGACCAAATAGAAACAAAAAGAACCATTGAAAAAATCAACAAAACCAAGAGTTGGTTCTTTGAGAAAATCAACAAGATTGATAAACCCCTAGCCAGACTAACTAGAGGGTAAAGGAAGAGTATCCAAGTTAACAAAATCAGAAAGGAAAGTGGTGACATAACAACTGAAACTGAGGAAATTCAAGAAATCATCAGATCCTACTACAAAAACTTATACTCCACAAAATTGGAAAATCTGGAGGAAATGGATGAATTCCTAGACAGATACAAGGTCCCAAAGTTAAACCAAGACAAAGTAAACCATCTAAATAACCCTATAACACCTAAAGAAATAGAAGAAGTCATCAAAAGCCTCCCAAACAAAAAAAAGCCCAGGTCCAGACGGGTTCAGTGCAGAATTTTATCAGACTTTTATTGAGGATATAACACCAATACACGCCAAACTATTCCAAAAGATAGAATCAGATGGAATATCACCCAACTCATTTTTTGACGCTACAATAACCCTCATTCCTAAACCACAAAAAGACCCTATAAGGAAAGAGAACTTTTGACCAATCTCTTATGAACATTGATGCAAAAATACTCAACAAAATCCTTGCAAACCCAATCCAAGAGCACATCAAAGCGATCATTCATCATGACCAAGTAGGCCTCATCCCTGAGATGCAGGGATGGTTTAACATAAGGAAATCCATCAACGTAATCCACCATATAAACAAACTCAAAGACCAAAATCACATGGTCATCTCACTAGATGCTGAGAAAGCATTCTACAAAATCCAACAACCCTTCATGTTAAAAGTCCTGGGAAGAACAGGAATCCAAGGCCCATACTTAAACATAATAAAAGCAATATACAGCAAACCAAAAGCCAACATCAAACTTAATGGCAAGAAATTGAAGCAATCCCACTAAAATCAGGGACTAGACAAGGCTACCCACTCTCCCCTACCTATTCAACATAGTACTGGAAGTCCTGGGTGGAGCAATTAGACAGCAAAAGGATATCAAGGGGATACAAATCAGAAAGGAAGAGATAAAAACATCACTCTTTGCCAATGACATGATAGTGTACTTGAGTGACCCCAAAAATTCCACCAGAGAACTCCTAGAGCTGACAAACAAGTTCAGCAAAGTGGCTGGATACAAAATTAACTCAAACAAATCAGTAGCCTTCCTGTACACAAAGAACAAACATGTGGAGAAAGAAATTAGGGAAAACGTACCTTTCACAATCATTACAAAAACTATGAAATACCTTGGTGTGACTCTAACTAAGCAAGTGAAGGACCTGTATGACAAGAACTTCAAACCTCTAAAGAAAGAAATTGAGGAGGATCTCAGAAAATGGCAAGATCTCCCATGCTCATGGATTGGAAAAATCAACATCTTAAAAATGGCCATCCTACAAAAAGCAATCTACAGATTCAATGCAATCCCCATCAAAATTCCAACCCAGTTCTTCATGGAATTGGAAAGATCAATGTGCAATTGCATATGGAATAACAAATGACCTAGAATAGCGAAATCCATCCTCAACAACAAAAAATATCAGCGGGAATCACTATCCCAGATCTCAAGCTATATTACAAGGCAATTGTGCTGAAAACTGCATGGTACTGGTACAGAAATAGGCATGTGGATCAATGGAATAGAATAGAAGATCCAGAAATGAGCCCTCATGTATATGGTCACCTGATTTTTGACAAAGGAGCTGTAAACATTTAATGGAAAAAGGACAGCCTATTCAACAAATGGTGCTGGTCTAACTGGCACTCAGCATGCAAAAGAATGAAAATAGACCCTTTCTTATCTCCTTGTACAAAGCTCAAGTGTAAGTGGATCAAAGATCTCCACATTAAACCAGATACACTGAAACTATTAGATGAGAAAGTAGGGAAAACCTTAGAACACATAGGTACAGGAGAAAATTTCCTGAACAAAACACCAATGGCTCAAGCTCTAAGGTCAAAGATTAACAAATGGGACTTAATGAGATTGCAAAGTTTTTGTAAGGCTAAAGACATCGTCAAGAAAACAAAACGGCAACCAGCAGAATGGGAAAAGATCTTTACCAACACCACATCAGATAGAGGCCTAATATCCAAGGTATACAAGGAACTCTAAAAGCTAGACACCAGAGAATCAAATAACCCTATTAAAAATGGGGTACAGAGCTAAACAAAATGTTTTCAGTTGAGGAACACCGAATGGCCTAGAAACACCTGAGAAAGTGCTGGACATCCTTAGCCATCAGGGAAATGCAAATCAAAACAACCCTGAGATTCCACCTCACACCAGTCAGATTGGCCAAGATCCAAAACTCAGATGACAACAGTTGCTGGCAAGGCTGCAGAGAAAGAGGAACACTTCTCTACTGTTGGTGGGGTTGCAAGCTAATACAACCACTCTGGAAATCTGTCTGGCAATACCTCAGAAAATTGGATATAGTACTACCTGAAGACCCAGCTATTCCACTTCTGGGTATATACCCCAGAGACACTTTAATACACAAGAAAGATATATGCACCACAATGTTCATAGCGGCTCTGTTTATAATAGCCAGAAGCTGGAAGGAACCCAGATGTCCTTCAGAAGATGAATGGATGCAAAAATTGTGGTACATATACACAATGGAATACTGCTCAACATCCAGAAACAATGACTTAACCAAATTCTTAAGAAAATGGCTGCATCTAGAGAATATCATCCTGAGTGAGATAACCCAGTCACAAAAGAACAGACATAATATGCAGTCACTGATAGTGGGATGCTAACCCCAGAGGCTTGCACTCCCCCAGAAACAACTCACAGACTGTATGAAGTCCAAGAAATAAAGAAAACAAAAAAATATATACATATATTTACAAAACAAGAAGACTTTGACTATTTCCATGTTGCGTTTTGTTTTGCATGTACTTTACGCTTATTGTAACTATTAGGTTTTCAATGCATACTGTCAAGCCCTTGAAAAAAATCAAGTACTGACTAAAAAAAATATATTCACATGGTTTTATGTAAAAATTATTTCAATGTCTGAAAAAACAGTACTGACAAAAATGTATAATTTTAAGCAAAAAATGTTTAAAATCTGTACATTTATCTTTGTTTTGTAAAATAAAGTCGTTAAAAAAAGATGTTTTTCTCAGTTGTCTGGTGTTTTTAATAGCTTTAGACTATTGACTAACGTATCTCTAACAATTTTCTTTCAACGGATTTTAATAATTACTTTCACAAACAGGAAATTATTATCTCATATTTTAATGGTTTTTTTAGCTGGGATGAGAATTATTAATTTAATTTGTATAAAATTATTATCTAGGCATCATGGTACATGCCTTAAATCCCTACACTTCAAAGTCAGAGCAGGCAGAGGACTGAGGAAAAAGCCAGCTTCCTCTATATATTGAGTTCTGAGATAGTCAAAGCTACATAGTGAGATCCTATCTCCAAAAAAAAAAATTAATGAAATGATTCTTTATATTCTGCTATACTCATTAATTGGTACCTTTCCCAATTGTCATCAGAGAAGCTTCAACAAATAACTGATTAAAACAGATACATAGAGCCCCATCCCAACATTAGATGGCACCTAGACACCCAGAAAAGGGAACAGAAAGATTGTAGGAAACAGGGAGATTGAGGATACCAGGTGAATTCAGCCCACATACTACTTGTTAAGCAGGATGCATAGGGGCTCATAGAGACAGAAGCAACAGTCATAGATCTTTCATGGAT